>NC_090325.1:151413923-151718263 GCF_035084215.1 Heptranchias perlo | reverse complement strand
TAGGAATTTGCCAGATAAGCAGTTTTTACCTTCACACTATGCAGTCAGCGACTGGTGTGCAGTACTCCTGCTACTGATGGCAAAATAATATACAGCAAGTGAGTTCAATGCCTCTGACATCTGAGCCCCAGCTTTTTAATTGGTCTTGAGTTAGAGGCACAGATGAAGTGAGATGATTCTTGTCCCACCAATGGAGATTGGCACCACATAGGTGCATTTAAGAAAGGTAGACTGACACTGTTGAGGTTGTTGGTCTCCATTTGACTTTCCCGGATCCCCAGTAAAAATACAGTGTTTGTCGATTCAGTGGAACAGCCTACTTTTTTGCTGCTGGGTCTTTGGCCAGTCCTGTGGGTAAAACTATTTTTGTACATGACATGTTGGACACATGAGTAAGCTTGCTCTTGAAACTTGTAAGATTACATTCCAGACACAGTGCACAAAGAATGTATTGTTTGTGAAATATTTAGAAGCCGTGGCATCCAATTCCTATGCTCCTTCTCCCAGCCAGTTCATGAAACGGGCTATAGTATAAAAAGTGTAGTTTTACAGACATGTTAGATTCATTACAGAAATCCTAAGTCTATCAAAGCAGTAAACTGTTTGAGAGCAGCACTCCTATCTGAATTGTGTTTTCACACAGTTAAGTTTAAGTGAGCTTTGTGTCTTCAGTGCAAGGATATGCTAGATGGGGATGTTGCCTGAAATCCTTATGGTTGTACATCCTCCACATTCTATTTCAATAATATCCTCTTGAACCAACCTAAAATAAATCGGGATAGCTTTTCTATGGGTATAGGAAGCAGCAAAGAGGTTGGAGCCAAGGTACAGGATGAGATTAGGAATTGTAAACAGGAAGTATGATTGCCGGTAGGGACTAACAGAGGGGAAATGGGAATTTCAAGCTGCTTCAAAATTATTTTCCAGCCTACACATAAAAGGTGGCAGGTCTCACTGATTTAGCTAAAAGCAATAAGTCCTGTAAAGAAAAATGACTGAATTCATTTTACAGCATTCAGGTACCAGCTAATTAGGAATAAAGTACTTCCCCATCCCAGTTTAAATTGTATTTAAAAAAAGAATGTAATTGTCTCCTATTTTAGGAAATGGCACTGATTTTTGCCTTTCATGGAGTAGTATTATATGTTTTCTCTTACACCCGATGCTACAGGTTATGGGAACATTGGCTCAAGTTGAATACTAATCTAGAATGCCAAACTCTTCAAAAAAAAAAGTGCTGAATAGGTACAACTAGAGAAGGATTCAGAATACTATAGATTTTAAATATTGCTGAAATCGCTTATCAACAGAATTGGGGTCTGGCTTCCTCCCATATTAGATAGCTGATCAACAAATAATGAATGATGCAGTTCTTAATCTCCTTTTGCTATGATCATGGTGCTAATAGCAAGTATGCAAAATGGTTGCCTTTAAGGGTGCAGTAACTCCTCGGCATATTGCTTCAGTGGGGGCAGGTTCATAAAAATTACTGTTAATGTGATTACAGCATTGCTACAAGAAATGACACAGTTGTTATGTGATCGATGACTTGTCATCTTGTCTTAAAAATCTTTAGATTTTAACAATTTCAGAAGTGAATAAAATCAGTTGACTTGTGTATTTACAAGTACATTTTTTTGAGGCCAAGTGAGTTTATAACTCCATTTTGTGTTATGATGATCTAATTCCCAACGGTCCTCTTATTTCACCTGGTGAAAATCTCTGGAATATTTAAATCAATCCCAGTGTGTTATGAAAACCTTTTGAAACTACTGTACCAATGCACTTTTTTTGGTTTGCTTTGTGTGATGTTGCTTTGCCACTGTGATACTGTTTACACGTATTGCCTGGTCTAAGCTAATAAAACTTGTAGTGTAATAAGTTTACAAACTAGAAATCACAAAACAGAATTGCCCCAAATTAAACTTTATTCATTGAGGTGACCAGGGTAGTGCTTCATCTTTCTTGGTCTTAGTGGTGCCACTGCAGCATTACATTTTACATGAGACACCTTTACTGTACTGTTGTGTATTCGTAATCCTCAGGGAATGAGCACTGTATTGACACTAAACCATAGTTATTAAACTTGTAAGAAAAAAACATTAAGCATGGGGGAGGTGGGGGAACAGCTGAAGCCTGTGTTATGCGGTGACTGCATGCTGTGGGAGGTCCTGGATTCTTTTTATGTCCTGGATGACCATGTAATCAGAAAACATCTTCGACCAGTTGCACTTGAGTTCAAGGCTTCCAAGCTTGAGGAGCAACTGGTGCCACTGTCACATTTGGGAAGCTGAAGGGTTCTTGGAATGTACATTGCAGGAGGTGGTCACCCTATAAGCAAAGTGAGTTTGAGAGGAATGGAAGTGCATGACCAACCATCAGAGTAGGAAATGTGGACAGGAAGCAGTGCAGGGATTTCCTGGGAATGTTGAATTAACAAATAGGTATTCAGTATCACTGTAACAATGATGATAATCATAGAATCTTACAGCACAGAAGGAGGCCATTCAGCCCATTGTGCATGTGCTGGCTTTTTGAAAGAGCGGTCCAATTATTCCCGCGTGTTTGTGCGCGACATCTCCGCTCCCCACAGCAGTCTCTGCTCAAAGGGCAATAATCACAGCGTTTCCAATCTCACCACATAACTGGTATAATTCTCATAAATCTCTTCTGTATCCTCTACAAGGCCTTCACTTTGTTCCTAAAGTGTGGTGCCCAGAACTGGACACACTACTCCAGCTGAGGCCTAATTAGTGATGTATAAAGGTTTAGCATGATATCCTTGCTTTTGTACTCTATGCTTCTGCTTATAAAGCCAAGGATCCCTTATGCTTTGTTAACAATTTGTCCTGCCATCTTCAAAGATTTCTACTGGCCATTTTCAAAGATTTGTGTATGATAACTCAGAGGAGAGCACCCATGAGCAAAACCCCAGCACTGTGGAGCAAGTAGTTGCCAAAGAGAGGGCAGTGAAGTGTAGAAATGTAGTAGTAGTAGTGGGAGATTCCATGGTCAGGGGAATAGACAGGTGCTTTTGCAGTGTAACGGAGGATCCCGAATGGTGTGAGCCTCTTAGATTCTAGGATAAGGGACGTGGAGCAGGTGCAAAAGATTTTGGGGAGAGAGGGAGTACAGCTAGAAGTCATAAGAAATAGAATTGGGGTCTTGCAAAGGGAGTTTCAATAACTAGGAGATTGATTAAAAAGCAGGACCTTGAGGGTAACAATTTTAGGACTACTCTTGGCCCCATACACTATCAGCATAGGAATAGCAAAGTTAGGGAGTTAAATGTGTGATTGGAGAGATGTAAGAGGGACGTGTTCAGATTCCTGAGACATTGGAACTAATTCTGGGGCAGGAGTCGCCTGTACAAGATGGACAGGGTAAAGGGAGAAGAAAGAGAAATTAGAAAAGTGAGCAAAAGAGACAAAGAATGTAGGAAAGATGAGCGATTAAACAGATTAGAAGGACGAGGAAATGAAGAAAGGGCAAAATTGCTAAACCGATGGGGAGGTTTGAGATGCATGTTTTTTTTAATTCATTCATGGGATGTGGGTGTCACTGGCAATGCCCATCCCTAATTGACCGTGAGAAGGTGGTGGTGAGCCGCCATCTTGAACCACTGCAGTCCGTATGGTGAAGTTTCTCCCACAGTGCTGTTAGGTAGGGAGTTCCAGGATTTTGACCCACCGACGATGAAGAAAAGATGATATACTTCCAAGTCATGGGGATGTGCAGGTGGTGGTATTCCCATGCACCTGCTGCCCTTGTCCTTCTAGGTGGTAGAGGTCGCGGGTGTGGGAGGTGTTGTCGAAGAAGCCTTGGCGAGTTGCTGCAGTGTATCTTGTAAATGATACATACTGCAGTGGAGGGAGTGAATATTTAAGGAGGTGGATGGGGTGCCAGTCAAGCGGGCTGCTTTGTCCTGGATGTTGTCCAGCTTTTTGAGTGTTGTTGGAGCTGCACTCATTCTGGCAAGGGGAGAGAATTCCATCACACCCGTGACTTGTGCCTTGTAGATGGTGGAAAGGCTTTGGGGAATCCGGAGGTGAGTCACTTGCCACAGAATACCCAGCCTCTCTCCTGCTCTTGTAGCCACAGTATTTATGTGGCTGGTCCAGTTAAGTTTCTGGTCAATGGTGACCTCCAGGATGTTGAAGGTGGGGGATTCAGCGATGGTAACACCGTTAAATGTCAAGCGGAGGTGGTTAGACTCTCTCTTGTTGGAGATGGTCATTGCCTGGCACTTCTTAGGTGGCAAGTAACATTCACACCAATCAGCCCAAGCCTGGACGTTGTCCAGGTCTTGCTGCATGCGGGCACGGATTGGTACATTATCTGAAGGGTTGTGAATGGAACTGAACACTGTGCAATCATCAGCGAACGTCCCCAGTTCTTACCTTATGATGGAGGGAAGTTCATTGATGAAGCAGCTGAAGATGGTTGGGCCTAGGACACTGCCCTGAGGAACTCCTGCATCAATGTCCTGGGGCTGAGATGATTAGCCTCCAATAACCACTACCATCTTCTTTTGTGCTAGGTATGACTCCAGCCACTGGAGACTTTTCCCCCTGATTCTCATTGACTTCAATTTTACTAAGGCTCCTTGATGCCGCACTCGGTCAATGTTGCCTTGATGTCAAAGGCGGGCACTCTCACCTCACCTTGAATTCAGCACTTTTGTCCATATTTGGACCAAGGCTGTAATGAAGTCTGGAGCCGAGTGGTCCTGGTGGAACCCAAACTGAACATTGGTGAGTAAGAGCCGCTTGATTGCACTGTCGACGACACCTTCCGTCACTTTGCTGATGATTGAGAGTAGACTGATGGGGTGGTAATTGGCCGAATTGGATTTGTCCTGCTTTTTGTGGATAGGACATACCTGGGCAATTTTCCACTTTGTCTGGTAGATGTCAGTGTTGTAGCTGCACTGGAACAGTTTGGCTAGAGGCGTGGCTAGTTCTGGAGCACAGGTCTTCAGCACTACAGCCGGGATTTTGTCGGGGCCCATAGCCTTTGTTGTATCCAGTGCACTCATCCATTTCTTGATATCACGTGGCTTGAATCGAATTGGCTGAAGATTGGCTTCTGTGATGATGGGGATATCGGGAGGAGGCCGAGATGGATCATCCTCTCGGCACTTCTGGCTGAAGATGGTCAATGTTGAGGACTCTCAGGGCCACCCCCTCCTGACTGTATACCATGGTATCGCCACCTCTGGTAGGTATGTCCTGCCGGTGAGATATCCAGGGATGGTGATGGAGGAGCCTGGGACGTTGGCTGAAAGGTCTGATTCTGTGAGTATGGCTATGTCAGGCTGTTGCTTGACTAGTTTGTGGGACAGCTGTCTCAATTTTGGCACAAGTCCCAGATATTAGTGAGGAGGATTTTGCAGGGTCGACTGGGCTTGGTTTGCCTTTGCCTATGTTGTGCCTAGTGTTCTGATGTCGGGTGGTCCGTCCGGTCGTATGTATGAAAAGACATGAAATATTGTGAATATAATTTGTGAGCTAAAGACAGAAGTGAGGGTGGTGGTTATAATTTAATGTCATTAACAGAAACATAGTTTAGACTAAGGTGGGATGGGGAACTGGATGTTAACTGATTCCAAAATATTCAGAAGGGATACAGAAGGAAAAAAGGGAGGAGGGATGATAGTTTCAATCAAACATTCGATTACTAGAACATAAGGGATGGTGCAAAAGGTGAATTTGTTTCATTAGAGTTAAGGAATAGGAAGGACACTTACTCTATTATAGATCTCTGAACGGTGAAAAAAATGGAAGAGATATGTAGACAACTTAGAGGAAAAATGCAGAAACAACAGGACCATAATGGGGACCACCCAATAACCATGCCAAATTTCTCAAATATCTTCACTGCTTTTCTCCTTCAGTGCCGAGCGACTTCTCATCCTTGGTGATTCAAGCCTCCATCTCAACTCATCATGCCCTCTCCTCTGAGTTCTCTACCCCCTTATCCTCCTTCCATATATTCACGGCCACCTCTTCGACCTTGCTATTGCATGCGGCCTCTCTCCTCCCATCATGTCAATCTGATCACTTCCCTGTGTCCCTCTCCACTCACATTCCCCTTTCCACTTCCCTTTCCCAACCCCACTTCCATCTGTGTCCACCCGTGGAAACCACCCCCCCCCCCCCCCCCCCCCCCACCTCAAGTTGCTTCCCTTCACCACCGGCACACCGTGGCTGCAGTGTGTACCATCCACAGGATGCACTGCAGCAACTCGCCAAGGCTTCTTCGACAGCACCTCCCAAACCCGTGACCTCTACCACCTAGAAGGACAAGAGCAGCAGGTACATGGGAACAACACCACCTGCACGTTCCCCTCCAAGTCACACGCCATCCCGACTTGGAAATATATCGCCGTTCCTTCATCGTCGCTGGGTCAAAATCCTGGAACTCCCTTCCTAACAACACTGTTGGGAGAACCTTCACCACATGGACTGCAGTGGTTCAAGAAGGCGTCTCACCACCACCTTCTCGAGGGCAATTAGGGATGGGCAATAAATGCTGGCCTTGCCAGCGACACCCACATCGCATGAACGAATTAAAAAAAAATTCTGCTGGGTCTCTTTGATCTACTGTACTAGTCACCTCTTCAAACAAAAATAGCGTGTCAGGTTTGTCAAATATGACCTCTGTTTTCTGAAGCTGCATTAGATATCCTCTATTACCCCCGTAAGTTCTAAGTGTTCGTTTATAGTAACCCAAATGCTACTGTCCTTTATCTTTCCCACCACAGAAGTTAGACTCACTGGTCTACAGCTTCCCAGATTTGACTTTAATCCCTTCTTGAACAAGGGGACCACATGTACTTTTCTCCAATCATCTGGCATTGCCCAGATCTCAGTGAACTATTGAAAATATCTACCAGGGCATCACAGAAGACTTCTACCATTTCTTTTAGAACCCTAGCGTAAATTAGTTTTGGCTATGCTGCTTTTTCTACCTAGAGTCCTTTTAATTTAGCTAACCCCTTGTTATATGCAAACAACCTATATGAGTTTTAGTCCAATTTAATAAGCAAATTTCTCGTAGTTAAAAACAGATACTAAATCTCTCTTTAATTCTTCTACCATGCCTTTCCCATCGTTTATAACTGTCCCCAAGTCATCATGCAATGGTCCTATTTATTCCCTAACTGATCTGACTCCTAACGTAAGCAAAAAATGCTTTCCCATTATCCTATTATCTACTATCCTCTTCTCTAGATTCATTTTAGCCTTTCTGATACCCAATTGTCTTTTGTGCCTTTCTCTATGTTGAGGACACTTACTTCATTCATAACTCCCAAAACACTCTTTCAGTTGAATTGACTCCCCATGTACCCATTGTGGCTTTCTTGCATTGTATCCATGTTTCTTTTCACCGATTTTATATAAGGCTTCGTTTTATTTCAAGTGCCTTTTTTGTGTGTTGTGGTCATCTGCACCAGCTGCCTCTCCAGTTTAACCCCTGCTAAGTCTAACCCCTTCATTTCCATAAACCATGCTTTTCCAAAATGCAGCACCAGCATACTCTTGTCCCTAAACTTACTACAGCTCCATATTTTAAATCTTATATAACAGTGGCCCAAATTTGCAAGGGGCTTCCTACTTTTAGTTCATCTATCAGCTGTAGCTCAATACTAATCTAATATATTGTCTCTTTTAGTACTTGCCCATGAGTTGAGAAGCAATTATTGATTATCAATAAAACTGCATTCAGGGGCCTCCCATCTCTTGTGACTGCCCCTTATTTGTCCACTTTATAAAGTGATGAATTTCAATTATCCATATTATTTTCCTTTCATTGGCTTTCCTATTGATTTGAGTCCACATTGCAGATCCTCATCCTTCTCTTGATTTGGTGATCTGTAGCACAGACTTGTAGCATTCTGGCTCCAACTGGCGCTTAGCAGAAACACCAGAGTGCCTTGCTACTATTTCTGCTACTTGGAATATTCCTCTGCACAACTACACTTATTCCTTTCTTTATGAAGATGGCCACTGTTCCTTCCCATAACCCAATCTATTTTTCTTAAGCGGTGTTTACCCATGCATGTTAAATTCAGACCCATCCATGGGACATCAGTTTAGGATTTTCAGTAGCAGCATTTAGCTGCAGTTCTGTTGATTTATTTCTAAATCTTAGTGCATTTGTATAGAAGCACTGGATAAACTCCCAAGAAAATTTGAAGGAATTTTATCTCCTGGTAACAGGCTTCAGTAGTTGGTTCAATTGTAGAGGTAAGTTAAAATGCCCAGTGTCTACAATGGTCTATTTGTAGTTTGTCTACCACCTTTATTCTGTAGGATGTATGTTTTGTCCCTGTTGTTATGTTTAAAGCTGTTTTTGGAAAAACTGTTAGTTTAAAAACAAGTGCCCATAACCTGGTTCATAAGTTTTAATTTATATGAAACAAGTCAGATGAATGTCGATACTTCTTTTGTTATCTGTGACTTTTAGCTGATGTGATCTCTCAGTAATCAGCTGGCCTTGATGAAACCACCTCTGTTACTGAATAAAAATGGTTGTTTTAACCACACACTTCTGATTCCTTTGCCTAATTGTGAGGACAAGATAGAGAGACATGCTTGGAACAGCATTACCTGTGAGTCACGGTGAGCAAACTGTAAACTGTGAGCACAGCTCACTTCCCTTTCTCATCCTACTCCACCTAGTGCCCATTGACATCATTGATCATAAATATCCTCTGATGTCATGTCTACTATCCTCCAAGGCACTGGTTTCTCATCTTTTCACTCCTATGTGCCTTATTATAGATATTCTATCTCCAACAGCTTCTCTTCATTCCTGCAGAGTCACTTCTGTACCCCAGTTCCATCCTTGGCCCTCTTTAATGCTTATATTCTATGCTTTGGTGACATAATTTGGAAGTATCATTATTGGTGGCACTCTGCTGTCCCTCCTCCATTAACCCTGAGCTTAGACCATTCTCTCCAATTGCATAATTTACAGTATGTGCATTGCAGAAAAGAAAACCAAGCCTTTGGTAGTGTTGATTGATCTGCAAATACTAGTGAATATAAGACTTTAGTGATGTTCAGAATGATAAAAACGGTGGGGTATGGGCTGCATTGCCTAGGTAAGATATTAACTTTGAATTTTTATAAGTTGTTGCAGCGCACATTTGAAATGAGTCATTTTGCTATACATAGGCATTTTTAAATACAGTAGTGTAAATAGAAAACTATTAGGTGAGGAATTCAGTTTAGGCCACAGTTTTACCAAATGGCGTTGTGTTGGGAACATTACTGAGCATGGAGTGAGTGCCTCTATTTATAAAACCAAGGATCCCGTATGCTTTTTTAACGGCCGTATCAGTTTGTCCTGCCACCTTCAAAGATTTGTTTATGTGAACCCCAAGGTCTCTCTATTCCTGCACCCCCTGTAAGATTGTATCATTTAGTTTATATCGTCGCTCCTCTGTTCCTTTCAAAATGAATCATTTCACACTTCTCTGCATTGAATTTCATCTGCCATAAGTCTGTCTGTTTCACCAGTCTGCCCATGTCCTCCTGAAGTCTGCTACTAATCTCTTCACTGTTTACTACATTTCCAAGTTTTATGTCATCTGCAACCTTTGAAATTATGCCCCCTATAACCAGTCCAAGTCATTAGTATAAAAAAGAGCAGTGGTCCTAATACCGACCACTGGGGGACACTACTTCATACTGCCCTCCAGTCTGAAAACAACCGTTCACCATTACTCTGCTTTCTGTCCCTTAGCCCATTTTTTTTATCCGTGCTGCCACTGCCCCTTGAATCCTATGGGCATCAATTTTGCTATCAAGTCTATTATGTGGTACTGTATGGCCTTTTGAAAGACCATATAGACAACATCAACCCCCTCCATTATTTCGTCAAAGAACTCAATCAAGTTTGTCAAACACTATTTGTTTTTAACAGATCCATGTTGACCGCCATTTATTAACCCATTATTAAGGAAGTGGTAACAGGGTACTTAAAACACCATAATATGATTAGGCAGAGTCAACATCGTTTTATGAAAGGGAAATCATGTTTGAAAATTTATTCGAGTTTTTTGAGGATGTTACTAGCAGGGTAAATAAAGGGGAACCAGTGGATGTATATATTTGGATTTTCAAAAGGCATTCGAAAAGGTGCCACATAAGAGGTTGTTACGCAAGATAAGGGCTCATGGGGTTGGGGGTGACATATTAGCATGGATGAGAATTGGTTAATGGACAGAAAACAAAGAGTAGGGATAAACGGATCATTTTCAGGTTGGCAGGGTGTAACTGGTGGGATACCGCAAGGATTGGTGCTTGGGCCTCAGCTATTTACAATCTATATTAATGACTTAGATGAAGGGACTGATTGTAATGTATCCAAGTTCGCTGATGATACAAAGTTAGGTGGGAAAGTAAGCTGTGAGGAGGACACAAGAAGTCTGCAAAAGGATATAGACAGGTTAAGTGGGCAAGAAGGTGGCAGATGGAGTATAATGCAGGGAAATGTAAAGTTATTCACTTTGGTAGGAAGAATAGAAAAACAGAATTTTTTTAAATGGTGAGAAACTATTAAACGTTGGTGTCCAAAGAGACTTGGGTGTCCCTGGTACAAGAAACACAAAAAGTTAGCATGCAGGTACAGCAGGCAATTAGGAAAGCAAATGGCATATTGGCCTTTATTGCAAGGGGGTTGGAATACAAGAGTAAGGAAGTCTTAATACAATTGTACAGGACTTCGGTGAGACTGCGTACAGTTTTGGTCTCCTTATCTAAGGAAGGACATAACTGCTTTAGAGGCGTGGCAGTGAAGGTTCACTAGATTAATTCCTGGGATGAGAGGGTTGTCCTATGAGTAGAATGGGCCTTTACTCTCTGGAGTTTAAAAGAATGAGAGGTGATCTCATTGAAACATATGAGATTCTGAGAGGGTTTGACAGGGTAGATGCTGAGAGGTTGTTTCCCCTGGCTAGAGAGTCTAGAACTAGAGGGCATAGTCGCAGGATAAGGGATCAGCCATTTAAGACTGAGATGAGGAGGAATTTCTTCACTGAGGGTTGTGAATCTTTGGAATTCTCTCCCCCAAAGGGCTGTTTATGCTGACTGGTTGAGTATATTGAAGGCTGAGAGAGATAGATTTTTGGATTCTAGGGGAATCAAGGGATCTTATGTGAAGGGATATGGGGATCGGGCAAGAAAGTAGAGTTGAGGTTGAAGATCAGCCATGATCTGATTGAATGGCGGAGCAGGCACGTGGGGCCATATGGCCTAATCCTGCTCCTATTTCTTATGTTCTTATAACCCATGTATTTCCAAGTGACAATTAATTTTGTCCCGGATTATGGTCTCCCCACCACTGACGTTAGGCTGACTGGCCTGTAATTGCTGTGTTTATCCTTCTTCCCATTTTTGAACAGGGGTGTAACATTTGCAACCCTCCAATTCTCTGGCACCACTTCCATATCAAAGGAGGTTTGAAAGATTGTGGCCTGAGCCTCCCCTGTTTCCACCGTACTTCTTTCAGCAACCTAGGATGCATCTCATTTGGACTGGGTGACTTTTCTACTTTGAGCGTGGCCAGCCTTTTTAGTACTTCCTCTTTATCTATTTTTATCCTATCCAATTTCTCTACCCCCTCCTCCTTTGCTGTGACATTGGTAGCATCCTCTTTTATAAAAGTACTTATTTAGTACCTCAGCCATGCTCTCTGCCTCCACCAGAAGGTTTCCCTTTTGGTTCCCTAATCAGACCCACCCTTCCTTTGACATATCCTTTTACTCTTTTTATATAATACTTTGTGTTCCCTTTTATGTTAGCTGCTAATCTTTTTTCACACACTCTTTGCCCCTCATTTCCCTTTTCAGTTCTCCTCTGCACTTTCTGTATTCAGTTTGATTCTCTAGTGTATTGTGAACCTGACACCTATCATAAGCCTCCTTTTTTCTGTCTCATTTTAATCTCAATTTCATTAGTCATTTAGAGAGCTCTAGCTATGAATGCCCCTCTTTGTATGCCTCCAATTGCTCAGTTACTGTTCTACCTTCCAATCTTTGTTTCCAATCCACCTGGGCGCTGATCCCATATCAACTCACTGAAATTAGCCCTTTTCCAGTTGAGTGTCTTCATTGTTGATTGTTCCTTGTCCTTTTCCCTAACTACTCTAAACCTAATATTGTGATCACTGTTTCCCAAATACTGTCTCACTGAAACATGCTCCACTTGCCCCTCTTCAATCCCCAGATTTAGATCCAGTGCTGCTTGCTTCTTTGTTGGTGGGAAACATACTGATCAAGAAAGTTCTCCTGCAGACAGTTCAGGAATTCCTTCCCCTCCTTTCCTTTTACACTGTTTTATTTCCCAGTCTATATTGGGATAATTGAAGTCCCCCATTATCACTACTCCATTGTTTTATACAGCTTTATGAAATTTGCTTGCATATTTGGTCCTCCATCTCCTTCCCAATATTTGATGAACGAAAGAATACACCTAACAACGTAACAGCTCCTTCTGCTCCTTAACTCTAACCAAATAGATTCTGTCTTTGAACCCTGAAGCACCTCATCCCTTTCAAGGGCTGTAACTTTATCTTTGATCAATACTGCCACCCCCTTTTTTTTTCTTTCCCTATTCATCCTGAATACATTGCAGCCAGGAATATTAAGTTTCTATTCCTGCTCTTGTTTGAACTAGGTCTCCGTTATTGCCATTATATCATAACTTCATGTGGCAACTTGTGCCTGCAGCTCATCGACCTTATTTGTCATGTTCCGTGCATTTATGCACATGCAGTCCAAACCTGCCTTAGTCCGCTTTACATTGCTCCCCTCTCTGATCCCTCCTCCTCTTTGTGGACTACTCTTTATTTTAATGCTGTTTATCTCTCCCAATCCTCTGTGCACCTTGTCTTTCCTCTCTGGTGCTTCATTCAAGTTCCCCTCCCCCTACCAAATTAGTTTAAACCCTCCCCCACAGAATTAGTTAACCGCCCTACGAGGACATTTGTCCCAACTCTCCAGGTACAACACGTCCACCGTTGTACAGGTCCCTCCTGCCTTAGAACTGGTCCCAATGCCCCAGGAATCTGAAGCCTTCCCTCCTGCACCATTTCTCCAGCCACTCATTAACCTGCTTTATCTTGCTGTTCCTATACTCATTAACACATGGCACTGGGACTAATCCAGCGATTATGACCTTTGAGGTCCTGCTGTTCAGTCTCTTCTCTAGCTCCTGAAATTGTGCCTGTAGGACCTCAACCTTTTTCCTTTGTCATTGCTTCCAACATGAACCATGACTTCTGGTTCGTTCCTCCCCCCCCCCCCCCCCCCCACCCCCGGCAGAATGTTCTGCACCCGTTCTGTGACATCCTCTACCCTGGCACCAGGGAGATAACACACCCTGCGAGGTCATGTTGGTGATTTCGGAAACACCTGTTTCCGAAATCACCAACATGACTATGGAAACCCCCATGACAACTGCATTGCTACACTTCCCTGAGCTTTCATTTGCACCATGGTGCCATGGATTTGCTCTAGAGTGCACTCCCCCGCGATGCCATTGCCCTCATGGGTATTCAGCGAGAAACTGTTTGTGAGTGCCACATTCTGAGGATTCCTGCACTGCCTGCCTCCTCTTCCTGCCATGCTGCTTTGCCATCCACTCATTCTTCTCCTGATCTCTCTGTGGCTGTGGGGTGACCACCTCCTGAAATGTGCAATCAAAGAAACTTTCAGCCTCCCGTATGCCCTGTAGAGACACCAGCCGCTTCTCAAGTTCAGAAACCCTGAGCTCGAGCAGCCGAAGGCACTTCCTGCGCGCGTCGTTGTCCAGGACAGACAAAGAGTCCTGGAGTTCCCATATGGCACAGGATGCGCATGCAACGAGGCTCAGCTGTCCACTGTTTTCCTTAAAGTTGATAGTTTAGTTTTTGCTCTTGCTATATATCTATATTTAGTTTTGTAGCCCCATATCTCCTATGTAGTTAAATATTAAAATATATATGCCCTCTAATAAATACTTTTCAGGCATGTACCAGTTTTAACTGGCCAGCCAATCCCCAGCCACACAATATTTAATTAACAACTAGCCAGTGACCTACATACAGTTAACAGCCAACTAACATTTATTTAGTTATATTTTAATATTTAAGTATATAGGAGAAACTTAATATAGATATATAGGCAAGAGCAAAAACTAAACTATGAACTTCAAGGCAAAAGACAGTTTTTATGAGTTTAAAAAACTAAGCTAAATTTCAGTTTGATTAAAAACACAATTTCTGTACTGCTTACCATTGAATTCTCTCCCTCTCTTCCTCCTCTCCAACCCCCACCCCCCTGCACCACCACCACTCAGGGCCTGCTCGCCCAATGGACAGAATTGCATCAATTTTATGTGAGTGGTCTATTCTCAGCTGCGCTACTAAATGAAGTACCACCTCGAAGTAATCTATTCTACTTCAAGAGTAAGAAAATTGACCTGTGATTCTCCCTGCTTGAATTACACCTTGTGGCCGATTCTGCACTTGACCGGATCACTCTACCTGAAGTCTAGAGAGGATGCTTGGTGGTAAGCAATTCGCAAAGGAAAAAACGAAGATCTAAAATACCCTGTTTTCTCTTTCTGTTCTTCCCCAGGTTCATAGTGTAGGAGCCAATCAAGATTAAAAACAGCAGGAACAGCACTAGATGAACTGGAAGGTGGTGGTTAGGTGATGTCAAACTTGGTTTTTAAAAGTCTGTAAAGTGTAGGAGGATGGAAAGAAGTAAAGAGGAGATAAAGAGTTTCATAGTTTTGTGGTTCTGGCAAAGAATGAGTTGGATTCTGAATTAGCACAGTGAGCTTTGATTTCAACGATGTGAATATGCAGGGGAAGAGCACGTAACGGCATATATGGACCTTAAAGGGAACAACTTAGACTTTAGAGGAGCAGCGTATATTATATTGAAAAAGTAAAGAAAATGAAAAAGTAAAGAAAATGAAAAAGGTTGTGATGGTGAGAGAAAAATTAGTGACTATTCAACAAGCTTTTATTTATCTAGAAGTGATTGTTTGTGAGAGATGGTAGAAGAATCTATCCTGAAATGGGGTTGACAGAACCATGTAGCAATTTTCTGCATAAATGGTAAATTGCGAAGACCATAAAGCTGGAGTAAATGTAGTATTTATATTACGGAACTGCTAAAGCTGGTTGGATTTCAGGGGATGAGCAGGAACATTGAAATAATTGCACTTTTGGCTTTCAAGTTTTTGGCCTTGCACCGTCCCTGATGATGTGGAAGGTCTCTACTAGCCAGCAATGCAAACCCAGCTCAGTCTGCCCACAGATAGACTACAATGGTACCATTTAATACCGAGCACCAACAGTGATATCCATTTATGTGTTGCAGGGAGAAACCACCCGTTGTGGTTGGAGACTATAGTGCTGCTTCTTGGATGTGGTGCCGTCTGACTGATGTTACGGCATTGTTGCTGAAGTGGAACTGCTTTCATCAGCAGTGCTGTAAAATAGCATAAGATTGTTAGCTTGATGTGTCCTCTGCTTGTTTGTACAAGGTTTATTACCAAATGGTTTTACTTTTCTGCTGTAAATTACAGATGTGCCCTTTATTTCTATTTGAAATTGGATGCTTGAAGAAAGGGTTAAGAGAAATTTTCTGAGCAAGTCATGGGTACAGACTAGATTTTAATTGACGTTCAGTGTCCTTTTGTTAAGAATTGCATATGAAACACAGCTGTAGGAAATGTATGTTTATGCAGGATATCCCGGTTAAGCATGAAAGCTTGTTTACAATGGGTTCCTGTCGAAGGGTGACTAACAGATGCAGTATAGTAGACAATACAGGTATGATACAAATCAAGCCAATACATCCTGTGGCTTTCCTAATTGCCTCCTTCATTGCTGCTGTGATTTCACAATGTGTGATGCTCTTGTTTGAAAATTGCAAGGTTATTTGTAAGACCAGCTGTATGTCAAGAGGTAGCAAAGTGTAGAAGATTGTTCTCCTCTACATGAATGAAACCTTGCTAGCATAGTCAAGACTGCAATACTGGGTTCAGTTACAAAATTGTGGCCATTTGAAAGTGACTCTTTTATTTTTCATGCCATGTGGCCATTTGGCTCGTTATTCTTTACGTGAATGTGGTGTAAAATCTGTAGTTACACTTTACTATTTCCATTTCTGGGTTTGCTGCAAACCATCGCACAAGAATGCTGCTCCTATTCTCAAAAAGGACAATCTTCAGTTTTTATATTCTCTACAATAGAAATAAAATTCCTATTTATATGTGTGAAATATAGCATCAACAGACAGAAATAGTCTAGAGGTGAGACAACTCAGGAAGAAGGAAAATTCATTTGAACAATCAGCTACAGTTAAACAGCTCACAATAATGGGCCATTTGGTGAGAGTTGGAAGGAGATGTTAAGTAATTTAAACCAAAGGGTTTAAACCAATAAATAATCAGTAATTAATTAGATCTAAGGGGATAAAATTTAAATTAACTAAATAGAGGATACCAACATTAAAGGGATTCGAATTGCATTAATTAAAAATCTGGTTTACATAAATAGGTGTTAAGGGGATACTTTAATAAACAAAAAATAAGACTAATTAGAATCATAGAAATTTACGGCACAGAAGGAGGTCATTCGGCCCATCATGTCTGTGCTGGCTGAAGAAGAGCGATCCAGCCTAATCCCACTTTACAGCTCTTGGTCTGTAGCCTTGTAGGTTATGGCAAATTAGTTACAAATTAATCTGAAATCAAACTAAACCCATCTACTAAATATAATCTAGATCTTAAGTAATTGACTACATCTAGAATTAAATTTACTACTAAATAAATAAATAAATTTTTAAAAAACTGGAATTGGCACTGCAGGCTATGGGCTCGATGTTACCAGGGCTGCGGGTTCGCGGCGGGGGGGGGGGGCTATTGGGCGCGTGGGTAACGCGCCCAGTGAAATCAGTCTGCCCCGTGCGCGATCGCAGCCTAATTGGATCCACTTACCTGGTCTTCTGGGTTCCCCGCTGCTGATCTGCGCGTCGGGCGGACTCCGCATGCGCAGTAAGGTCTGTCAGCTGGAGGAGCTCTATTTGAAGGGGCAGTCCTCCACTGACAGATGCTGCAACAAATAGGAAAAATTAGAGCATGGAGCAGCCCAGGGGGAAGGCTGCTCCCAGTTTAATGATGCCTCACTCCAGGTATCATTAGATGGAGTGAGGAGGAGGGGGAGGATAGAGATCTCCCCCCCCCCCCCCCCCCCCACCCCCGGCGGGCAGGAGGAAGCGGCCTGCCTCTGCCACCAAGAAGGCCTGGCTCGAGGTGGCAGAGGAGGTCACCTGCACCACCAACATATTGCCCACCTGCATACAATGCAGGAGGCGCTGCAATGCCCTAAGTAGGTCAGCCACTTACTCATTCCCTACACTCCGTCTGCCACATCACCGCCCCCACCCCACATCTCCTTCTGCACTGCCAACACTACTCTGTCACATCACCCCTCACACCCACTCAAACCTCATCCTCATCTTACCTGCACTTACTCACCTCGCCAGTACTCATCCCGCCGCTACCACTCAACCCAATCCTCATACAATCTCATGGCTTTATCTCATACTCACCCTCTCATGCATCTCTTTCACGGTCAGCCTCATTCAACCTGCCACTACCTGTGCTGCAGCCACAGCGCATGCATCACATATGTGCAGTAGGAAGCGTAAGGCAAACGTGTCGTAAGCATGAAGGGGATGCACAAGGGTGTTTGAGGGTTTGTCATGGTTTTTACTTATATTTAATTTCTGATCAACTCACATAACATATTATATTGTCACCACTACTGCCACGTCTTTGTGAATCTTGTCTGGTTTGTGCAATAATGCCCTTCCCTGAGGATCACAATGAAGACCCACACGTGATGCCACCCATTGTGTCACTGCAAAGTGGGTGTAGGTGTATTTGCAGGGCTCTTTTGAGCAGACGACTGAGAGACGTCAGCGATGTCCCCGGTGGCACGCTGGAAGGATGCGGAGGAGAAGTTGTTGAGGGCAGTGGTGACGTTGACAGTGACAGGTAAGAAGATGGTGCTCGCGCCAGCCGGGAGCAGTTCGGCATGAAGGAGGCTGCAGATGTCCACAACTACATGTCGAGTGACTCTGAGCCTCTGTGTGCACTGCTGCTCAGAGAGGTCCAGGAAGCTGAGCCTCGGTCTGTGGACCCTGTGGCGAGGGTCGTGCCCCCTGCGACGCATCTCTCTCTGCGGTTGCCCTCCCTCCTGCTGTGCAGGTGGATGTGTCACAGCACTGTGTTGTGGAGCTCCACGGCCGGCGAGGCTGGTGATGCTGTTTGCCCTCCGAGGAGGTCATGACTGCAGCTACGGCGGCCCCCATCCGGAAGATGTACATCTGAGGGGGTCCGCAAGGTAGGTATATGTCTCTGGACCCCGGGGTAAGTGTGCAAGTTGGTGAATTTGATTGTCAGGAGGAGGGTGGTGGAGGCCAAACTTTGTTCCAAGTGACAGAGTGGCCTCCTGCAATGAATGAGGGTCTCCCCCCCACCTGTCAAATGGTCCTTTGCAGCTGCCACAGGCTGATAGCTGCAACACGTCCATTTCAACTGGGACTGTTTCCCCCAGTATGGGAAACAGTCCCAGTTGTTTCTAAAATCCCACCCCTCCTGACATATTCCCTTAATCAGGTTTGTTAATGACCTGAAATACCTCGGTAAATAGTCTCAAGTGGGACCCCGCCGGCTTTAATTGCCTGCGGGAGTCCCACATGCGGGGGCTGCGCGTGCACGTCGGTGGCTCTTTGGGGAACACGGAAGTGGGCGGGTTGGAGCCGGGCTCCCGACCCGCTCCGGGATTCCCCGATTTTCGGAGCCCCCCGCCAGGAACGCACCCGATAGCGGGTGCTAAAATGGAGGCCTATGTGTTGGGACTGTGATATGTGGGAGTTTGTGGACAGTGAGACTGTCCTGGATTGCCACATCTGCAGGAAATGTTTCTGCCTTGAAATTAGAGAATTAGAGACACTCCGACACATAAAGGAGGGGGAGGATTTTTAGATAGTTTTCTCCAGAGTACAGTCGTACCTCAGAGGAAAGCACAGGTACAGGAAGGGGAGAGTGTGACTTAGTCAGCAGGGTCAGGGGAACCAAGGGGAGGTCGAAAAGGAGGTCCTGCAGACACTGGTCCTATCCAACTGGTATAATGTACTTGCTATCTGTGAGGTTAAGGATGTAGGCTGTGGGATGGACGTCAGTGGTAGGAAAGATAATGGAACCTTCATTCAAAAACATTTAGAAAACAAAAATATCATAGAGTAGTCAGCACGGATTTCAGAAGGGAATGTCATACTTGACCAACCTTGTTTAATTCTTTGAAGAAGTAACAGAAAGAGTAGATAAGGATAATGCAGTAGATGTAGTGTATTTGGATTTTCAAAAGGCCTTTGATGAGTAGTCTCATGACTAAGGTCAGAGCTTGTGGAGTCAGGGGATGGGTAGCAGGATGGACAGCAAGCTGCCTCCAAAACAGAAAACAGAGTAGGGGTTAAGGTAGCTAGTCAGACTGGCAAAAGGTTGGAAGTGATGTTCCACAGGGATCACTGCTGGGACCACTGTTGTTCACAATTTACATTAACAATTTGGATTGGGGAATCGGAAGTACAATTTCAAAATTTGAGAACGACACCAAATTTGGGGTGTAGTTAATATGAAGGAAGAATACGTCAAAATACACGAAGACATTAATAAACTTGCAGAATGGATGTGTAATTGGCAAATGAATTTCAACATAGATTAGTGTGATATGGTGCATTTTGGTAGCAAGAATAAGGAGGCCACGTACTGCTTGGATAATAAGTCTAAATGGGGTAGAAGAGCAAAGGGATCTCGGGGTACAGATGTGCAAATCACTAAAAGTAGCGACACAGGTTAATAAGGCCATAAAAAAGGCAAACCCAGCACTGGGGTTCATTTCTAAAGGGATAGAATTGAAAAGCAGAGAAATTATGTTAAACTTGTATAGAACCTTGGTTAGACCACACTTGGGGTACTGTGACCAGTTGTGGTCTCCATATTATAAAAAGGATATAGAGACATTGAAAAGGAGCAAAAAAGATTCACAAGGACTGAGAGGATATACTTATCAGGAAAGGCTGAACAGGCTTGGGCTCTTTTCTCTAGAAAAGAGAAGGCTGAGGGGTGACCTGATGGAGGTCTTTAAGATAATGAGAGGGTTTGATAGGGTAGATGTAGAGAAAATGTTTCCATTTGTGGGGAGTCCAAAACTAGAGGACATAAATATAGGATAGTCACTAATAAATCCAATAGGGAATTCGGGAGAAACTTCTTTACCCAAAGAGTGGTAAGAATGTTCAACACGCTACTGCAAGGAGTAATTGAGGCAAACAGCATAGATACATTTAAGCAGAAGCTAGATAAGCACACAAGGGAGAAAGGAATAGAAGGGTATGCTGATAGGGTTAGATTAAGTAGGAAGGGAGGAGGCTCGTGTGGAGCATAAACGCCGGCGTAGACCAGTTGGGCCGTTTGGCTTGTTTCTGTGCTGTGGACTCTGTTATTCTTGTTTATACTTTCACATCACAACTCTAGATGTTAATATATTACTTTAAAATTAAAATCAACTTGGTTGGTGTACCACTTTCATGCTTAATATTTTGTGTAATTAACTCGTAAATCATTTAACGTGAAATATATGTAAGAAAGGCCTTGTTTTGGTGACACTGTTCTGTGGAGAGCTGCTGTGCGTTTACAATAGACTATTAGAGTGCTGGTGTCTTTTGTCATCAATCATTTATCGCTTTGCTGAGAAACATCTTTTGGGGAAAAAAAAAGCTTGCACAAGTGTACAGTTTGGCCCATGTAAATGATAGGTTGGAAGAAGCCAAAAAGTCCCAGATACTGACTCATAGTGCAGTTCCCCAAAACCAAAAATTCAGTGTTTGGAATGCTGATTTAGCTAGTTTTTGTTTCTAATCCTCTCTGGTATGAACTGTAACAAGAATATAAGTATAGTTTGCTCACTTACCTCGTTGAGTTGTGTATTTGGAGAATGTTTTTGATTCTAGATGTTGGGAAGTAGCAGTAAGCAGCTTATTGCTTGGACTGAGTTTGAATACTGTATATTGAGTGAGTAAATAGATCAAGACATTATGTAGGACTATTTGGGGCATTTGCAAAAGGTCATTTTATTTTGTTGGAGAAAGGTGCAGAAATGACAGTGCCAACTTCAAGTACTCCCAGATTTTGTATAGCTTGGCTTAGAGGGCAAAAGGTCCCTTTATTTTGATCCAGCAGTGTGCCTTAACCACAGTTTTAGAAGAGCACCACCTACTGCATCAATGTGACATTTTCGTATTCCACTGGAACAATCCTTGTGGACTCTGAATGAGACTGTTTAGTGCTGAATTAAGAGCAGTTTTGCGCTTTAGGTTGATATTTACATGGAACTGATTTGAGACTGGACAAGCCAATTTAACTTGACATTTACAGCTAACAGCAAGAGGGGTCTTTCATGCCACCATTTTGGAATAAAAGATTCACACCCAGGTTCCAGAATGGGCTGTGTTATAGAATGCTGTGCCACTTGGAACTTTTTGATTTTAAATTGTGCAATAGCTTTTCACATAATATAAAAATACACATGTCCATATTGCCAAATAATTCCCCAGTTAATATTTAGATAAAATAGAGACAATTTCCTACTTTCTATTAGGATAAAAATCCATGGTATTATGTAGTGACAGGAAATATGAATGAAATACACAATCCATTATAATTATATAGATACCCTCCCTTCTCCACCAGACTACTTGTTTATATTACCGTGGCCATTTGGGGTTTTGGGTATACTAACTCTTAATTGCAGGGTACATACGGCATTGTAGTGATTACTGAACTAGTAATCTGGAGGTCTGGACAAATAATCCAGAAGACGTGTGTTCAAATTCCAGCATTGCAGTGTGAGAAATTTTACATTTTTAAAGTTTTTAAAACAAAATCTGGAAATACAAAGCTGGCACCAGTAAAAGTGACCACAACAGCTGTTTGTTTGTTGTAAAAAAAAACCCCAACTGGTTCACTAATGCCCTTCAGGGAGGGAAACCTGCCGTCCATACTGGTCTGTACTCGATATGACTCAGTCCCACGCCAATGTGGTTGACTCTTAACTGCTCTCTGCAAGCCACTTAATTGTATAAAACCACAACAGAAACTCCACCACCACCACGTCCGGGCAACTAGACACGGGCAATAAATGCCAACCTTGCCAGCGACGTCCACATCCTGAGAATGAATTAAAAAAATTATGGATGTTGAGAGATGCATGGTTTAGGTGTACAGCAAGGTACTAATACATAAGTGGTTCGAAACAGTGAAATCAAAATTAAAATGGTCTATCAATTGTTACTAAGTCTTGAGATATATTTTGTCCTCAAAGCAGACTTTGTTCTTACTAGTGCATTGTCAGTTGAGTTGCTGAAAAGAAGACAGAAGATACAATGATTCATGAGGAAGGGGTACTAGCGTGGTGTCGGTAAGTGAGAAGTCCTGGTTTTTGGGGGATATTGATTGTGATGATTTGGGGGGGTGGGAGTAGTTTGAGGGACTGGGGAAATAAGATGAATGTTGGGGTAATATGTTTCAGGATAAAGGAGAGTAGTTGGCATAGAAAATAATTGAGGATTTGGGGAGATGGTTATTGAAGGTAGAGTATTGAGTAGTGAAAGGATAGGAAGATCTAATTAATTGCAGGGAGTACTATGGGTATTGAGTATTTGGGGGGGTGGGGTAGTTAGTGATGAAGATTAGGCATGTGGGATAATATGATTTGGAGAAAGTGATGAATCTTGGATAGAGTAGTTAGTATGTGGCGGGTGGTTAATGAGTATTGGTGTAATGAGCTGAGAGGTCTCACTGGATTTCACAGAGCCACAGATTATGCAATAAATTTGCTGGATTGTGTTCACTGAGCGACACATTATGTAATGAATTTGTTGGATTTAATTAACTGAGGAATGGATTATTTAACAATTTGTTGGATTTGATTCGCTCAGCAAAAATCACTTAAACTCAGTCCATCCCATTCACTTAGCTAGGTATGATTTAATGAATTTATTCAACTCAAATTAATGAGAAACATGATCAAATTTGATTCATTCAGACAGACATTATTTAAAGAATTTGGTACATTCTATTCACACAAAATTTAATGAATTCATTGGATTGAATTTGGAGTATTATTTAATAACACTCATTCAGGCATGGAGAATATAATTGATTGGATTTCATTCACTCAAACAGACATTATTTACAGAATTCAGTGCATTCCATTTACTGATACAGATAATTTAATGAATTAAATTGCCACTAATATCGTAATTTATTCAGAAAACACTAGAGACATGGAGAATACTCACTGGGGAGCTTTTGGAGACTGTATTAATCAAGACGTCCCAAATGAATAATGGACAGTTTGAATACTTTTGGTAGACTGAACAGCCAGAGCAGCAACAATGTGAAGAACCATGGACCGCAGCAATAGTGCAGAATGGGGCCAAACAGAGGAGTCAGAGGCCCGCTGAAATGGGACTGAGTGGGAATGGAATGGTGATATTAGGTGTGGGGAGGAGGCCCTTCGGTGGCCACCAAAAAGAAAGCAGTAGAGAAGGTGGGAATTAAAATGGTCAGAGTGGGAGTGGGACAGGGAATTAAAATGGTCAGAAGTGGGACGGGAATCAATTTTATTAATTAATTTTAATTTCCCTGTCCCGCTCCCACTCTGACCTCTGTTCCACTGAAGCTCAACGTAAGCTCGAGGAACAGCATCTCATCTTTTGTTTAGGCACTTTACAACCTTCCGGAGTCAACATTGATTTCAATAACTTCAGATCATAACCACTGCTCCCATTTTTTTTGGACAGCAAGTGCTGGTAATGGTTCTGCTGCTGCCATTTACAGCTACTCCTGACTAACCTTTTGTTTCTTAACCTGTCCTAATACCACCTTCCTTGCCTTGCACCATCATCCCTTTTGTCATTTAATCTCTCTTGCCCTCTACCCTATCACAGAGTCTCCCTTTTGCTCTTTCCTCCCCTCTCTTTCCCCTCCCCCCCCGAAGCCTTTCCCTGACTCTGTACTTTAATTCTTTCAACATCTTCCAGTTCTGACAAAGTCTTTGACCTGAAACAATGGGCTCGATTTTCGCACCCCTGAGCAGGTGCGTTCGTGGCGAGGGGGCTGTGAAAATCAGGGATTCCCGGGGCGGGTCTGGAGCCCGGCTCCAACCCACCCACTTCTGGGTTCGCCAGTGACTCGCTGACAAGCGCGTGTAGCCCCCGCATGTGGAACTTCCGCCAGCAATTAAAGCCGGCGGGGTGCCGCTTAAGGTAATCATTTCGGTACTTCAGGTCATTTAGAGATCTGATTAACATGATGTTTTAGGAGGGGTGGGATTTTCCAAACAACTGGGACCGTTTCCCGTACTGGGGGAAACACTCCAAGTTGAAATGGACGTGTTGCAGCCATCAGCCTGTGGCAGCTGCAAAGGTCCATTTGACAGGTGTGGGGGGGGGGTGGTGTGGAGACCCTCACTCATTGCAGGAGGCCACTCTGTCACTTTGGACAAAGTTTGGCC
This sequence comes from Heptranchias perlo, assembly GCF_035084215.1. Taxonomy (NCBI): domain Eukaryota; kingdom Metazoa; phylum Chordata; class Chondrichthyes; order Hexanchiformes; family Hexanchidae; genus Heptranchias; species Heptranchias perlo. The sequence continues at coordinate 151,693,606 of NC_090325.1, read as the reverse complement.
TCCACCACCCTCCTCACAACCATAAAATTCACCAACTTGCACACTTACCCCGGTGTCCAGACACACTTACCTACCTTGTGGACCCCCTCAAATGTACATCTTCCGGATGGGGGCCGCCGTAGCTGCAGTCATGACCTCCTCGGAGGACGAACAGCATCACTAGCCACGCCGTCCACCTCTGACACGTGGAGTCCCATGACACAGTGCTGTGACACATCCACCTGCACAGCAGGACGGAGGGCAACAGCAGAGAGAGATGCGTAGCCGAAGGCACTACCCTCGCCACAGGGCCTACAGACCGAGGCTCAGCTGCCTGGACACCTCTGAGCAGCAGTGCACACGGAGGCTCAGAGTCACTTGACATGTAGTCGTGGACATCTGCAGCCTCCTTCGCGCCGAGCTGCTCCCGGCTGGCCCGAGCACCACCTTCTTACCTGTTGCTGTCAAAGTCACCACTGCCCTCAACGACTTCTCCGCATCCTCCCAGGGTGCCACCGGGGACATCGCCGACATCTCTCAGTCCTCTGCACAAAAGAGCCCTGCAAATACACCTACAACCACTCTGCAGTGACACAATGGGTGGCATCAGTTGTGGGTCCTCATAGTGATCCTCAGGAGAGGGCATTATTGCACAAACCGGATAAGATTTGGCAGTAGTGGTGACAATATAATATGTTATGTGAGTTGATCAGAAATTAAAAATAGGTAAAAACCATGACAAACCCTCAAACACCCTTGTGCATCCCCTTCATGCTCACGACATGTTTGCCTTACGCTTCCTAGTACACATATGTGATGCATGCCCTGTGGCTGCAGCACAGGTCGTGGCAGGTTGAATGAGGCTGACCGTGAAAGAGATGCATGAGAGGGTGAGCATGAGATTGTATGAGGATTGGGATGAGTACTGGCGAGGTGAGTAAGTGCAGGTAAGATGAGGATGACTTTTGAGTGGGTGTGAGGAGTGATGTGATAGAGTAGTGTTGGCAGTGCAGAAGGAGATATGGGGTGGGGGCGGTGATGTGGCAGACGGAGTGTAGGAGAATGAGTAAGTGTACTCACTTCGGCTGACCTACTTAGGTGATTGAAGTGCCTCCTGCACTGTATGCAGATGTGCGATATGTTGGTGGTGCAGGTGACGTCCTCTGCCACCTCGAGCCAGGCCTTCTTGGTGGCAGAGGCAGGCCGCTTCCTCCCGCCTGCCGGGGAGAAGATCTCTGTCCTCCTCCTCCTCCTCACCCCATCAAATAATACCTGGAGTGAGGCATCATTAAACCTGGGAGCAGCCTTCCCCCTGGGCTGCTCCATGCTGTAATTTTTCCTATTTCCTGCCGCATCAGCCAGTGGAGGACCGCCCCTTTAAATAGGGCTCCTCCAGCTGACAGCCTTTGCTGCAAATGCGCAGTCCGCCCGCTGCGCAGCTTTCCAGCGCAAAACTTGGAAGCACAGGAAAGTGGCTCCAATTAGCCTGCGATTGCGTGCGGCACCCGATTTCACTGGGCGCGTTACCCACGTGCCCAGTCGACCCCCCCCGCTGCGAACCCGCCGCCCTCCTCTAATATCGGGTCTATTAACTGTTTCTTTCTCCACAGATGCTACCTGACTTGCTGAGTTTCTCCAGCATTTTCTGTTTTTATTTCAGATTTTCAGCATCCGCAGTATTTTGCTTTTGATTTAGAAGCGATGGTGTTCCCGTGCGCCTGCTGCCCTTGCCCTTCTAGGTGGTAGAGGTCACGGGTTTGCGAGGTGCTGTCGAAGGAGTGTTGCCAAGTTGCTGTGGTGCATCCTGTAGATAATAGACAATGCAACCTTGGTGTGCTGGTGGTGGAGGGAGTGGTTGTTTAAGGTGGTGGATGGGCTGCCAATCAAGCAGACTGCTTTGTCCTGGAAGGTGTCAAGCTTCTTGAGTGGTGTTGCTGCTGCACCCATCCAGGCAAATGGAGAGCATTCCATCACTCTCTTCACTTGTGCCTTGTGGTAGTGGGCTTTGGAGGGTCAGGCATTGAGCCACTCGCTGCAGAATGCTTGGCATCTGACCTGCTCTTGTAGCCATGGCATTTATGTGGCTGGTCCAGTTGAGTTTCTGGTCAATGTGGTGCTCAGGATGTTGATTGTGGGGGATTTGGTAATGGTAATGCTATTGAATGTCAAGAGGAGGTGGTTAGACTCTCTCTTATTGGAGATGGTCATTGCCTGGCACTTCTGTGGTGTGAATGTTGCTTGGCACTTTTTTATATTCGTTCATGGGATGTGGGTGTCGATGGTGAGGCCAGCATTTATTTCCCATCCCTAATTGCCCTCGAGAAGGTGGTGGTGAGCTGCCTTCTTGAACCGCTGCAGTCCATGTGCTGAAGGTTCTCCCACAGTGCTGTGAGGAAGAGAATTCCAGGATTTTGAGCCAGCGACGATGAAGGAACGGCGATATATTTCCAAGTCGGGATGGTAACATAGGAACAGGAGTAGCCATTCAGCCCCTCGTGCCAGCTCCGCCATTTTGATGGCTGATCTGTGATCTAACTCCATATACCTGCCTTTGGTCCATATCCCTTAATACCTTTGGTTGCCAAAAAGCTATCTATCTCAGATTTAAATTTAGCAATTGAGCTAGTATCAATTGCCGTTTGCTGAAGAGAGTTCCAAACTTCTACCACCCTTTGTGTGTAGAAATGTTTTGTAATCTCGCTCCTGAAAGGTCTGGCTCTAATTTTTAGACTGTGCCCCCTACTCCTAGAATCCCCAACCAGCGGAAATAGTTTCTCTCTATCCACCCCCCTTAATATCTTATAAACTTCGATCAGATCACCCCCTAACCTTCGAAAGTCTAGAGAATACAACCCCAATTTGTGTAATCTCTCCTCGTATCTTAACCCTTGAAGTCCGGGTATCATTCTAGTAAACCTACGCTGCACCCACTCCAAGGCCAATATATCCTTCCGAAGGTGCGGTGCCCAGAACTGCTCACAGTACTCCAGGTGTGGTCTAACCAGGGTTTTGTATAGCTGCAGCATAACTTCTGCCCCCTTGTACTCTAGTCCTCTAGATATAAAGGCCAGCATTCCATTAGCCTTCTTGATTATTTTCTGCACCTGTTCATGACACTTCAATGATCTATGTACCTGGACCCCTAAGTCCCTTTGGACATCCACTGTTTTTAACTTTTTACCATTTAGAAAGTACCCTGTTCTATCCTTTTTTGATCCAAAGTGGATGACCTTACATTTGTCTACATGAATTCCATTTGTCACAGTTTTGCCCATTCACCTAATCTATCAATATCGCTTTGTAATTTTATGTTTTCATCTACACTGCTTACATTGCCACCAATCTTTGTTGTGGAGATGCCGGTGATGGACTGGGGTTGACAATTGTAAACAATTTTACAACACCAAGTTATAGTCCAACAAATTTATTTTAAATTCCACAAGCTTTCGGAGGCTTCCTCCTTCGTCAGGTGAACGGTGTGGAAATGAAATTTTCGAATCCTTCGCATTTGAAAATCACAGAACAATGCCTGGTGATTACTGTCCGTTGCCAAGGCAATCACAGTGAGCAGACAGAAAGGTGTCACCTAAAAGGCCACCGAATATACAAACCCCCCCAAAAAAGAAGAGAGAGAGAGAAGGAAGACAGTCAATGACCCGTTATATTAAAAACAGATAACATTTGTTCGCTGGTGGGGTTACGTGTAGTGTGACATGAACCCAAGATCCTGGTTGAGGCCGTCCTCATGGGTGCGGAACTTGGCTATCAATTTCTGCTCGACGATTTTGCGTTGTCTTGTGTCTCGAAGGCCGCCTTGGAGTATGCTTATCCGAAGGTCGGTGGCTGAATGTCCATGACTGCTGAAGTGTTCCCCGGGGAACATTCAGCCACCGACCAGTGAACAAATGTTGTCTGTTTTTAATATAACGGGTCATTGACTGTCTTCCTTCTCTCTCTCTTTTTTGGGGGTTTGTATATTCGGTGGCCTTTTAGGTGACACCTTTCTGTCTGCTCACTGTGATTGCCTTGGCAACGGGCAGTAATCACCAGGCATTGTTCTGTGATTTTCAAATGCGAAGGATTCGAAAATTTCATTTCCACACCGTTCACCTGACGAAGGAGGAAGCCTCCGAAAGCTTGTGGAATTTAAAATAAATTTGTTGGACTATAACTTGGTGTTGTAAAATTGTTTACACCAATCTTTGTGTCATCGGCAAACTTAGAAATGAGACTTTCTATGCCTTCATCTAAGTCGTTAATAAATATTGTGAATAATTGAGGCCCCAAGACAGATCCCTGCGGGACTCCACTAGTCACATCCTGCCAATGTGAGTACCTTCCCATTATCCCTACTCTCTGTCGCCTTTCGCTCAGCCAACATCCTAACCAAGTCCGTACTTTTCCCTCGATTCCATGGGCTTCTATCTTAGCTAACAGTCTCTTATGTGGGACCTTATCAAATGCTTTCTGGAAGTCCATATAAATAACATCCATTGACATTCCCCTGTCCACTACTTCAGTCACCTCTTTAAAAAATTCAATCAGGTTTGTCAGGCACGACCTACCTTTCACAAATCCATGCTGGCTCTCTCTGATTAACTGAAAATTCTCGAGGTGTTCAGTCACCCTATCCTTAATTATAGACTCCGGCAATTTCCCCACAACAGATGTTAGGCTAACTGGCCTATAATTCCCCGGTTTCCCTCTCTCTCCTTAAAAAGCGGAGTGATATGTGCAATTTTCCAATCTCGAGGGACAGTTCCTGAATATCGAGAACTTTGGAAGATTATAGTTAGGGCATCTGCAATGTGCTCACCTACTTCCTTTAAAACCCTGGGATGGAAACCATCTGGTCCTGGGGATTTGTCACTCTTTAGTGCGATTATTTTCTTCATTACTGTTGCTTTACTTATATTAATTTTATCGAGTCCCTGTCCCCGATTCAATATTAGTTTTCTTGGGATTTCCGGCATGCTATCCTCTTTTTCTTCTGTAAATACTGACGCAAAGTAATTGTTCAACATGTCCACCATTTCCCCATTGTCAATGACAATATCCCCACTTTCAGTTTTTGAGTGGCCAGCACTGCTCCTGACCACCCTCTTTTTCCTAATATAACTATAAAAGTTCTTCGTATTGGTTTTGATATCCCTTGCAATTTTCTTTTCATACTCTCTTTTTGTAGGTATGTGACTTGGAGGGGAACGTGCAGGTGGTGTTGTCCCCATGTGTCTGTTGTCTTTGTCCTTCTCGGTGGTAGAGGTCGCGGGTTTGGGAGGTGCTGCAGTGCATCCTGTGGATGGTACACACTGCAGCCACGGTGTACCGGTGGTGAAGGGAGTGAATGTTTAGGGTGGTGGATGGGGTGCCAATCAAGCGTGCTGCTTTGTCCCGGATGATGTTGAGCTTCTTGAGTGTTGTTGGAGCTGCATTTATCAGCCCTAGCCTGGATGTTGTCCAGGTCTTGCTGCACGCGGGCATGGATTATTTCATTTTGAGAAATCGTGAATGGAACTGAGCACTGTGCTTTCATCAGCGAACATCCTCACTTCTGACTTTATAATTGTAAACAATTTTACAACACCAAGTTATAGTCCAACAAATTTATTTGTTGTAAAATTGTTTACAATTGTCAACCCCAGTCCATCACCGGCATCTCCACATTCTGACTTTATAATGGAGGGTAGGTCATTGATGAAACAGCTGAAGTTAGTTGGGCCTAGGAAGCTGCCCTGAGGAACTCTTGCTGTGATGTCCTGTGGCTGTGATGATTGGCTTTCCACAACCACAACCATATTCCTTTGTGCTGGGTATGATTCCAGCCACTGGAGAGTTTTCTCCCTTATCCCCATTGACTTCAGTTTTACTAGGGCTCCTTGGTGTCACACTTGATCAAAAGCTGCCTTGATGTCAAGGGCAGTTACTCTCACCTCATCTTCGGAATTCAGCTCTTGTTATTCCTGTTTGGACCGAGTGATTCTGACAGAACCCAAACTGAGCATCAGTGAGCAGGTTATTGGTGAGTAAGTGCCGCTTGATAGCACTGTTGATGACTCCTTCCATTAATTTTTCTGATGAGGTTGATGGGACGCTATTTAGCCGGGTTGGATTTGTCCTGCTTTTTGTGGACAGAAATACTTGGGCAATTTTCCACATTGTCAGGCAGATGCCAGTGTTGTAGCTGTACTGGAACAGCCTGGTTAGAGGTATGGCTAGTTGTGGAGCACAGATCTTTAGCACTAAAGCCAGGATGTTGTCGGTGCCTGTAGCCTTTGCTGTGTCCAGTGCACTCAGCTGTTTCTTGATATCATGTGGAGTGAATCAAATTGGGTGAAGACTGGCAGCTGTGATGGTGGAGAACTCAGGAGGAGGCCGAGAAGGATCATCCACTCAGTACTTCTGGCTGAAGATGGTTGCGAACGTATGCTGCACTCTGCCATCATTGTGCATGGGGATGTTCATGGAGTTTCCTCCTCCTCCCGTTAGGACCTTAATTGTCCAATACTGTTCACGATTGGATATGGCATGACTGTTGATCTGATCCGTTGGTTGTGGGATCGTTTAGCTCTGTCTGCAGCATGCTGTTTCCACTGTTTAACACGCATTGGAATATCAGATATGTGTGTTTATTGCATTTTTGTTGCATGAGGTACAATAGCTGCTATCTGTATATTAGATGTATATGAAACCAAAATTAATCACGTTAAAAGATTAATACATTTTTTTTCCATTTATATATTTTCATTGATGCTATGTTAGATGGTCCAGGTAGGAACATCTTATTGGCTTGTGTCGATGTCTTTTAAGTGAGCACTGTGGATGGCATGTTCTTGTCTGTGATATATGATGATGACAGGGTGGAAGTGGAGGTCGGACTCACGAGTGGGGTGGGTAAGCCATGAGAGCATTCAGCTTGTGCATGAAAAACAAATAAAAAAATTAAATAATTTCCGTCAATGAATAGAATAAAAATTAAATAAATCTTATTGCACTTCTTTTCCTCAGTCAGTGGGGTAGGAACGGGTCCCATGAGTGGAGTGGACCCGATGAGGCAGTGATGAGCGGGATCAACGGCCACAAAAGGGCATGGGCAGCTGGAGGGAAGATTTCAGCAAGTGTAGGACTCTAAGTGCCCAGGGGAGGGGTGTTGTGAGGTGAGTCTGCAAAGGCACAAGAGCAGCTTGACCGGAATGGCAAAGAAAAATAATAAGTTTGGCTTTGGATCAAAGCTCAAATGAAGTTGAGTTCAGCCGGTCTCAATTTGGTCATTGTAAAAATATTCAGTGCAGCAAACTTCATTAGTTTTCACAGTTATTATCGGGTTTGTGGGAGGATTGATGACTGCAACTCTGTGTGTTGCAGTCAGGGAACAACGTGATGGCAATGGGACGTGGGTCTTCGAGCTGGGTGTAGAATGATACCAGCAATGGGACTTGGCTCCCATGGGGTGGGAGAGGGGTATCGGGGTGGGGCGGGGGGGGCGGTGGAATTAGTGACTGCGATGCTGGTCATGGCAAATGGAGAACAGCGCCCCTGACAGTGAAACTTGGGGGAGAAACAACATTAGGAGCAGTACTTGGCTCCTGGAGGCAGGCAGGATCAGTGAATGGGCCAGGTTGCAGAGAACAATGAAGAAATAGGGCTTGCAAAATATGGGGGGGGGGTGGTGGGAAAGAGAAGAGGATGCTGATAGGCTGGAGAGTGGGTGAAGAAATCTGGGCAGGTTTCAGACAACGCTGAGGAGCCAGCAGGGATCCACTAGCGGGTGAAGAAAAAGGCTACGCAGAGGGTGGTGGGCTGCCAAAACTGGGTAATTTTTAACCATTTATATTATTTATACACAGAAATTTTTTTTAAAATTAAAAGGTTCAAAGTTTTAATACTCACTAGACGATGAGGGAAAAAACAAAATGGCTGAGGAGAAGTTCACTGTACAGCACTACTCATGATCAGATTGTGCAATTACAGCATGATAAGTTTACTAAGCAAAATCCACATTGAATGTGAACATAGGAATTTATTGTGGGAAAAAGTTGACACAAAGTGAGACAAAACATGATAGGAAGTTAAATGGTGCAGACAGGAATTGCATGCATATGTAAGATTTTATAGATATACAGATATAATGCATAAAGTTAAAATTGTAGAGTTTATTTTTCTTCCATTCTAATGAGATTTTTTCCATGGCAAACGGTAGATTCTCGCTATTGAATTTTGTGATTTGAACTGAAATGTGGACATTCTAGTAATATCTGGTTTCATTTAGCTTCATATTACAGGGTAATAATATAGCCTCTTATTTTTACAAGTGTTTTCCACACGCAACTAAGATCCTCTGTTAAAACAGAACCTTTTCAGAAAAGCCACACTGTGTATCCAGGCGTGAAATCCATGGCAGTTTCATGTTACACTACTGTTGCAGTGTCTACTCGTGAGATTCTTGAATCCATTATGCACTTGAGTTTATGATGGAAGACCACGTTTACCAACAATTCATGATGTTGCAATCTGAGCCTGTACAAAGTAAATGGTGAAGTTAGTATAAAGGGAGGAATTAGATATATCGAAGGGCCTTCTTGAAATCTCTAGAGATTTGGCAAATAAAAATGACAAAAGCATTGGTTTCAAACTTGGATCTGCCATGCATGTATTCACTGTGTAATCCTGCCAAAACATAACAATGTAACTGCTGATTTGATTAGTAGAAAAGCTGGAATATGTTCAATTATACCCCCGTTATATTTAAATACACAATACTTGAGATATTGCATTATGATTGTGCTATAGATTCATCCCTGTTTGCATTGCTGATAAATTCCACAGCACCAGTGACAACAGCAAAACAAATTACATAGAATTTACAGCACTGAAACAGGACATTCGGCCAACTGGTATATGCCGGTGTTTATGCTCTCCACTTGTGGGGGAGTTTAAAACTAGGGGCAATAAATATAATATAGTTACTAATAAACCCAGTAAGGAATTCGGTTGGAACTTCTTTACCCAGAGAGTGGTTAGAATGTGGAACTTGCTACCACATGGAATTGTTGAGGCGAATAGCGTAGATGTATTTAAGGGGAAGCTAGATAAGTATATGAGGGAGAAAGGATAAAAGGATATGCTGATAGGGTGAGATGAAGTCGGTGTCGGATGTGTTATCGCAAATGTTGAAAAATGTTTCAGCTGGAATTGCGTAAATGCTATTTGCAAGTTCATACTCTTCTTTTAAAGTGGCTTGTTTATTGCTTTTGAAGTCCTTTCTTATGTCTGCATGGTTTGATGTCAAATCATGTCAACGTTTGCAGATAGAAATATTCTTAATGATTTGTGTTTTGGCTTCTGTCTGAAGAATTAAAATAAAAGTTCTGATCCCAATCATGATTAATTTCAAACATCCTATGTTACATAATTAGTGATAGTCACTGCAGGACTGAGAGTTGTACAGGTTAATAATTTTTGAAAATTGCTTGAAATATTTCTCCCACGCCCTGCTTGCATAAGGTCTTGTGTGTATTTTAGTGTCACTGGTGGTTGAACTTCGGAATGGAATGCAGAGCATCTGGATGTTTTTCCAGTTAAATCACTTTATGCTGCTTCCAATGTAGCTTCCAATAGAGTTTTCTCAGATACACCACTGTACTGCTAAAATTTAAAGGAATGACATTGGTTAATTGGCATTAGTACTATAGTGGAATTCCTAATATTGCAATTTTACCACCAATAAGCTACCAATTTAAATTAGTAATTTGTAAAGATCGAATTGTACTCTTGCTGCTTGGTAAACACTACCATCTTAAGTATGAGCAGATGGCTCACTGAGTTTATCCAGTGATTAGCTGAGTTATATAGACTAGAAAGGTAGCAGTGTGAGCTGAACCAGCTGATCACATTCAGACAGAAGCAAGGATGTCCAACTGGTTTCGTTTCTCCAGGGAGGAGAAATTCTCAAGAATTCCCATGCCTGATCGCTATCCAGTAACTGCTGGTTCTGTGCGCGTGTGCATGTGTATTATATAGTTGACTTTAATGTATCTCACTGTTTGTATCTCAGTTCACTGTTAATGTATCTCAATAGCTTGCCAGTGCTCCAAACTTCATGCTTGTGCAAAAATAATGGCCGCTTGAGGCACATATCATGGGGCCACCAGTGCTACTATTCACTTGCAGAGTGATCAAAAATAACCTCACTGTGAAAACGTTTAGCTGTGCTAGTTTCCTTTTGAGAAATAAGTCTAAGGCTACTACAACCATTAATTATTAATAAAAAAAAGGTTCTGGCTCAGCTGTTTTGTGGTTATTTTTGGTACTGGAATCTCTTAAATAGGCAGTAAGCCATGAGATGAACTCCACAACTGAGTGAACAATGAAAAGTTTACTGAAATGTCTTTTTGGGAAAGGAGGGAGCGGGGGTGTGTGGGTGGGCGGGGGAAGAGCGTGAAGAAGAAACTTTAAAAAAAAATGTTGCTCTGGGGAGGTGGGCAATGCTGGCAAGGCCGCATTTAATGCCCACCTTAGCTGCCCTGAGTAGGTGGTGGTGGGCTTCTTGAACCACTGCCTGTCCTTATTGTTTTACAACTGACTCAACCACATAGTGAGAGACTGGAGTCATGTGTAGGCCATACTAGGTAGGGTTGACAGGTTCTCTTTCCTGAAGGACATTAGTGAACCAGTTGAGTTTTTACCATAGTCTGACAGCTTTCATGTTCATTTTTATAGAGCTAGGTCATAAACGTTCCAAATTTATTGAATTCAGTTGCACAATTTGTTGTGGCTGCTAATCCAGCACCATAACCACTAGGCTACTCTACATGCGGGATATTGAAAGTGTTTTCCTTCTCAAGCCACACAATTTTTGTAATTGAGAGGTGGGCAGCCTTTTTTCAGGCCCGTAGTGTTGTTGGCAGATGTATAAGAGCAGCTCAATGGAGACTTCCTACCTAGTTTTCCACTCATGCCAAGCATTATTCCCTGGATGAGAGAATGTGCAGATCCTTTTAAGTCTCTGCTGTTCTCAAACTAGTCGTTAGGAGAAACGGCATGAGAATGGCCTAAATTGACCTACCTTTTACAATTTGTCATCAAAAACAACTAATGCACAGACGATCTATGAAAACAATATTTCTTGTGTTGCGAACATGACTTTGTCATCTGTGGAATCCACCTGCTTAGAGTTGAGTAATATAAGGTTATTTCTCCTTTTTATCAAGGTGAGCCAAGTTAGTGATGTGGGATTAAATTTTCCCATTTTTGGTATATAGCGCCAGCATCAAGCACCCTTAGGTCACAGTATTGCCAACACTTGCAATTCACCCAGGTTGTGATTTTCTAACTCTCGTTTTAATGCTCATGATTCACATGAGAAATTTTTAAATGTTACGGTCTGGAAAATCACAACAGTTTTTAATTGTTTGAATTGAGGTATTCACCAGTGTTGATAACGTTGAGATCAGATATAACACAGTTTGATGTGAAGCTCGCCCTGTTCATCCCCAGTAACTTACCTTGAACCTAATCGCTGAAGGACATTCCCTATTGTACTGGAGTCAATTTTCATTTGCTCATGCCATCTATTCTTGTGATCTCTGGATGAGTCAATGTTTGGACAGTTTTGGCTGTAGAGACATGTTTGTTAATAACTAGATTGAAAGCCGATAAATCCCCAGGACCTGATAATCTGCATCCCAGAGTACTAAAAGAAGTAGCCATGGAAATAGTGGATGCATTAGTTGTCATCTTCCAAAATTCCATAGATTATGGAACAGTTCCTGCAGATTGGAGGGTGGCAAATGTAACCCCACTATTTAAAAAAAGGAGGGAGAGAGAAAACAGGGAACTACAGACCGGTTAGTCTAACATCAGTAGTAGGGAAAATGCTAGAGTCTATTATAAAGGATGTGATAACAGGACACTTAGAAAATATCAATGGGATCATGGATTTATGAAAGGGAAATCATGTTTGACAAACCTACTGGAGTTTTTTGAGGATGTAACTGGTCGAACAGATAAAGGAGAACCAGTGGATGTGGTTTATTTGGATTTTCAGAAGGCCTTTGATAAAGTCCCACATAAGAGGTTAGTGTGAAAAATTAAAGCACATGGGATTGGTGGTAATATACTGGCATGGATTGAAAATTGGTTAACAGACAGGAAACAGAGAGTAGGATTAAATGGGTCTTTTTCAGGGTGGCAGGCAGTGACTAGTGGGGTACCGCAGGGATCAGTGCTTGGGCCCCAGCTATTCACAATATATATCAATGATTTGAATGAGGGAACCAAATGTAATATTTCCAAGTTTGCTGATGATACAAAACTAGGTGGGATCGTGAGTTGTGAGGAGGATGCAAAGAGGCTTCAAGGCGATTTAGACAAGTTGAGTGAGTGGGCAAATACAGTATAATAAATGTGAAGTTATCCACTTTGGAAGGAAAAACCGAAAGGCAGAGTATTATTGAAATGGGGATAGATTGGGGAATGTTGATGTACAAAGGGACCTGGGTGTCCTTGTATACCAGTCACTGAAAGCAAATATACAGGTGCAGCAAGCAGTTAGGAAGGCAAATGGTATGTTGGCCTTCATTGCAAGAGGATTTGAGTACAGGAGCAAGGATGTCTTACTGCAGTTATACAGGGCATTGGTGAGACCACACCTGGAGTATTGTGTGCAGTTTTGGCCTCCTTACCTAAGAAAGGATATACTTGCCATAGAGGGAGTGCAGCGAAGGTTCACCAGACTGATTCCTGGGATGGCAGGACTGTCGTATGAGGAGAGATTGGGTCGACTCGGCCTGTAATCACTCGAATTTAGAAGAATGAGAGGGGATCTCATTGAAATATATAAAATTCTGAAAGGGCTCGACAGACTGGATGCAGGGAGGATGTTTCCCCTGGCAGGGTGGTCCAGAACAAGGGATCACAGTCTCAGGATACGGGGTAGGAAGTTTAGGACTGAGATGAGGAGAAATTTCTTCACTCAGAGGGTGGTGAACCTGTGGAATTCTCTACCACAAAAGGCTGTGGAGGCCAAGTCACTGAGTATATTTAAGAAGGAGCTCGATAGATTTCTAGACACACAAGGCAACAAGGGGTATGGGGAGAGAACGGGAATATGGTATTGAGATAGAGGATCATCCATGATCATATTGAATGGCTGAGCAGGCTCCAAGGGCTCATTGGCCTACTGCTGCTCCTATTTTCTGTGTTTCTACTGAAACACTTGTTTCACTTTGGATTCAAAAGAGAGAGGAAACTTATTTCATCAGTCTGAGCTGGACTTGAAACAGGGCTCAGAGGTGAAGGAATGCTGTGGTTGCTTTGGCAGCACTCACCAATATGGTAGGTGGTAACATTTGTACACTTGAATCAGGAAGCATAATGAACTTCGCATATTATCATCTTGAAAGATTTCCTTGTATTCTTTCAATTCTGTCAGGCGATTGTAGGCACTTTTATATTACATTTAGTAGGGATTGTGCAGTCAGTGACAAATCGAGAGTAAACTTACTGGATTTGCTAAGACTAGCCACCAGGAAGACCAAGTAAAAAACATTACTTTTGATTAGCCATTCTTATGAATCCAGTGAATTTACTCTGGGGTTGCTGGCAGCTGTGAAACTTGTGTTGGGAGCTTGTGGCCCCGGAGCCTCGCTAAGTACTATATAAAAGCTTAACTTGAAGAATCCTGATGGTGTTGATGGTACATTCACTGATGGAAAGAGGGGCTTTAGGAACAAATGGTTTTTCTGTTTTAGGTTCCTATGTGATGGTATTTTTAGCACCATCCATTATGAAAGTGCCCAACTTTACAAAATGGGGGTTGGTTTCAGGAATTCAACATTCTACGTACCCATCACTGACTTTGCACTTTCCTCCTGGGTTCCAATCACAAATCGGGAACCTAAGGTGTAGCGTACAGGTTAGTATTGAGAATGAGATTGAGAAACTTTTTTTCTGGAATTTATTTTCACTCTAAACAACTGATACTGGAATGATTGATTTTTTTTTAAATGTCAAAATTGGCCTTTTAGCCATTGTCTATACTCATGGTGGGATGAGGGATGCAGGCGACTATTATGTGACACAGTGGGCTGCTTTAGCTTTAATTTTGTCTTTTCTTTGTCCATCAACATATGAAACAGAATGTAGCACAATATTAGTTTTGCTCTGAATCATGTACAATATATATGTTATATTAAAATACAGAAACTCTGCATTCCTCCAACTCTGGCCTCTTGTGTATCCCCCACTTCCTTCGCCCCACCATTGGTGGCTGTGCCCTAAACTCTGGAATTCCCCCCCCCACCCCCAAACGTCTCCACCTTTTACTCCCCCTTTAAGACATTGCTTAAAACCTATCTCTCTGTTCAAGCGTTTGGTCACCTGTCCTAATGTCTCCTACTTTGGCTTGGTGTCAATTTTTGACTGATTACGCACCTGTGAAGCGCTGTGGGATGTTTTACGATGTTAACCATTACCGGTGCTATATAAATGCAAGTTGTTGTTGTGTTAGTCAGATGCATGTGTGCAGAGTTGCTATGATAAATTTATGATACCTGATTGGCAACGAATTGCTGTTTTGAAATTCACAGTATTTTCCTGTTCAGTGTCTTTTATAAATGTTTGTGCTTGGCCATCAGGAAACAAACTCATAGCATCAAAGTAACATGTTTATCTAAAGTTAATGTAATGAGTGATTTTGTGATCTGGCGTTCCCAATGGGAAGTGGTGCTTACCAGGGCATGTCTTGGGAAATCGTTGACGCACCGCGAGTGTTTTTCCGTCTCATTTAAAAAAAAATTGTTCATGGGATGTGGGCGTCGCTGGCAATGCCAATATTTATTGCCCATACATAATTGCCGTTGAGAAGGTGGTGGTGGAAGGCTTTGGGGAATCAGGAGGTGAGTCACTCGCTGCAGAATACCCAGCCTCTGACCTGCTCTTGTAGCCACAGCATTTATATGGCTGGTCCAGTTAAGTTTCTGGTTAATGGTGACCCCCAGGATGTTGATGGTGGGAGATACAAAATCACAGGCTGCACAGCAATATTGTTTTGTGCAAAAGAGACTATTTCAGAACATTACCAACGAACATGGAGAAGAATAATTGAGAAGTAAAAAGACACTTTATTGTCCTGTTGTGTCCATACAATGTTTATAAATTAATTTTTTTCTGACTGCTGTCTTCCCCCCCCCCCTTACCCAAAAGAAAATACAATTGTGGTGATATTGGGTCAAGGCATTTGAAAATGATTTGAATTTACTTGGGATTCTGTGTCCTGCGTTATGAGGGTTATTATGGAAACCTTGTGGGTTAGCAGTTGCCATAATCTTTGGATATGCTGCTTGGCAATTATGTAGTGCTTCAGCATGCAAAGCACCAGAAATAATGAATGCCAAAGCAAGAGACCATTCAAAATGTTTCCAAGGATGGAAATACGTGTATACAGCTCCAAATAATAAAGGCCTGCTCAGAATCCTGGACTGAACCCAAGTCCAACTAATTAATTGCAGGACACTTGATTGTGGTAGTGCAGAACCAGAGTGCATAAATGGAAAATAGTGAAAAGCAAAATTTAGAGATAGCAAAAAGAACTCCTATACTGAAAGACTGCTAAATGTTTGGAATGGGCTGCCAGGCAGGGCATTAGAGACAAAAGCATTGGAGTCCAAGGTGCAACTGGATGTTGTGATGGGAGAATCAGGATACTGGAGGGATCCCTTTTCTTAGAACATGCAAAATCAACTTCTTTCTGAAAGCTTCTTCTGTTTGATTTTGCTTGTAAAATCATGCAAAATCCATCAGTCCTTTCATTTGCAGAAAAGGGCAATCTGTCAGGTTTAAATTGTTTGCAGATGTATTTTTAATATTTGGAAATGATTAACAACAATAAGATATGATAAAATACATTGTTTATAATGTGTGCCTGTTAGTTTATTAGGTTAGCATTTGACTGAGTGTGGTATCAAGGAGCCCGAGTAAAATTGAAGTCAATGGGAATCGGGGAAAACTCTCCGGTGGCTGGACTCATACCTAGTACAAAGGAAGATGGTAGTGGTTGTTGGAGACCAATTATCTCAGCCCCAGGACATTGCTGCAGGAGTTCCTTAGGGCAGTGACCAACCATCTTCAGCTGCTTCATCAATGACCTTCCCTCCATCATAAGGTCAGAAATGGGGATGTTCGCTGATGATTGCACAGTGTTCAGTTCCATTCGCGACCCCTCAGATAATGAAGCAGTCCGTGTCCGCATGCAGCAAGACCCGGACAACATCCAGGCTTGGGCTGATAAGTGGCAAGTAACATTCGCGCCAGACAAGTGCCCAGGCAATGACCATCTCCAACAAGAGAGAGTCTAACCACCTCCCCTTGACATTCAATGGCATTACCATCGCTGAATCCCCCACCATCAACATCCTGGGGGTCACCATTGACCAGAAACTTATCTGGACCAACCACATAAATACTGTGGCTACAAGAGCAGGTCAGAGTCTCTGGGTATTCTGTGGCGAGTGACTCACCTCCTGACTCCCCAAAGCCTTTCCACCATCTACAAGGCACAGGTCAGGAGTGTGATGGAATAGTCTCCACTTGCCTGGATGAGTGCAGCTCCAACAACACTCAACAAGCTCAACACCATCCAGGACAAAGCAGCCCGCTTGATTAGCCTCCCATCCACCACCCTAAATATTCAATCTCTTCATCACCAACGCACCGTGGCTGCAGTGTGTACCATCCACAGGATGCACTGCAGCAACTCGCCAAGGCTTATTCGACAGCACCTCCCAAACCCGCCACCTCTGCCACCTAGAAGGACAAAGGCAGCATGCACATCGGAATAACACCACCTGCATGTTCCCCTTCAAGTCACACACCATCCCGACTTGGAAATATATTGCCGTTCCTTTATCGTCGCTGGGTCAAAATCGTGGAACTTCATTCCTAACAGCACTGTAGGAGAACCTTCACCACACGGACTGCAGCAGTTCAAGAAGGCGGTCCACCACCACCTTTTCAAGGGCAATTAGGGATGGGCAATAAATGCTGGTGTTGCCAGTGACGCCCACATCCCATGAACAAATAAAAAAAAAGGTGGGATCACCAGGGCTAAAACAGGAACAGGATGACAACGTTGCAATTCCTATTTTATTTGTTTGAAATTATGTTTTATTTTCTATTAAGGTATAATTATGTTGATTTTATTTCATGAGGAACTGTTGATAATCTTTTGTGTTTTCGCTGGTTTCTTTAATTTATCCTTGGAGAAGTTAAGACCACAATTCTGTGTAATGTCACTCCTTATATATATAGCTTATATGCAACTCAAAATGTGAAAATGATTCTACACTAAATCAGCAAGTTATTAAATTTGCAAAATAACATTGCCCTATATGTTTTTAGTTAAGTGGATGAATAATTAAAAATGTTTTAAGATGTGTTGCTTTTCATCCTGTACTTAATATGCATGTTTTTATATACACACTATTCTTTGTACTTTGTACCTAGAAGTCAATTTAAAAATTGTTTAATTTTGGGTACTAGTTTGTATAGTTTGAACACTCACCTTATTAATATCTAGTTTTGTGTCCGCTACACTTTTTAAGTCCAAAACTTCTAGTGACAAAAGGCACTCACTAAAGGAAACAAATTATTTTTGTTGGAAGTGTAAAATACAGTGAAGATGAAATATTAAAATACTCCTAAGATATTGCTGGAGTGTTATGTGTATGTAAACAGTTCAGAAAGAGCATGAAGTTTTCCTTTAAGGTTACAAACTGAGGTTGGGCAAGTTGCCATTTCTTGCCATTCTTCTGCAGGTGCTTTCGATTCCGGCTGATCAAGTGGGCACGGAAATAGTGTATGATTTTATAATTAATTGTATGACACACGTCACTCCGATGCTTTTTTAAAATGGGAAACCTGAGCACTTTACCCGGCCAAATTTCTGTATTCTGATCTGCTCAACCCTTAATTTTTTGAACCAGAAAGGATAAGTACAATTTTTAAAATATTACAACGGAGCTGATTCTGTGAGTCTGCATACCTTTAGCAGCTCCGAACAAAGGACGGTTAATTCAACAGGAGCTCATTAGATTTCCGAAAATCTTGGTCTGTGTTACCTTTGATACCCTAGAAGTCGCCTGCTTTTAAGAGTGCTGTTGACAAAAGAACTGCATATCTGCAATTGACAGCGCACACCCAAGGTAATGTGACTAAGCCTGAGGCTTAGACACGTAGTTGAGATTATATTTACATTTATACAAGACCACACTCCCTGCATTTATACTGTCTTGAGGACATTAAACTACCACTCAAAAGTCAAGAGATTTGCGTTGATGTTTATACCAGCTAAAGCCCTCTGTCCTTGCAACACTTCTCCAGTCTACATCTCACAAGTGACATTTTTTCCTTTGGGGTTGGCATAAATAGTTAAGTACTGTTTATACTGAAGAATTTGCTATAAAGCACATGCCAGATTTAAAGCAATATAGCAAACTGAATTTCTGCTGCATTCAATATTGTAGTTGGAAAGGTATGAAGCTGATACTGGGTGCAAATTCATAAAGAAAAACATCATTTCCCAATGTAGTTATTCCGGATACTGTGAACATGGAAACACTAACAGATATTGGATGGAGGGAGAGAGAAGAGGAAGGGGGAGAAAATGATAGCTACATATGTTCATTTCAGTGAAACTTGTAAAATTGGCTACTGATTGTGTGAGCCTGGAGAAGGTGTTTACAGTATATAATTTAGCTTTCGGTTTGTAAGGTTTAAACTGTTCGTAGTGGTGACAAGCCTATAATTTGGCGAGCTGTTCACATGTTCTGTTTTCTTTTTCCTCTGATTCTTTTAATTAGGGGCAAAACAAAGGGGATCCTGAGCACTAATTGCTCTCAGCTGAGAAACATCCTCTTGTAATCATTTTTCAGAGAGAAATCCCACTCAAATTGGGCAATGAAATAATGAAGTATCCTTGCTAAAATCATTAGCTGTTTCCCTCGTCCAAATACCTGCTGGTAGCTTTCAACTGAAGAACCAAGGAAAGCGAGGAATGCTCCTAAATACATTTTTAAACAGCTTGATTTCATTGTTTTATTTATTAGCTGAATGAACATCTATTTCTTCAGTGATAGCTGCTACCATCCAGAATGGTTTGTTATTTTCTTTACAAATGACAGTTACTGTATGGAGCCTTTGCAGGCTTGTAGGCTCTGCAACATGGGGACTGCAATAATAGAGTACAATGTAGTATTAGCATATTTCCTTCAACTGAAATTAGTCTTCCTTAAACTTAATTATGGGTTGTTTGACAGTAAGATAAGACTATTAATTTAAAATTTTACAGCTACAGGGTTATAAAAATATGGGGAAACAATTTTCTCAAAATAATTTCTTTTAGTAACTAGTCTTGAAGAAAATGCTGTTTATTGATGAATTCATTACTAAATATATAAAAAGTGGAACTATTAAAAATGAACTGCCCATATTTTAGTTTCTCTTCCCAACCATACTTAAATTTCTTCCCTCCCCTGTCTTGCCTTCCTTTAACTGTCAGTGTGGCTTAATTGATTGCACAGTCCCGAGCCAGAAAGTTGTTTTCCACGGATAGGGATACACAAATGATAGGCTAAACTATCGTTGTGACTTTTGACATGCTATGACTGCAACTATTCACTTGAAATCTGGATGTTTTATTTCTTTTCTCCTTCATTTTATTCCTCCTCTCCATGACTCATTCTACTCGCCTCTCAAATTTGATCTTGCACATGGCTGCTAACGCTTTCTCTCCGCATACACAAATTCTCTTTCTCCTTCTTGCACACAGTCTCATTCGTACAGTCTTTGTCTTTCTCTTGCATTATGGTGGTGCCCCTATTTTAAATAATTTGTAAGCCCTTCGTGTGCAGGCTCGCAGATTGCTTACTGTTAGCCAAGTGCATGGGGCAAAGAACACGTTGGGCTTGTGGTGGGCCTCAGGCTCTGTGCCTGGTGTTATGCGGAGCTGATGCCTGATGAACTTCAGTGCAATGGCTGCCAGCTATCCAAAGTATATTGACTCAATTGTCAACCCAAAGTATATTTCTTTCTCTTGCGCACAATCTGTGTGTGCATGACTGTCTGTCTGTGTCTCTTTTATACGCGCGCGCGCACACACACACACACACACACACACACACACACACACAGTCTCTTTCTCTCGTACAACACATATAGGCTGCCACTCTGTCAGCTATGGCTCAATAGTAGCACCCTCGCCTCTGTGTCAGAAGGGTGTAGGTTCAAGTCCCACTCCAGGGTCTTGAGTACAAAATCTAGGCTGACATTCCATTGCAGTACTGAGGGAGTGCTGCACTGTTGGAAGAGACGTTCAACCGAGGCCCCGTCTGCCCTCTCAGGTGGACATAAAAGATCCCATGGCACTATTCGAAAAAGAGGAGGGGAGTTCTCCCCGGTGGCCTGGCCAATGTTTATTCCTCAACCAGCATCTAACACAGATTATCTGGTCATTATCACATTATCAAATGCGTGGCTCAGAGTGGTGGGGGAGACGGGTTTCGATTCATGGGGCACTGGCACCAGTACTGGGGAAAGAGGGTGCTGTTCCGTTGGGACGGGCCTCACTTAAACTGGGATGGGACCAGTGTCCTGGCGAATCAAATAACTAGGGCTTTAAATTAAAAACTGGGGGGATGGGGGGTGCGAGTGGTGGTGGTTGTGGGGGAGGGTTCAGGTGAGGGGAAATTATAAATCTAAAGAGAGTGACGTACTTAAGTCTGAAACTAGAGTCTTAAACTTAAGCAAAACCACTTACATAGGTATGAGAGGCGAGTTGTCTAAGGTAGATTGGGAAATTAGATTGAAAGACCTGACGGTAGATAATCAATGGCAAACATTTAAAGAAATATTTCAATATTCTCAACGAATATACATTCCATTGAGAAATAAAAACTCCATGGGAAAAGCGATCCATCCGTGGCTAACTAAAGAAGTTAAGGATAGTATTAGATTAAAGGAAGAGGCTTATAGTGTTGCCAAGAGTAGTCGTAAGCCTGAGGATTGGGAGAGTTTTAAAAAACCTGCAAAGGATGACCAAAAAATTGAAGATAAAGGAGAAAATAGAGTATGAGAGTAAACTAGCAAGAAATATAAAAACAGATTGTAAGAGCTTCTACAAGTTTGTAAAAAGGAAGAGAATAGCAAAAGTAAACATGGGTCCCTTATAGGCTGAGACAGGAGAAATTATAATGGGAAATAAGGAAATGGCAGAGACGATAAACAAATATTTTGTATCTGTCTTCATAGTCGAAGACACAAAAACATACCAGAAATAGTGGGGAACCAAGGGTTTAATGAGAGTGAGGAACTTAAAGTAATTAATGTTAGTGAAGAAAAAGTATGGAGAAATTAATGGTACTAAAATCAGACAAATCCCCTGTACCTGATGGCCTACATCCTAGGGTTCTAAAAGAGATGACTGCAGAGATAGTGGATGCATTGGTTGTGACCTTCCAAAATTCCCCAGATTCTAGAATGGTCCCAGCGGATTGGAAGGTAGCAAATGTAACCCTGCTATTCAAGAAAGGAGGGAGAGAGAAAACAGAACTACAGACCAGTTAGCCTGACATCGGGAAAATGCTGGAATCCATTATTAAGGACGTGGTAACAGGGCACTTAGAAAATCATAATATGATTAGGCAGAGTCAGCATGGTTTTATGAAAGGGAAATCGTATTTGACAAATCTGCTTAGAGTTTTTTTTTATTCGTTCACGGGATGTGGGCATCGCTGGCGAGGCCGGCATTTATTGCCCATCCTTAATTGCCCTCGAGAAGGTGGTGGTGAGCCGCCTTCTTGAACCGCTGCAGTCCGTGTGGTTTTGAGATTAAACTAGCAGGGTAGATAAAGGTGAATCAGTGGATGTAGTATATTTGGATTTTCAAAAGGCATTCGATAAGGTGCCACACGAAAGGTTGTTACACAAGATAAGGGCTCATGGGGTTGGGGGTAATATACTAGCATGGATGGAGGATTGGTTAACGGACTGAAAACAGAATAGGAATAAATGGGTCATTTTCAGGTTGGCAGGCTGTTACTAGAGGGGTGCCACAAGGATCAGTGCTTGGGCCTTAGCTATTTACAATCTATATTAATGACTTGGATAAATTACACTCGGTCCCTTCATCTAAGTTTGCTGATGATACAAAACTAGGTGAGAAAGTCAGTTGTGAGGACACAAAGCATCTGTAAAGGGATATGGACAGGTTAAGTGAGTGGGCAGGAAGGTAGCAGATGGAGTATAATGTGGGGAATTCACTTGGTAGGAAGAATAGAAAAACAGAATTTTTTTAAAAGGGTGAGAAATCCTTAAATGTTGGTATTCAGAGGGATTTGGGTGTCCTTGTACCCGAAACACAAGAGTTAACCTGCAGATACAGCAAACAATTAGGAAGGCAGATAGTATGTTATCCTTTATTGCAAGGGGGTTGGAGTACAAGAAGGAAGTCTTGCTGCATTTGTACAGGACTTTGGTGAGACCACACCTGGAGTACTGTGTGCAGTTTTGGTCTCCTTACCTAAGGAGGGATATACTTGCCTTAGAGGCGGTGCAACGAAGGTTCACTAAATTGATTCCTGGGATGAAAGGGTTGTCCTATGAGGAGAGATTGAGTAGAATGGGCCTATACTCTCTGGAGTTTAGAAGAGTGAGAGGTGATCTAATTGAAACATAAGATTCTGAGAGGGCTTGACAGGGCAGATGCTGAGGGGCTATTTCCTCTGGATGGAGTGTCTAGAACTAGGGGGTGTAGTCTCAGGATAAGGGGTTGGCCATTTAGAACTGAGATGAGAATTTTTTTCACCCAGTGAGTTGTGAATCTTTGGAATTCTCTACCCCAGAGGACAGTGGATGCTCCGTCATTGAGTATATTCAAGCTGAGGTCGATAGATTTTTTTGACCCTAAGGGAATCAAGGGCTATTGGGATCAGGCGAGAAAATGGAGTTGAGGTAGATCATCAGCCATGATCTTATTGAATGGCGGAGCAGGCTCGAGGGGTTGTATGGCCTACACCTGCTCCTATTTCTTCTGTTCTTGCTGTTGGTGGGACCTTGCTGTGCTCAAATTGGCTGCCGTGTTTCCTACATTACAACGGTGACTGGACTTCAAAAAGTATCTCATTGGCTATAAAGTGCTTTGGGACGTTCTGAGGTCGTGAAAAGCGCTATATAAATAAAAGTCTTTCTTTCACAATTTCTCTCTATCAGTCGCACTCATGCTCACTTGCACATATCCTATACATGTGTGAATTTCTCTCCCTCATTCCCTATTTCTCATCCCCCTCCACTTTTCTATTTTCTTCCCCTCTCTTCTGCCTATCTCGTTCCCTTTCTCTGTCATCTTCTCTATTTTCTCTCATTTATTGTCAGTTTACTCTTATTCCATTTATACTTATCATTCTTAATTTTGCCTTTGCCCCTGTCTTTCCCTCTTTGAAGATTGCTTATGTTTCTAGCACTGGTGTTGCCCCCCATTTGCTCCTTTGTTGGATTCTGGACTGTTTTATTGTTTAATAGCAGGCTGCCACTAAATATGATACATTTTGACTAAAGTTAGAGGAATCAAAAATGATTTCACAAACATATGAGCAAATAAATTAATTTTATCCTGTAGCAGGTTAATTTGAGAATCATTCCTCAGTTAAGAAGTAAATCTAAGATCTGTGTCCCCTTGCCTATGGAAAACAAATTAGGTTCAGCTATTAAGAACATTTAAAATTTCACTTTGAATGATACTGCTTAAAAAAAAATCCTTACTCCATCACCTGTTATCGAGATGTGAAAATGTACATTCTACAAGTTTCAGTTTTGATGAACTGAAAAATGGAATGTGACAACTGCAGTTACGGAACCTCTCTGCTGCTCATGACTGATCGTATTTGTCATAAGACTGTATATTGTTTAGAAAATCTTGCTTTAAAGAATGTCTTCTATATCCCTAAAAGATTTGAGACTTCTGCACATTCTCTCTTCCCCTCCTTAATAGGACTTTTGAATCAAAAGCTGCTTTTCAGACATCTGAAGAAACCATGACATTTCTCAACCTAAAGATTAGATATGCGAACCTAGAAATTGCTCGTGGTCATATAAGCAGATGACAATTTAAGATGCTCAGATGACATTCTTCTGTTTGCTATTTTAATGTAGACCTCAACCTGTTTATATCAAATGGTTTAATGACTCCCACAAAATATGATGTGGAGATGCCGGTGATGGACTGGGGTTGACAATTGTAAACAATTTTACAACACCAAGTTATAGTCCAACAATTTTATTTGAAATTCACAAGCTTTCGGAGGCTTCCTCCTTCCTCAGGTGAATGTTGTGGAAATGAAATCCTCGAACCCTTCTCATTTATAAATCACAGAACAATGCCTGGTGATTACAGATAGTCTTTCCAACTGCCCGTTGCCACGGCAATCACAGTGTGCAGACAGAGAGGTGTTACCTAAAAGGCCACCGAATATACAAACCACCAAAAAAAAACAGAGAGAGGCAGAGACATAGAAAAGACAGCAAATGACCCATTATATTAAAAACAGATAACATATGTTCGCTGGTGGGGTTACATGTAGCGTGACATGAACCCAAGATCCCGATTGATGCCGTCCTCATGGGTGCGGAACTTGGCTATCAATTTCTGCTCGACGATTTTGCGTTGTCGTGTGTCTCGAAGGCCGCCTTGGAGTATGCTTACCCGAAGGTCGGTGGCTGAATGTCCTTGACTGCTGACGTGTTCCCCGACTGGGAGGGAACCCTCCTGTCTGGCGATTGTTGCGCGGTGTCCGTTCATCCGTTGTCGCAGCGTCTTGGTGTTGTAAAATTGTTTACAATTCCCACAAAATAGGCAGAGGAATATCATATTAATGTTCATGGTAATGCCAATGGTAATTTCAAGCTTTTGTCACGAGCTTCTGGGTAATTTTCTAGTGTAGGATTTTGATTTGATTTTAAACTATGTTCTCATTCACACAATTATACTTTCAGGGTACTTTTATAAATGAGAGAGAGTAGGCCAGAAAAAAGTGAAGGAGAAACACAACTGCTGATGTCTGTGGTAGTAGATTGGAGCCCCTGAGGTATTCTAGTTCACAGTCTAGTAAGCAGAACCTAATGCCAAAAAGTTTTTACCTAGTAACAACTTACAAGCAGCAAAGAAAAGTGAGAACGATGTGTGCATGGGGGAAAGACTAATACTTCAATTACAGTACTAATATATTACTACAGTTATACACTTTTATGTATTGTGTATGGGAATTAACCTTTCCATCTCAAGAATGGGGGTAAGGAGTTACAAATATGCAAGTTAGACAGCCTGAACATTCTATGAATAGTTTGGCAACACAGTTAGCAAAATGTTTTTTTGGAAAAAAAAATGTTTCTCACTAGGCGTACTTGTGCTTTTTATGTCTTACACTTATGCACTCTAGCAAGAGCTCCAATAAAGGCATATCGGAGACAAAGTAATTTTGGCTAATACTTAACATATATAGTGTTTGCGCTCATGAGATTTGTACACTAAGGAATTACTTCACTGATTTATTACTTGCAGAGGAAAAACATAATTGGATTATCATAGTCCACTAAATAGACTGCTCTTCATATCTGAAATGCACATTCATATTAAGTTAGAATTATATGTGCATACCTCTCAAGACCAAGTGATCTAATTCTTTCTTACTTGTAGAAATACCACTGATTTGCCTACGTACTTAATATAGCATTAGGTGAAGGAAGGAAACTGAAAATAGAGACACCGCTGTTGTAGCAGTAACATTGCTACTTCTATTTATTCTTGCGATGTGGGTGATGCTGGCAAGGTTGCATTTATTGCCCATCCCTAGATGCCTTGCGAAGGTGATGGTGGCCCTTCTCCATGAACTGTTGTAGTCCTCGTAGTCATAATGTTCCCACAGTGGTTGGTAGGGAATTCCAGGATTCTGACCCAGCAATGGTGAAGGAACAGTGATATATATCCTAATCAGGATGATGTGTGATTTGGAACGGAGCTTGGAGACGGTGCTCTCGTAACATTGCTGCTCTTGTCCTTCTTGGTGCTGGGGGTCGCAAGGGAGAGAGTGCTGTCGAAATAACCTTGGAGAGTTGCTACAATGCTGTGGATCGTACGTACTGCAGCCACAACGTTCTGATGGTGGAGGGAATGGATATTGAGTCCAGTAGCAGGGGCCCTGATCATGCATACTGCTCAGTCCTGGATGGTGTTGAGTTTCTTGAGTTGTCCATCTGGGTGAGTGGTGAATATTCCTAACTTGAGCCTTGTAAATTTTGGAGAGGCTTTGAAGGATCAGCAGGTGAGCCACCCATCGCAGAGTACCCAGCTTCTGACTTGCTTTTGTAGTCACAGTGTTGATATGGCTGGTCCAGTTCAGCTTCTGGTCAATGATTCATGGTGGGGGACTTGGCAGTGGTGATGCTGTTGAAAATCAAGGAGAATCAGCTGGGCTTTCTCTTGTTTGATGGTTGTCATTACCTGCCACCTACCTAGTGCGAATGTTATCTGCCACTTGTCAGCCCAAGCCTGAATGTTATTCAAGTCCTGCTGTAGTCTGGCATAGGTTGTTTCATTATTGGAGGAATTGTGAATGGATCACGGCACTGTAATCATCAGCGAACAGCCTCGCTCCTGATCTGATGACAAAGGGAAGGTTATTGATGAAGCAGCTGAAGATCGTTGGTTTCAGGAAGCTTCCCTGCACAGCAGTGACCGACAGCCATAACTATCTTCCTTTGCCATGATGTGGAGATGCTGGTGATGGACTGGGGTGTACAAATGTAAGGAATCTTACAACACCAGGTTATAGTCCAACAGTTTTATTTGAAAATCACAAGCTTTCGGAGGCTTTCTCCTTCGTCAGGTGAGTCTGACGAAGGAGAAAGCCTCCGAAAGCTTGTGATTTTCAAATAAAACTGTTGGACTATAACCTGGTGTTGTAAGATTCCTTACATTTATCTTCCTTTGCGTCATGTATGACTCCAGCCCCTGGAGGTGCTTTCCCTTTGAGTTCAATATTGCTAGGGCTGATTGGTGTCATATTCGGTTAAATGCTATCTTGATGTTGAGGGCAGCTTCTCTTATCTGTCCTCTGGCATTCAGTTCTTGCAACCAAGTCTAGATTAAGGCTGCCGGCACATGTCGTCGGTGTGTGTCAGTGAATAAGTTATTGGCGAGTCGGTGTCAAGTGATACTATTGATAAACTCCCTTTCATCACTTTACTGATGATTTGGAGGAGACTAACAATTGGTAATTGATGGGTCAGAGTTACTCTTTTTTGTGGATAGGATGAGAGGGCAGTCTTCTACACCATTCAACATTCTTTGACCTTGTTTGACCTGAAGCCATGCGCTCCAAAGTCACTCCTGCATGATTTACAAAAATGTGCCACCACCTCTGGTACCTCTGTCCTACTGTTAGGAAAGGACATATCCACAGATGGTGCTAGAGGAGTCTGGGATGTTGGCTGGAAGCTTTCATGTTTATTTTTCCGGTGCTTGCCCACAAATTACCAGATTTATTGAATTCAGTTTCCCATTGTGCCATTTCTGTATTTGCGCTCTCAACCTCCTGGGTTGCTAGTCCAGTACAATAGCCACTAGGCTACCGTAGCAAGTGGGAAGGTACGTGTTCTTACATTGTTACAGATTTGACACTGGTGGTGACTGAAACTCAAGAATATACTGTCATATGCCCATAAAGCATTTTGATTTTCACTTGTATTCAGGTTTGGCAAGAGAAAGAATGATAGGTCAAATGGCCTCATTCTATAACTAGGTTCCTATCATACGCATGCCAGTCCTGACTTCACAAAGGAGATATTTACTTGAATTCCATTTCCTGCTCTCTCACCATTATCTTTAATATTTTCTTTTCATGTTGATTTAATTCCCTATTAAATATTTCTAATTTTATGGTTTATGATTTAGGTAGTAATGCAAAATTTATATCCCCTTGTTGCAGATTTACAAACCACGGAAAATAGTCAAAACGTTGAACACTTGAAAAAGAAATAACTTTATTTTCCTAATAAAAAAAGAAATGCTTGTGATAAATTTTCTTCAATGTAGACAAATGCAGCTTGATGCATTTGGGTCTGGGTGGGGCCAATTTTCTCTTTTGGCAGTGACAGAAACAGGAGATAGCAGATTGGCCGCCTGCGTAACATTATGACGTTGGAGTACCACAACCAGTGTTGCAAGGTCACAGGGAAAAAAAATTGGACGTTGGGGTGTATAGCTAGGACAGTTCCATACAAAATTAAAAATGTAATACTTACCGTATTTATGCCCCAAAGCCTTTGCACCATCTACAAGGCACAGATCAGGAGTGTGATGGAATACTCTCCACTTGCCTGGATGAGTGCAGCTCCAACAACACTCAAGAAGCTCGACACCATCCAGGGCAAAGCAGCCCGCTTGATTGGCACCCCATCCACCACCCTAAACATTCACTCCCTTCACCACCGGCGCACAGTGGCTGCAGTGTGTACCATCCACAGGATGCACTGCAGCAACTCGCCAAGGCTTCTTCGACAGTACCTCCCAAACCCACGACCTCTACCATCTAGAAGGACAAGAGTAGCAGGCACATGGGAACAACACCACCTGCACGTTCCCCTTCAAGTCACACACCATCCCGACTTGGAAATATATCACTGTTCCTTCATCGTCACTGGGTCAAAATCCTGGAACTCCCTTCCTAACAGCACTGTGGGAGAACCTTCACCACACGGACTGCAGCGGTTCAAGAAGACGGCTCACCACCACCTTCTCAAGGGCAATTAGGTATGGGCAACAAATGCTGGCCTTGCCAGCGACGCCCATGTCCCATGAACGAATATTAAAAAAAACTGTTGCAGGTGAAGAAGGGCCGAGGTATGAAAGTGGGGAGAGGGGTGCTTATCTCCATTGAATTAATTTGGGAAGAAATTTGTAAGAGACGGTAAAGCACTGTTAGTCACACCATGGGAGATCAACCAGTAGGTAATAAAATAATTTTTAAAACCAGCCCACTTGGATAATTGCCAGTTAAATGTTGTCCAGCTGGTTCCACAATTCATTATCTGCTAATGGCTACAATAGACTTTGTTATTAAAGAAAATCCTTCTGAAGATTGAAATACTATCTGCCACAATTTTGAAAACTTCCTACTATGGAATATTCTGGAACTCTGTCTCTTTTTGTTTTGTTGCTTTTCTTTTTTCGAAGTGAGATGGATTAACTTAATGTGAATGCCGGTACCTTTCCTTTTCTAAAATGAGCAGTCCCCAGAGGAGCTCAGCTGACCGCATGAGTGAATCCTGCAAGTCCTTCATAATTTATGTTAAAAGGTTTATTGAACACAAAGCTGTGGATTTCTGTGATTGCCATCAATTGTGATTCCATCTTTCTTTCGGATGAATGTTCCCCTGGCACTGATTCCAAGCTTTTAGACTATGTTTGCTCTCTTTTTCAGATAATTGTATGGGAGAGATCTTTAATATACTGCAACAATGATGTAGCTAGGTTTGAGAATTATTTATAACACAGTTGCATGAAGACATGGTAGTCTGCAAGTAAAATTATGTGTGATCAGATAAGCAATCTCCACCTACCCCACCCATCCTTACCCCCAAGAGGATTTTATGCCCTTCAAATATATTGTATTTTGATTTGCCGGTTTTATTGTGTATGAGTAAGTGTACATTTTGCATCATATACTTGATCCTTGAGGGAGTTGGCGCCCTGCTGCCATACAGTTGCAATGACGTAGTTGCTTACCAGAACCTTCCTTAAGTGGCTATTTCATGCATGAAACTTGATCATGAGTATCACCGGACTACTTGACCATGTGGCATCACTGCTAAACCTGATCCTGTCCGCACCTGTACCCTTTCACCAGGGGTGCTTTAGCCAATTGTAGTTCCCCTAATGTTGATGTGGCTGAGATCAACTAACTTAGCACAGAACCTGGAACCTTACGAGTTGGATAAATTTGCAGAGTCGTTGGGAAGTCAGAGATTTCAACAATAAAGAGTACTCTTCTGGATATATTGCAGTATAGATTTCCAAATTAATTGCATTTGATGTCTGGGAACATTTAAAATTTCTAGGAAAGTGCTGAAAACAAACATCTTCTGAAACTTCTTAAGTAAATCTCAACAAATTCAGAGTTCTATTTTCTTGGAGTAAGTTTGGCTGATTATTGAATCAAATTGGAATTTTGGCACACTAATTGGTGGTATGGCTCTAATCATGAATCCAAAAAAATTAGAAAAATGATTGCTATCTCGCTGACTGATTTCACCCTCCCATTTCCAACTTGTACCTGCATGCTGTCATTTCCCCATTAGTAAATTGCAAATAGTTGTATAGTTTGTAATTGTAGGGATTTTTGTGGTGAATGAGCTAATTTGCTGTCCGTTGTGAATGTCTGGAAGAGTTATGATTTGAATGAACCATTGGGAACAAAATGCTATGATGTGAGTTCCAGTTGCACGTTTGTTTGTTTGTGTATGTGTGTGTTGCAATTGTTGAGTGAAGCTTTTCTATTATGAATTATAATTTCATTAAATTTCAATAGACCAAATGACTAAAAGCAGGGCATGGCAAAAACACAGGAGTTAAGAAAAAGATAACTTTCATTCATTTATCACCTTTGGTGGCCTCAGAATTTTCCAAAGTGCTTCACAGCGAATGAGTTACTTCTGAAATACAGTCACTGTTGTTATACAGGCAAAAGCAGCATCCAATTTCACACAGCAAGATCCCAGTATGCAATGAGACACGTGACCAGTTTAGCTTTTTTTGATGGTGGTGGTTGAGGGATAAATGTTGCCTAGGATACCGGGAAAAACTCCCGAACCCTTTAAATAGTGCCATGGAATTTTTTTACATCCACATCCATATCAATAGGCAGGTGAGGCCTCGGTTTAACATCTCATCTGAAAGTTCAGAAATTTCAATTGAATTGTATGCCGAAGAAAGGAGACTGTTTTCACAGTGAACTATTAAACATTTTGACAGATATATTAAGACAGTAGAAGTAGTTCAGACTTGCTGTTTTACACAAAGTCGTCTCTTGCAAAGGGTAATTAACCATTACAGACTTTACTTGCATGTGTATTTTATTATTTCTTCTATTAACATTCACTGATCTCTTGTGGTTCATATCTTTAATTAATTATAAAATACTAGATAATTTCCCATGACATTGCTTACAGATTTTTTAAAAAGTGAGAAGTGAAGCCCCTTTTTCTGTGCTTCTCTTGTAAAGTTATACTTTTTTAAGGTCATAGTGTGTTGCTGAGTTCTGATTTCTTACTTGTTTGATGTTGGTAGGAATTTTCAATGTTTGGCCACTACTGAAAGGCCATTGAAATTTATGAAGTAGGAGATTGCTTCATTGAACATCTTGGATGGCAGCAGTATGTAGCACTTCAAAGACCATGTGCTAGAGTGTGGCAGGTGAGAAGGGCTGAGCGCTGGGGAATAGAAGCAGCGAGGGGAGGGTTGAGTTGGGAATGAGTGAGCAGCTTTTGAGTGGTGTGGGTGAACATGGAAGTACTGAGGTGGTGGTTTGAGGGTGTGATACCATTTGATGAAGGGTAGACTGGGGTGTCTTAGTACTTGGGGCCTGAAGTTTGGGAGCACGGAGTGAGAGGAGGGTTGTGGCTGAAAGTAAAGAGGCTCATTGTGTTCCTAAGCTGAGGTGGGGGGGGAGGGGCGCGGCACGGAGAGGTTGGGCTGAGATCATGGAAGAGAAGAGAGAGTTAGAGTTTGGGAATACTTGGGGGAGGGGACTGTGCCAGGACTGGAGTAGTTGAGGTTTGAGCCTCATTTTGTAAGGCAAATTGATCCTGTGGGGGTGGAGAGGGACTTGTTGAGTTGGGATCTGAGGTCTGGCAACACTCAAGGGGTGCTTGGGTATCAAAGTAATTTGGAGGGTGAGTTCCTTGAAACTGGCAGAACTCAGGAGATAGTTAGTTTGGGAACACAGGAGGGGATTTAAAAAAAAAATCAAATTATTAGTATCAGTAGTCGTGATGCTTCAGGGCCTGCTTTGGAGCCTGGATTTTTCTAAATGCAACACACCCATCACACACAGAAAATAAGTTACCTAATTTCTGCTAAGCGTTACTTTTTGGAGAACTCTGGAGGAGGGAGGACGAAAATGGTGTTTGGGTAGGGATACCAGTATGTAGATTTAGGCATATTCAACAGAACTGAGGCAAGCAGCATGCAGATCGTAGCTAAGAAATTGTGATGGCTATGCTGTGAGCCACACTCTCAGCAGCTAAGTTGCAGGTATTTATACTGCTACACTCATTTATTTTATCTTGTGTTTGTGCTCTTGACCCACCTCTTGATACTCATTTATGCAAAGACTGAAAGAGATGCAATAAGTAGATTGTGGCACGTGACATGCCCCCACCCAAAACTATTGAAATGATCAAATATATAGAAAGTACAGAGGAATGTTATACAAGTTTCAAGTAAATAATCTAGATGAAAACTAGTAATAAGATGATGCGATTTGTTTTTTTTTGCTTTGAAATGTTTAACAATAGGAGCAAGAACTCCCTGCTGGTTGACTGGGATTGAAGTCAAGTATGTACAAAGACCAGAAAATATTTCGATGCAAGGCCCAACTGAACTTCTAAGGAACAACGCAAAAGGGAATACTAATGCCCCTGAAAGAGTGAATGCCCATATAGTGGAATGGGGTTAGAGAGATTTGCAAAGTGGGATGGGTACATTTTGTGATTCCCTCTCTCTCCAAAAATCATAGATGTTTATTGTGTGTGTTCTGTATAAATTTTATTTTTTAGGGATACAGTATTTCATGGCGTAGAAGGGAATGAGTTTGGCATCCCAAAGGTCTCTGAAGCTTTTTTTGTTGAAAAATGTTATTTTATTTAGTGAATAGGGATTTTTGTTAAAGGAAGACACATTGGGCTCAATTTTGTAGGGAAGTTGGGGGTGGGGGAGCTCCAAAAATCAGGGAAATCCCGATCAGGTTCGCAACCCGGCTCCAACCCGCAGACTTACGGGTTCCCCACTGACGTGTCTAGGTGCACGCTTGCCTCCCGAATGCGGAAGTCCCACCGGAAATTAAAGCCGGCAGAATGATACTTAACACATTTGTTTAGATAGTTTAAGTACTTGAAGTACTTAATATTCTCCACATTGAGGCAGGGGTCCGATTTTGAAGCATCCTCAGCGTGTTTCCCCTGCTGTGGGGAAACACTCCATGTTCTAACAGACATGTTTCAACCAGCAGCCAGTTGCACATTCAAATACTTGTTTGACAGATGGGGAGAAAAGGTGAGTTCTTGCAGCAGGGCACTCAGTTCTTTCACAAAAACTTTTGGCTGTGAGATCTTTGTGTTTTCATTGAAAATTCTTACTTTCCACTCACAATTCAGCTGTTCACACATACTTAACAACTTTTCGGACCCCCTCAAACTTTCACCATCAGGATGGGGGGGGTGCACCATGGCTGCATTCACTGCTACATCCGAGGAGGAGCAACATCACTAGCCTTGCCACGCACGGCGGCACCTCCGCCACATGGAGCTCCACAACACAGTGCTGTGCCACGGGCACCTGCACAAGAGCACAGAGGGCAACAACAGAGAGAGTGGCGTCGCAGGAAGCACTACCCTCGCCACAGGGTCTACAGACCGATGCTCAGCTTCCTGGACCTCTCTGAGGGCCAGTGCATATGGAGGATAATAGTGAGTCGCCAGGAAGTCGCAGACATCTGCAGCCTTCTTCATGCCGAGCTGCTCCTGGCTGGGCCGAGCGGCATCGCCTTACCTGTCGCTGTCAAAGTCACCACCGCCCTCAACTTCTTCGCCTCCGGATCATTCCAGGGTGTCACCAGGGACATCGCCGGGGTGTCTTCGTCGTCTGCACGCAAGTGCATAAGGCAGGTCACCGACTGCTTGTTTTGCAGGGCCTTGCAGTAGGTCATCTTCCTCATGGGTGACCTCAAGCTAGACGGAGAGGGCAGTGGGATTCCACTCTGTGGCTGGCTTCCCACGGGTGCAGGGTGCAATCGATTGCACCCATATAGCAATCCGAGCACCTCCACACAAGCCAGGACTGTTCATCAAGAGGAAGGGGTATCAATCCATCAACACTCAGCTTGTTTGTGACCACTGCAAAAGATCCCTTCACGTGCGCCACATTCCCTGGCAGCTGCCATGATTCCTTCATCCTGAGGGAATCCAACATCCCGCCCCTCTTCCATGCACCGAACACCCTTAAGGGCTGGCTGTTGGTGGACAAGGGATATCCCCTCCTCACGTGGCTCATGACACCTCTGAGGAACCCCACCACCGAACAACAGCGTTGATATAATGACAGCCACATCGCCACCAGGTCTACAATGGAGTATGCTATAGGGCTGCTCAAGATGCGATTTCGGTGCCTTGATCATTCTGGGGAAGCGCTTCAATACCCGCCAGAGTGGGACGCATTATAGTAGTTTCTTGTGCCCTGCACCACATGGCACAACAGTGAGGGGTGCCGCTTGAGGAGGAGGAGGAACCCATGGGCAGAGCAACTGCTAGTGAGGCCAGGGAGTCACTGATATGTGAACGGTTCTCCTAACATCAGACAGTGTGAAGAGTCCAGTCCTCGCACAACCTGGAAAGAGCAGCGCCCACACCAGGCCGCCCACCCCTCCCTGCACAAAACAGTCCTGCAACTACACATACACCCACTGTAAAGTGACCCAGTGGGTGGTATCAAGTGTCGCCGTTCACGGTGAACCTCATGAAAGAGCCCGATCACAAAAGCCATTCAAGAATGGCCAAAACGTGGCAGTAGTGGTGACATTCATAATATCTAATGTGATTTTAACAAAAAGCAAATATAAATGAAAAACACGAGCATTTGTCAAACACCTTTGTGTGTACCCCTCGTGCTTACAAAACTTTCGCCTTTCTCTTGCAGCTACTTCTATGTGGTGCATCCCCTGTGCCTGCAGCAGAGGTAGTGGCAGGTTGCTCATCTTCATGCCCTGACTGCTTAGATGCTTTGGACCTACACCCTCTCGGTTTTGGAGCCTGTGAGGGCCCCTCCAAAGACTGCTCCACCTGCAGCTGTGTAGGGGCAGACTCGGCCACCTGGAGAGGAGGCAGCATTGCGGGTACTGGTTGAGAGAGGGGCAACGGATGAGACGTGGGAGCGCTTTGAGTGGCGTCCCCACTTCCATGTCCCCTTTTGCCATCACCCTTCCCCTGGGCCAGGGCCATATCACTACTACCACTCTGCTGGACAACAGTTTGGAGGACATGTGTATTGCCTTGTAAGGCCAGTGCTAGTGTATCTGTCTGCCTGTTTAAGGCGGCAGAATGTTGTTCATCCTGAGTCCGAACGGCCGTTGTCAGGGCCTGAATGGACTCATTTGTGAGCCATGCTTGAAGCTCATTGGAGGCTAGCCTTCTCTCCATCGCAGATATTTCTGCACTTACCTCTGAAACTATCTCAGAGAGTTGCTCACGTCCCTGTGACAGTATCTCAGAGATTCCCTCCTGTACCTGTGCCACCATTCCACTCATGCAAGAGTTAGGCTCCTCCATTCTCTCTACTATTGTGGAGAGTGCGCATGGCACCTGTTCCAGTACCTTGCAAATGTGCTACTGTCCCTTGATCATTCTCATTTTAAAGGGTTCTGCATTTGCATCCAGCTGAGCAGAGCCTGGAAAGGAGTGCTCCCACCGACGCAGACTCTCCGCAGCTGCCCCTGCCACCAGTGTTTGCTCATGCTCATGTGTAGTAACTCACCATGTGCGACCCCAACTAACTGAGGACTAGGACCCACCGAGGTGAATATCTGCTCTGATGGATGGCTCGCTAAGATGTGACTGTGTATCCTCAGAGGCCGGCAGGTCCTCTGCAGAATTGCCCGCTGCCGTCATAGGGTCGCTGAAGGGCCTGTAAGAGAACAGAAGGCAATATTAAGCATCATCACAGATGTGTCATGTTGCAATGAGCATACTGAGATGCTGAAGATGGCAAGGCATGTTAACATCAATTCATATTGTGTGTGATGAATGTTAAAGTTGTGCCACCAGATGTTTATGGGGTGCCAGTCTCGGCGTCCCCGACGGACAGGCACTCAAGGATTCGGCTGAGCTCCAACGCCTCCTGCTCTGCGTCTGTGAGGATGACGATTTGTTGTGCCCCCTCTCCGGTCCTCGCCCTATTCAGTGCTTTTTGCGCTCACTTAGAAGGGTGGGGGGGGGGGGAGAACAGACCTGTGAGCGAGTGATGGTGAAGTGGCCAACTGATGGTGAAGCGGCCAATTGATGAATGCATTGGTTTGGGTGAGGCTGACTGTGAAAGAGGTGCATCAGAGGGTGAGTATGAGAC
Source organism: Heptranchias perlo (assembly GCF_035084215.1). NCBI lineage: Eukaryota > Metazoa > Chordata > Chondrichthyes > Hexanchiformes > Hexanchidae > Heptranchias > Heptranchias perlo. The sequence goes on along the minus strand of NC_090325.1, from coordinate 151,657,194 downwards.
AGAGCTATGACATTGGATGAGGATTGGGTGGTAGTGGTGGGGTGACTAAGGGGAAGGTGAGGACGTGCAGCTTACCACACGGACTGCAGCGGTTCAAGAAGGCGGCTCACCACCACCTTCTTAAGGGCAATTAGGCAAGGGCAATAAATGCTGGCCTCGCCAACGACGCCCACATCCCATGAACGAATAAAAAAAAGGTTGAGGATGAGCCTTCAGTGGGCGTGAGGAGTGATGTGATAGAGTAGTGTTGGCAGTGCAGAATGAGTTGGGGGGTGGGGGCGGTGATGTGGAAGATGGAATGTAGGAGTATCAATAAGTGTACTCACTTTGGCTGACCTAGTTGGGTCATTGAAGTGCTTCCTGCACTGGATCCATGTGCGCGAGATGTTGCTGCTGCTGGTGACCTCCTCTGCCACCACGAGCCAGGTCTTCTTGGTGGCAGAGGCAGGCCACTTTCTCCTGTCCGCCGGGTAAAACAGATCCTTCCTCCTCCTCACTCCAGTAGCACCTGGAGTGAGGCATCATGGAACCTTGAAGCAACCTTGCCCCTGTGCTGCTCCATTGTGGTGTGGGGTGTTTACTCCAGAAAAAGCCATTGAAGCAATGGCCCTTTAAGTAGAGCTCCTCCAGCTGACAGCCTGTGATGCGGGTGCGCAAGTCTGCCCGCTGCGCAGCTTTCGGACGGCAAACCCGGAAGCCACATTAAGTGGCACCAATTGAATTGCGATCGTGTGGGAAACGGACATTATTGGTCGGGTTACCTGCGTGTCCATTCCCCCCCTGCCACTGGCATCTTGCCTCCATTCTAATATCTGAGCCATTGGTTCCGCGCCCCCACTGACATTGGTCACTCAGGTGTTTTTTTAGTAAATAAAAATCAGCATGTTTTGGTCACGTTGGGACATGCATCACGTGCAAAACTTTTAATTATATAGATGTTCATTTTCGCCAGAGAATTTGACCTGTGTTTAACATACACTTATCTGAAGTGCATGGAATAGTGTAGCATGAGATGATATTTAATTCAGTATGCAGTTTGTTATAAGTAGGATGATTGTTAATCCTCAGGGTCACACAACTTTGCTGGGGCAGGTAATTGAAAAGGTGCTGCTTCTGGATCATGGGAGACTAGAAGGAGAGAGTCTGCTTATGGGAACTACTGTTAAGAGAAAAAAAATCTTTAAAGGACCAGAAATTGCAACATGGTGGCATAACGCTGTCAGTTATAAAGATGACTGGACTTTAGTCCCCAATGTTTTCATATCACATTTTATGTTTGCTTTGTTATGCAACATTCACGACAGTGCATAGTTCATTAAAACATAGGAAATGCTCGCTGTTCAAGATCTGGTAAAGCGATGACGCAGTTTATTGTAGGTGTGATACAATTGGCACAGTGTTAATTAATTTTTCAGGAAATTTGATATTTTGTAATAAAATAAGTGGACAAATTCCATTTAGCTGTATCCTGGTGGAAGAACACACTTGGCAAGACAAATGTTTGCAATGATGAAAAAACAACCCTAGTCAAGGTATACCTTGTTTCTGGAAACACTCAGCAGGCTAGTTAGTATTTGTGGAGAGAACAGATGAGTTATTGTTGTCTCATTTCAATTCCCTGTCTCACTTCTACTCCAATCTCTTGTCTTTGGCCTTCTACACTGTTCAAACTGAAGGAACAGCACTGTATCTTTCTATTAGGCACTTTGTAACCCTCTGGCCGTAATATTGATTTTTAATAACTTCAGACCTTAACTTTGGTTCCCACTTTCACTTTACCGGGAAATGTTGGCAGCGTGGGATGTGTTTGTTAATGTTTCGGGTGGTTGTGGAGGCAGGGGGAGGTCAGAGGGAGGGGCGGATTGATTCTTGGGGTGGGGACACTCCATCAGAACACTCTGCTGACAGAGTGGTTATGCACCCTTGGTGTCAATCTGATTTTTTTCTTCTCGGAGGCTCCCGGGCCACTGGAGCCTGCTTTGCCAATTTTTCCTGTTTCATTTCTTGCTTTAATTTTTGCCTGCCCCACCCATCACTGCCTCATCTATTCACATGTTCTATGTGTCTCAACAACAATAACAGCAACTTGCATTTATGTAACATGAAAAAACATTCCAAGGTGCCTCATAGAAGTGTAATCAGACTAAAATCTACACTAAGCCAAAGAAGGAGATATTAGGAGGGGTGATTAAAAGCTTGATGAAAAAGGTGGGTTTTAAGGAGGACCTTGAAGGTGGAGTGGGAGGTGGAGAGGCGGAAATGTTCAGGGAGGGAATTCCAACGTTTAAAACCAAGACAGCTAAAGGCACGGCTGCGAATGGCGGGGCCAAGGGAATGGGAGATGTACAAGAAGCAAGAGTTGGAGGAATGCAGAATTTGAGGAGGGTTGTAGGGCTGGAGAAGGTTACAGAAATAGGAAGGGGTGAGGCCATGAAGAGATTTGAACACGAAAATGAGAGTTTTAAATTTTAGGCGTTAGTGGACCGGGAGCCAGTGTTGGTCAGTGAGCATAGGGGTGATGGGTGAGTGGGACTTGGTTAGGCAGCAGAGTTTTGGATGAAGTGAAGCTTATGGAGAGTGAAGGATGGGAGGTCGGCCAGGAGAGCATTAGAATAATTGAGCCTGGAGACAACAAAGGCATGTATGAGGGTTTCGGCAGCAGATGGGCTGAGGCGATGTTACAGGGATGGAAGTATGGTGGGCTTTGTGATGGAGAGGATGTGGGTTTGGAAGCTTAGCTCTGAATCAAAAAGGATACTGAGGCTGCGAAAAGTCTGGTTCAACTGAGACGGTGGCTGAAGTTGTGCACCTTACATGGAATCGGTGGTGAGGGTACGAAGTTTGTGGGCATGGGGCCGAAGACGATAGCTTCAGTCTTCCCAATGTTTAACTGGAGGAAATTGTGGCTCATTCAATACTGAATATCGGCCAAACAGTCTGATATCAGAGAGGCAGTGGAAGGGTGGAGGAGTAAAGCTGGGTGTCGTCAGCATACATGTGTCTCGTAAATGTCTTTAATTATGCCTCCTATTGTCTCATGACACATTGTTGAAAATTGCATGAAGCTTTGTTGCATTAAATTTGCTAAAACCCCTGCATTAATTTCTTGATTATGCAAGTGTGGTTTTGGTGAAACTTTGCGGTGACGAATGTTACCTCTGGAAATAGAACACTTTTTTCAATTTTGATTGCTCAGTGCCAGGTGTGTATAGAGGCAGATGCAAAATAAAGCATTCTACTCTGCTCCATGGGTGTGCTTTTATCTGGCTCAGAAGAGCATCCAATTCTACCAGGGTAGTGTTTTTGTTTTCCACACTAACCTTGTGTCCAGTCTGATTCTGCTTTTACTTTGCAGTGTTGTCTGCTGGCGCACTTATCAGAGGCATTTAGCAAAGTAAATCATGCAACAGTTCCTTCAACAGTAGCTTTTTTTTTTGTGCGCGCATCAGATGTCAGAGTCACCCCTTTGGCACCTTAACTTGCTGGCTGCAATACTTATTCCCATTGCATTATTCTGCTTACTCAGTTTCAGCACATCCACACTGCCACCACTGCTGTGGGTCTTGAACTTTCAGTACAGTTTATTCAGCGGTTGGTAGCTTTGGCATGCGACCTGTTAGCATGTTACCTGTTACTTTTGCATTGTTAGTTAAAATAATATATTTCGCCCATGCAGATTTGAACCTGGGTGAGACGTGCAGTGCAAACAATGTGATGGCATGGGAAGCAGCTTCACTTGCAAGCCACTTCCATGCCTCTAGAGGTTTATCAGAAAGAGTACCAGTGGGATTGCCAATTGATTTTCTGTTGTGGACCTATACCCAATGAAAATTCGATTGAGACTGCCCATACAGTTCATGTAGGATGCAGACAGCAGAGAGAGGAGACTCCATTAGTCTGGGCTGAATGTGAACCTAGGTCCCAGAGCTGAAAGAGCAATGTATTCAAAGCAAGAACACAGCACTTGAGCAAACATGAGCGACTTAGTGAAATACTGGTGATATTTGCAAGCCTCCCATTTCCCTTCACAAATATATTTCATAGTGTTCCAATGAAATTGTTGGGGTCATTAAGTGGATGTCATAATTGTTTTCTCCTAATGCTAAATTAATGATGGTCTGAAGGTTAAATCATGATATTATGCCTTAAATATGGTGTAAGTAAATTTTCTTAACCTTCTGTCTTGGGAAAGGTATCCTAACAGATTTGTTGCTGTACATGGTTTGTCTGGGCTCATTTCTAGTTTTCCACCCGTTTCACTTTTCTGATGAGTTTGGTCATAAAAATTAATTCCATTTTTGACTCCATATCCATCCACATTGTATGAATACAGCCTTGCCTAATAGGCTTCTAGAAAAGTTACATGCTGAGCACAGGCATGACATTATTGATAGTCAGTGCTGCATGTCCAGATCATATAAAGTGCTAGAACCTGCACTGTTGTGGTAGTCTGCTTTTTCCCAGCTGAAGGTTCTTTGCTCCTAACATCACAAGTCTTGCTGCCAAACATTTGGAACAAAATCTCCAGTCTCTCCACAGGATTAGATTAGATGAGATGGACAGACTATCAAACTTTCCATTAATTAATCCACACTCTCCAGATTTTTGTGTGTTGTTTTCAGGTCCCCCCAGTGGCACGAAGTTTGTTGTTACCAAGCGACAAGGCTCCAGAAAATATCATCTTGCCTTTTTTAGGACGAGTGTACAAAAGAGAAAAAAACAGTGCTCTTTGGTTACAATACAAGCTAATCATTACTCCTTAGTTGGCCATATAGACAGAAAATAAAGCATGGAAAAAAAACCAGAATACAGTCAAGCCCACCTAAAATGAATAAAATGTTTGAGAATAAAATCTCCATCTACAAATCCCATTTCTGTCTTTTCCAATGATAATCATCTCTGTTAAATGAATAACTGGTAAATGAATGAAATGTTTAGATGAATTTCAAAAGTCTGGATCTATTCATTTTAAGCGCTGCCCTGCCTTGCTAAAGCCGATGTGTTGAGTTTTGCCAATCGCTGTTTTGAACTCTCTTACAAGTTTTTTTGTTTAGGTATAAAAATTGCCTAGTAACCAAACCATTGATGTTTCAGAGTCTTTTTCACCTCATCATTAGGACTTGAGCACGTTTGGCAATCAATGTGACAAGCACTTTTGTTGAAGTGTGAAAACCGCCTCATCAGGTGATAATGCTCAAGCTTTGTGATGTTTATAACTTGCCCATGTTTTAGCGGCGCACAAACCTTTTGGCAACAAACTATGGCAGAAACTCTGCCTCTGCAAATAATGAAAACGCCGCCTCTAAAGAAGTAGGTTCTTTCAATTGCTGATCAGGTGAAAGTAATTACGATGCTGAATGGGCCGAAAGTTTCCCAGATTCCTAGAATGAACGAGCTGCCAGAGGCAGTAGTGGAGGCGGGTACAATTTTGTCTTTTAAAAAGCATTTGGACAGTTACATGGGTAAGATGGGTATAGAGGGATATGGGCCAAGTGCAGGCAATTGGGACTAGCTTAGTGGTATAAACTGGGCAACATGGACATGTTGGGCCGAAGGGCCTGTTTCCATGTTGTAAACTTCTATGATTCTATGATTCTAATGCTAAACAGTTTGGTGTATCACAGCCTTTTAAAAAAAAAATTGTTGTGTTGCTCTGTAACGTGTATATTGTAATGAAGCAAATGACATAAATACACTTCCAGTTATCCATAACAACTGTGTGACCGTTTTTACAGTACTGGAATTGCAATCTGGTTTGCATTCCATTGTTAGCTTTTTGCCAAACTTGATATGACAGTTAAAACTGATAAAAGGATAGAACAGTTAAGTGCATAAAATTACTTGGCAAAATTATTAATTATTTAGCAGTTTTCCTCTATTAGCATACAAGGGAATAAAACACAAATTTGAATTTTATACTCAGCACAGAGAATAAAGGTAGCTGGGCTGTGGCATGTAGTATGCTATTCACCGACCCATGCAATGCATTTGCTATACCAAAACAAACTAAGTCCCTCAACAAAACAAAATACTTGGTATGCTGGAAATCTGAAATAAAAACATAAAATGCTGGAAACACTCATCAGGTCAGGCAGCCTCTGTGGAGAGAGAACTAAGTACCTCCATCGTTGGGTCAGCATTTCCACCTCAACATCTGGCAGAGGTTCTTAAATGCTGTGGAAAATTCAATAATTTGATTAGGGCCGCTAACTCAACATATTTTAATAAAATACATCTTGCTTAAATGCAGTGTGACTTGCCAAATTCTCCCTGGTTCAAGACCTGAACTATTACGAACTGCTGCACTGTATTTCTTGCAAGTTATTCAGAGCAAGGTGGATGAGCACAGTAGACATAGGAAATCCAACCATGGTCAGTTGGGCATTGCTGTCACACATTGGTACCAATTAGTGACAAGAACTTAACAATTTCAGTTAGACAAAGAGCCGGTACAGGCATGATGGGCCGAATGGCCCCCTCCTGTACTGAACCTACTATCATACAAGACTGAGATGACACCAATGGGAAGGGCCCTTTTACACACCTCAGTGGAAAAGTGCTGGTTAAAACTGCAGATACAGATATATTACCCATTTCTGGACCATATGCCAGGAACAGTCAGAGCCCACTGCATGACCAATTTGACTCCCTTTACTATACAATCAACAGCTTGGCTAAATCATTGAGTCATTTGTCTGTTCATAGCAGGGTAGATAAAGACCCCTTGGTCAGCAGGGAGTATTGTGTCCATGTTAGAATGTCCCCATCTACTTCGAGACAGTTCGAAACAGAACTTCCCAAAGGAAGAGTAGTAGGAAGATATTGATGAATTGCCTGAGCACACTGTTCAAATACGTAGAGATGTCCGTTTTGAAGAAGGGTCTGCACCCGAAATGTCAACTTTTCTGTTCTCTGTAGATGCTGACTAACCTGCTGTGTGTTTCCACCATTTTCTGTTTTTGTTGCATAGAGATGTTTAATGTGAAAATCACTCCAAGTATCATTGCACAGGCTCCAGAGGTCTTTCATGCACCACATTAGGAGCTTTTCACCAAATTTATCATTGCTTTGTTACTATAAACCACTGACATGAACATTATTGACATCTAATTCTAAAATGGAGAAACTGAGGCCCAGTGGAATCTTTGGAGAGTATGTTAATTGCAGACCCGATGGTTGTACTTCAAGTCTTCTGGGAAATTCCAAACACAGGATATGAGCTCCAGGACCCCTGCCAGAGAGTCCAAATAGATTTACAAACAAGGTTACAATCAAGTTAGGACGGAATGCCACCAGGCCTATTGAGTAGTATTTGATCACCAAAGAGCCACACAGCTCAAAAGAGTTGTTAGAATCATATAAAGGTCACAGCACAGAAGGAGGGCGTTCAGCCCATCGAGTCCGTGCTGACTCTATACAAGAACAATCTAGCTAGTCCCACTCCCCCGCCTTGTCCCTGTAGCCCTGCAAAGTTTTTCCTTTCAAGTTCTTATCCAGTTCCCTTTTGAAGGCCATAATTGAATTTGCTTCCACCACCCTCTCTGGCATTGCATTCCAGATCCTAACCGCTCGCTGTGTAAAAAGATTTTTCCTCATGTTCTTTTGTTACAACAGATTAGGATATTTCTGAAGTCAGTCGCCTCGATCAGGGGCCATATGCAGACTGGCAATCTATAGCAAGAAGCAGCGGTCCATCGCCTGTACTTGGCAGTGAGATCCGGCTTTCGTTATATTGCTCTAGACTCTATGGCTGCGTGTAGCATTGTTCCCAGAGATGCTATAGTGGTACCAACTACAATGGCTTTTTAACAAGAAGGATATTTTTTGAGGAGCTGCTGGAATATTTTAATAAAAACTAGTGGACGATTTATGCTGCGACGGGGATGGTTATGAAAACCATGATTCCTTTTAAGAGCCCTCTTTGCTCAACCAGCCTTTTTGTGTCACTGTTGTAGGTTCCCCAGATTTGCACCCTAGATAAAGTGCTTGCTTTCAAGTGATATCCATGTCCAGAGGCTCCCACTGGAAACACATCTGTGGATCAACTCAGGCCTCAATGATTCACTGAATATTCCCTTCCCACCTGGGTTCCAGCTGGGGGCTTCCTGCAGGGATTTTCAGCCATTTGAGGAAACATCATTATAGATGATCCTGCCATAGGGTTACCCTGGTCGTTTCTCAAGTACATCCCAGAGCATGTATGGTGATCAGACTGGGCAACCTGGAGAGCCTACCAAAGTAGCAGTGTCATTTGAATTAATTAGTATACGACATTCTATACAATATCAAACATTTTATGCCATTGTGAGAAGAAGAGTCTTTGCAACTGCTGAGGGGCCAGGCTTCAATCCATTCCATTCACATGGCTGGGGGCTTAGCTAAGGCAGATATTTAGGAACCTCCTGCTCGCACCTCAAACGGTAGACTTTCACGTTGGGGCTGTAACTGTGATTGATAGCTAGTGGACCAAGCCACCAACTCAGAAACTTAAGGGTTGTTTTCAGTACATGCTCACTCATGCCATCCGGTGGGTGTTTTTGCAGTGCCAGAAAGAGGTTGTTGCTGTTTTAAAAGTCTGAACTAACTTCAGTTTTCATCTCTGGAAGACTAAAATCACCAGTCTATGTCCTCCTGAAGTATGCTACTATCCTCCACGTTGTTTACTACATTTCCGAGTTTTGTGTCATCTGCAAACTTTGAAATTATACCTTGTATACCCAAGTCCGGGCTAAAGTATATATCAAAAAGAGCAGTGGTCCTAATACCGCACCTAGCGAATGCCACTATCTTTTCCTCCAGTCTGAAAAACAACCGTTTACCACCTCTCTGCTTTCTGTCCCTTTTGTTTTGTATGTCAGTAGTCTGTATACGGAGTGAGGATTCTCTGCTATGATCACTGCGTCATGTTTATTTGTTTAATTAGATATTGGGGGGGTAAAAAGTGTATTTTGGATCACGGAACGTGAGATTCGTTTATAGGAATGACCAGTGAACTCAAGTGACTATCTGATACAAAAATCTAGGAACAGTGACAATAGTCAATACCTTTGCACTCTCCTTCGCAACATGTTTTTCACACATGTGCACAAAAAAGAGGAATTGGTATAAATTAAGAGCTTGCTAAAATATGAATACTTTTTAGTTGAATCAATAATCAATATAGAAATGAGAAAAGTATTGAGGGCACTGTTCCAGGAACTTTTATAAAATGTGTACACTGATCGGTGATATGCACAACTTTTTAAAGTTCGCTGTTCCATATTACTATGGATATAATTGTGAGGGCATGAAAGACAGAGCTGGCTAAAGTGAACTGGTAAATTAGGTTAAGGGATAGGTCAGTACAGATGCAGTGGCAGATATTTCATAACACTCAGCAAAGATACATTCCAGTGAGAAAGAAAGGCTCCAGGGGAATGACATACCATCCGTGGCTAACTAAGGAAGTTAAAGATAGTACCAAATTGAAAGAGAAAGCGCGAAGATTAGTGACAGGTCAGAAGATTGGACAGAATATAAAAAACAGCAAAGAATGACTAAAAGAATAAGGAGGGAGAAATTAGAGTAAGAGAGAAAGCTAGCTAGGAATATCAAAACAGATAGTAAGAATTTCTACAGGTATATAGAAAAGGAAAAGAGTAAGTCAAGTGTATGTTGGTTCTCTAGAGAGAGTCTGGGGAATTAATAAAGGAAAATAAGGAAATGGCGGATGAATTGAACAGATATTTTGCATCCGTCTTCACTGTAGAGGTTACAAATAACGTGCCAGGAATAATTGTCAATCAAAAGGGAGGGAGGAACTTAAAACATTTACAATCACCAGGGAAAGGGTTCTGAAAACATTGTGAGAACGAAAAGCTGATAAGTCCCCAGGTCCTGACGGATTTCATCCTAGGGTCTTAAAAGAAGTGGCTGCAGAGATAGTAGATGCATTGGTATTAATTTTCCAAAATTCCCCAGATTCTGGAAGGGTCCCATCAGATTGAAAAATAGCGAATGTAACTCTTCCATTCAAGAAAGGAGGGAGACAGAAAGCAGGAAACTACAGGCCAGTTAGCTTAACATCTGTCATAGGGAAAATGCTAGAATCTATTATTAAGGAGGTTATAGCAGGGCACTTAGAAAATCTCAATGCAATCAGGCAGAGTCAACACTGCTTTGTGAAAGGGAAATCATGTTTGACTAATTTATTAGAGTTCTTTGAGGAAGTAACAAGCAATGTGGATAAAGGGGATCCTGTGGATGTGGTGTACTTGGATTTCCAGAAGGCATTTGACAAGGTGCCACATCAAAGGCTCATGGTGTAGGGGGTAACATATTTGCATGGATAAAGGATTGGTTAGCTAACAGGAAACAGAGAGTAGGCATAAATGGGTCATTTTCAGGTTGGCAAGATGTAATGAGTGGAGTGCCACAGGGATCAGTGCTGGGGCCTCAACTATTTACAATCTATATCAATGACTTGGATGAAGGGACCGAAAGTATGGTTGTTAAATTTGCTGATGACACAAAGGTAGGTCGGAAAGTAAGTTGTGAAGAGGACATAAGGAGTCTGCAAAAGGATATCGATAGGTTAAGTGAGTGGTCAAAAATTTGGCAGATGGAGTATAATGTGGGAAAATGTGAACTTGTCCACTTTGGCAAGAGGATTAGAAAAGCTGTATATTATTTAAATGGAGAGAGATTATAGAACTCTGCGGTACAGAGGGATCTGGGTGTCCTAGTACATGAATCACAAAAAGTTAGTATGCAGGTACAGCAAGTGATTAGGAAGGCAAATGGAATGCTGTCATTTATTGCAAGGTGAATGGAATATAAAAGCAGAGATGTTTTGCTACAGTTGTACAGGGCATTGGTGAGACCACTTCTAGAATACTGTGTGCAGTTTTGGTCTCCTTATTTAAGAAAGGACATAATTGCTTTGGAGGCAGTTCAGAGAAGGTTCACTCGACTGATTCCTGGGGTCAGGGGATTATCATATGAGGAAAGGTTGGACAAGTTGGGCCTGTACACACTGGAGTTTAGAAGAATGAGAGGTGATCTTATTTAAACATATAAGATCCTGAGGGGACTTGAAGGAGTAGATGCTGAGGGGATGTTTCCCCTTGTGGGAGAGACTAGAACTAGGAGCCACGGTTTAAAAATAAGGGGTCTCCCATTTAAGACGGAGATGAGGAGAAATTTTTTTCCCTGAGGGTCATGAGTCTGTGGAATTCCCTTCCCCAGAGAGTGGTGGAGGCAGGGTCATTGAATATTTTTAAGGCAGAGTTAGATAGATTCCTGATTAACAAAGGAGTCAAAGTAGGTAGGCTGGAAAGTAGGGCTGAGGTCACAATCAGATCAGCCATGATCTTATCAAATGGCAGAGAAAGCTCGTGGGGCCGAATGGCCAACTCCTGCTCTTAATTCGTACATTCGTACTATTATAAGTTGAATTTTATAAAAATGTGACTGATGTTCTAGTCTGGAGGGTGGTTTGATTCGAAAAGAAGCTCTTGAATTGTTTGTACATTAGTTGACACTGTGGATTTTTGTGGCCATGAATTGCTGGGCTTGGATAACTGAAAATTAGAAGAATAAAGGAATTATGCCACCTATTGGTGAGATAACATTAAAACATTCAATTTTATTTTAAACAAAAAGTAAAGTAACACTGATGCTGGAAATCTGTAATCAAAAGATGAAAAAGCTGGAAACATTCAGCAGGCCAGGCAGGACCTGTGTAGTAATGGTTGCCTGACCTGCTAATTTTAACTCTGAAAGAGCTAGTCACTTAGTTCCATTCTCCTGCCCTTTCCCAATACGCTTTTACATTTTTCTTTTTAAAATATTTATCCATTTACCTCTTAAAAGTTATTACAGATTTGTCGCTACCATTATTTCTGGAGGACATTCTATGTCCTAATAACTGCGTTAAAAAAAATCGTAACTTTAACCCTTTGTTCTTTTGATAGTTTCTCCCATGTAATTACTGATTTATCAATTTTGAACATCTCCATCATAATTCCTCTTAACATTCTCTGTTCTAGTTCAGATCCTCCTTCCTGCTGACTCCATATATTTTAAATGTGATGATTGCTTCCTCCTAATCTTGGTGTTAGAATCATAGACAGTTACAGTACAGAAGGAGGCCATTCAGCCCATCGTGTCCGTGCCAGCTGAAAAAAGCTATCCTGCTTAATCCCACTTTCCAGCACTTGGTCCATAGTTCTGTAGGATACGGCACTTCAAGGGCACATCCAAGTACTTTTTAAAAGAGTTGAGGGTTTCTGCCTCTACCACCCTTTCAGGCAGTGAGTTCCAGACTCCCACCACCCTCCTCAGCTCTCCTCTTATCCTTCTACCAATTACTTCTATCTATGGGGTCAGTGACCAGGGACAATCTGTGCCCCCTGGTCATTGACCCCTCTGCTAAGGGAAATAAGCCCCTCATAATTTTATATACCTCAATTGGATCACCCCTCAGCCTCCTTTGTTCTAAAGAAAACAGCCCCAGCCTATCCAATCTTTCCTCATAGCTAAAATTCTCCAGTCCTGGCAACAACCTCGTAAATCACCTCTGTACCCTCTCTAGTGCAATCACAATGTTACAGTGTCTCTAGTGTTATAGTAAGGATGTTATTTTAGTGTTCCTACTGTGTGCAACTAACCAGTTTCCTCACTGTAAAAGTTGAGGCAGCAACACTGTTAAACATGGAGCTATGATTTGGAGATGCCGGTGATGGACTGGGGTGGACAAATGTAAGGAATCTTACAACAGGTTATAGTCCAACAGTTTTATATGAAGGAGATAATCTCCGAAAGCTTGTGATTTTCATATAAAACTGTTGGACTATAACCTGGTGTTGTAAGATTTCAAACATGGAGCTGTAAGTGGTAGTGGTGGGGACTCAAATCAACACTGAGCAAGTGAGGAAGAACTTTAGCCTCCAGGTCACAGGTCAAGGGGAGGAATGTGCTTAATAAGTATTAGTACCTTGGAGTTTTGATCATTGCATTTATTTTTGAAGGTTTAATAAAAGTAATTTTAATTGTCTTTTCACAACCCTGATCTTTTACCCTGCTTTGTTATTGCTGTAAATTTAAAGCTTGAATTGCAATCAAACAAACTGGGATTATAATTTAAACTGATACCTCTGTGCAGGAAGCTGCCTAAATTTGAATTTCATACACCTGAGCCCAAAGAGGATTGTAATCTATTTTAATTGTTAATCTAAAAATCAATGCTGGGTCTTTGTCTAGGTGGATGGTGTTTAAAGTTTTGCTCACTGATCACTTCTAAGACCTAAGAATGTAGATGTATGTTTTTCAGAACATCAGCCACTAGGAGGAGATAGAAATTGCCTTTTCCCCCACTTCTGTCTGTGCTGCTGCAATTGCAGTGCAGAGACATTGCAAGGAGAATAAATTAAAGTAACATGAGATTTTAATGGTGTAAAAAAGAAAAGTGTCATCTGTGTGTGTGTTTTACTGAAGAGCAAAATTAAGAGAATTAGGGAATGTTTGCGAGCGAAAATGGAAAGCTTGTTAGAGGTTATTCTATATTTTGATTCATTTTGGTCTGATCTTCTTGAAATTAGAGCTCAGTAAAGACGAGGAGAAATACTATTTAAGTTTTGATATATCTTTCTTTGGAAGTGGACCTCATGTGCCTTGACCTACCTACCTAATGTAGCAAGACGCAGCGGTCATATAAAACCCTTGTCATTGCACTATGGTAGATTATTACATGCTGCCATGTGATCATCTTGTCCTTGGTAGGCAGAACAATATACGTTATCAGACTGCGGCTTGGGCTATAAACTGCTCGGCAGGTTTATTAAATATGTAACGATTAAATGAACACTATTGAGTATAACTCGATTCTTTGCGGTAATTATAAACTTTTACTAATCTCAATGCCAACAAAGACTTTTCTCCAATGCTAAATTTCAATATCAAACTGACCCTTGAAATACAGTACTTTTATTTTAAGTGGCTCCACGCCACCCCGCAGTCATTGAACCCCGTCTCTGCTGATGTCGAACTGATTGCTGTCTTCAGGGGAGAGCAAACAAGGCAGGGGAACACACAATAAATGGGAGGATACTGAGAGGTGTAGAGGAAGTGAGGGACCTTGGAGTGCTTGTTCACAGACCCCTGAAGGTAGCAGAACAGGTTGATAAGGTTAAGAAGGCATACAGGATACTTCCTTTATTAGCCGAGGCATAGAATATAAGAGCAGGGAGGTTGTGTTAGAACTTTTAAAACACTAGTTAGGCGACAGCTTGAGTACTGCGTACAGTTCTGGTCACCACATTACAGAAATGATGGAATTGCACTAGAGAGGGTACAGCGGAGATTTACGAGGGAGTTGCCAGGACTGGAGAATTTTAGCTATGAGGAAAGATTGGATAGGCTGGGGTTGTTTTCTTTGGAACAAGGCGGCTGAGGGGAAATTTAATTGAGGTATATAAAATTATGAGGGGTTTAGATAGAATGGATAGGAAGGATCTATTTCTCTTAGCAGAGAGGTCAATACCTGGAGGCATAGATTTAAAGTGATTGATAGAAGGATTAGAGGGAGCTGAGGAAAAAAATTTTCACCCAGAGGGTGGTGGGGGTCTGGAACTCACTGCCTGAAAGGGTGGTAGAGGCAGAAACCTTCATCACATTTTAAGAAGTATTTGGATATGCATCTGAAGTGCTGTAACCTACAAGGCTTCGGATCAAGTGCTGGAAAGTTCGATTAGGCTGGGTGGCTCATTTTCGACCGGAGTGGACACGATTGGCCGAATGGCCTCCATCTGTGCCATAAATTTTCTATGATTCATGCAATGCTGCCCAAGATTTAGCTCCAATCTCCTTGGAAGATATCTCAGAACAAAGGATTTAAAACTATGTTTGTCATAATTATTTAAGTAATGAGACATTCACAGGATTCAAAAGTATTTGTTCTGTCAGCCAATGAGTTAGAGGCGGAGCGGAACTTACGGCAGGATTTACAGCAAACAGTCCGTTTAACAGTAAATATCTCAGTTACCCAATCATCACCTTTCTGGCCTGGAAGAATGGTGTCACTATATGCAGTCAAGTATTTGCCCATACAAGTACAGCTGCAAAAGAAATAAATACTGTTAACAGCCCCAAAGGATGCTTGTAATTGAATTGAATGGCTTGACCACTGATCACTTTGAATGATCTGTGATATGGGCCCCCATCCAAGGACAATGGCAGCAATCAACCTAGGCATATTAAGGCCTTTGTGAACTGCTCATCGTATCTGCCTTTTCTTAAGGTGTATGTATCAGCAAACCTGGATTGTGTAATCACTACAGTTTGCAAAAACAGCTCGCAGTAATCTTTTAACTGTGTGTATGCTGGGACCAGCAGGAAAGAATGCAATAAATAATTCAGCATAAACAAACGTGCACTATTTTGTCACAGCAGTTTAGATCAGAGGCATCCAGAAAAGTTCCCATTCCAGGAAACTCTGCTCCGACAGTAAGAACTGGGTCATTTATACTATACGGTCGTCTCTGATAATGCTTGCTCTGTCAATCTTGTACGAATGGAACATTAAAGTGCCAATTCTTCTGTCTTAAATGTATCTCATTTTGATAATAGCTCCACTGTTAAGCACAGAAAGAGTGGGGTTACTGTTAAATGTTCTATGTTGACTGCTATATTCTAGTATTCAACTTTAGGTTATAACTGAATTTGCGGGAGTCATGTCACACAGTCTTGCAGTGAAGACCTCATTGTACACAAACTGCTAGAAGTGTCTTGACTGTTGATGTCCATCATGACACATTTTGGCAGCAAAAAGAGCACCCAACAAAATAAAACTGTTTCCACAAACTCCATAGTGATTTTAAAAAAATGGATGATAGTGATTTCAAAGCAGTAATCTCATTAATTTCACTATTATAAACTGCTCAGGCTTCATGCATGAAGCCTGAGCAGTTTATAATGGTGAAATTAATGAGATTACTGCTTTGAAATCACTATCATCCATTTTTTCATCTGGACCCAAAGACAGCATTACGGTCTTGACTAACAAACTTTTCCATCGTTGAATTTCATTAGTGTTGATACGTTGTAACACACTCCCCTTTGTCCATTTAATGTGTTCCAGGGAAGGGGAAACACAGATGTTTGAAATATGAAGAATTCCTGCTGATTTTATTAGCTTATTATTGTACTTGTTTTTTTTTTTGTCAACTGTTGTTTCTTTAGTCAAGCTTAGTAAAGTTTGTGTTAGGATAGGTGACCAAGAGCTTGATCAGAGTTTTGAGAAGGCTTTTAAAGGGAGGATGGGATTGACGTGACACATAGCCTTTTCCCACTTTGTGTTCTTCAATGTTTCTTAAATACATTTAGTTTTCTGTTTTTTCACTGTGTGCTGCCAGGGATGGGCTAACTTGTCCTTTTTTCATGAATGCTTATGAAATGTCATGTAAACTGGAAATATGACTCAAGTGTCCAAGCAATAATGATGTAGGAAAAGGGTTCCTTGGAGAAGGGGTTTTTACTGCTCTCATCACTTCGTCATATGGGGTATTTATCTTGCAATAGTTCAACTTCTGCGTGCTAAGGAATCTTCCCAATTTATGCCCCTCTGGAGGGGAGTAGGTTTTGCAACTTCTAACTTGTGTTTGTACAGGAGACTTCATGTTGAGTGTCTGCCAATTTTTCTGGAAAGGCATTTTTATCGTGAAATTATATGCTAGCACAGCAGCAGTGCATATCATAAGTAATTAATAGCTTAAACATGGGCTTAATAAACTGAACAAAGAATTAATCCCACAGTATTGCAGACTTCGGAGGAAAAGGCCAATTGTACCAAAGTATTTCAAATAGTGTGGCAGGTTGCTCTGCTGGAAATGTTGCTGATATCACAGTGAGTGTGATTTAATTCCCAGAAAATACTTAATAAAAACATATAATTTGAATGTAAGTAACTTGGGGGGTTCCCAGGTTTTCAGTCCAATGTTGTCTTCCAATCTATTTGCATGGGCAAAGAATAATTCATTGTCCCTGTTGCCCAAGCAAGTGCCTTCAACCTCAGTTTCAAGTAATTTGTTTTCCATTTATGTAGTGGATTTGAGAGCCAGTGGGCATGCTAAACCTCACATCCTCTTGATGAAATTATCTGAAAATATGTGTTTCAGTTTGTCTAGATTTAGTTCTATAAACTGTGGTTTGCTACTAATATTGAATTTTCTGCTGTATTATCTGTAGTATTTTACTATCCGGTGTTAATTTTGATTTTCATATATGGTGATAACAGATTTTAAGAACTCATTTGAAGGCTAGATTAAAGAATTAGTGATCCGATGAAAGCAGAGTTTTAAAACTCAAACTGACAAAGAATGAAGAAGTTCCTCTTTTATGGTTTGTTTCTGTTTTGGAGGGGAGATATTTTTGTTTGCAGTGAATATTGATGACATTAGTGAGTGGTTATTGAGCCTGAGCAGTGTGAGGGAGAATGTCCTTAAATTGGGCTTCTTTAGTATCCAGTCACCTCATTCATGCTAACACACTTAGTAATTCTCCAAGGACGTCATCTTGATATTTTAAACAAAAATATTCTGAAAAATCAAACACAGTATTGCTTTCACAGTGGTTTATACATTTCTTTTCAACTGCCAATGACCAATTCAACGCTATTTATAGCGCACAACTGGTTTAGCCATTCATTGCCAAATCCATCTGGACCACATGAAGCACTGTCAGGCCCTACTCTCCTCTGCCAAAACTGCTCTCGACTCCAGGATCATCCTGGAATGCAAAGATAACCCCCGGCTTCTTTTCTCCGTTACCAACCCCCTCCCCTGTCCTTCCACCCTCTCCTCCAACAACAGTGTAAGGAGCTTATGGACTTCTTTGTCACTAAGATTGAGACCATCCGATCAGCTGCCTCTGCTACATTCTTCCCTTCCCCATGGCCACCAAGCCAAACTTATCCCAAGGTTACTTGCATCTTTCCCTACTATCTCCCCTCATGCGCTCTCCAAGCTCATCTTGTTCATGAGACTCAACTCCTGCTCTCTAGACTCTATTCCTACTGAATTGCTGAGCACCCAACTTCCCTTCCTGGCCCCCATGCTATGTTAATTTTTGTCTGATTATGCTCCCGTCAAGAGACTTGGGATGTTCTACAATGTTAAAGGCGCAATATAAATGCAAGTTACTATCATTTGAAGTTAAGCTGTTCAGTTGCTGCAGGGATGGTGTAGGAGGAAGGGATTTAGATTCCTGGGACATTGGGACCGGTTCAAGCGGGACGGGTTACACCCGAGCAGGACCGGGACCAATGTCCTCGCGGGGGTGTTTGCTAGTGCTGTTGGGGAAGGTTTAAACTAGAGTGGCAGGGGGATGGGAACCTGAGCGGGGAGTCAGAAGGGAGTAAAGTTGAGAGCAGCAAAAGAGGGGAAGACCCAGGGGAAATTTACAATACAAATAGTACAAACACTTGTTCAAGAACAAGTGAAAGGGAAAAGCGTAGAGCAGCAGAAACAAAGTGTACTTTAGGCACTGCAGATAAAGTGAAAACTAGAAGGCGTAAGGCGATTAACCCAGCATCAAAGCTGAAGGTCAGGCGAGGGTGTGTGGCCCAACTAAGAGTTCTATATACAAATGCATGGAGTATAAGGAATAAATTAAATGAACTACAGGTTCAAATTCAAATTGGAGGGTATGACATGATAGCTATTACTGAGACATGGCTGCAGGATGGTCAGGATTGGGAACTAAATATACCGGGTTATAAGGTCTACAGGAGAGATGGGGAAAATGGAAGAAGGGGAGGAGTAGCCTTAATGATTAGAGATGAAATCAATTCAATGAAAAAGGAGGATATAACAAGAGGTAAGCAGCCAACAGAGATCTTATGGGTTGAATTGAGAAATAGGAAAGGATCTAAGACTATAGTGGGAGTTGTGTTTCGGACCCCTGGCAGCAGCTCTGAAGTGCTAGATTGTATAAATGCAGAGATTAGACAAGCGTGTAAGAAAGGCATAGTGGTCTTAATGGGGGACTTTAACCTTCACATAGATTGGGGAAAGCAGACTAGCAACTGTCAGAAAGGTAGTGAATTTCTTGAGTGTCCGGGATAGTTTTCTACAGCAGTATGTCCTAGAGGCAACAAGGGGGAAAGCCATACTAGATTTAGTAATGAGTAATGAACCAGATTTAGTTAACGACTTAACTGTGCGTGAACATCTATCCAATAGCGATCATAACATGATCGAGTTCAATGTAGTGTTTGAAAGGGAAAAAAGTGAGTCAGCTGCGAAGATTCTAGGCTTGGGTAAGGCTGACTTCAATGGGATGAGACAGAGACTGTCCACAGTAAACTGGGCAAATCTGTTAATGGGTAAAATGACTGATGATCAGTGGGAAATGTTTGAAGAAACATTTAACGTGATACAGAATCGGTTTATACCCCTGAGGGGCAAGAACTCTACTTGCCAAAAAAACAGCCATGTACAGCTAAAGAGGTAAGGGACAGTATAAGACGTAAAGAAAGGGCATACAAAACGGTAAAAAATGGCACAGATCCTGACGAATGGGAAATATACAAAGATCAACAAAGGGTCACAAAACAGATAGTAAGAGCTACAAAAAGAGAGTATGAAAAGAAACTTGCAAGGGATATCAAAACCAATACGAAGAACTTTTATAGTTACAGTAGGAAAAAGAGGATGGTCAGGAGCAGTGTTGGCCACTCAAAAACTGAAAGTGGAGATATTGTCATTGACAATGGGGAAATGGTGGACATGTTGAACAATTACTTTGCGTCAGTTTTTACAGTAGAAAAATAGGATAGCATGCCAGAAATCCCAAGAAAACTAATATAGAACCGGGGACAGGGACTCGATTAAAATTAACATAAGTAAAGCAACAGTAATGAAGAAAATAATCGCACTAAAGAGTGACAAATCCCCAGGACCAGATGGTTTCCATCCCAGGGTTTTAAAGGAAGTAGGTGAGCACATTGCAGATGCCCTAACTATAATCTTTGAAAGTTCTCTAGATTTAGGAAATGACCCTCTGGATTGGAAAATTGCACATGTCACTCCGCTTTTTAAGAAAGGAGAGAGAGGGAAACCAGGGAATTATCGACCAGTTAGCCTAACATCTGTTGTGGGGAAAATGCTGGAGTCTATAATTAAGGATAGGGTGATTGAACACCTCGAGAATTTTCAGTTAATCAGAGAGAGCCAGCATGGATTTGTGAAAGGTAGGTCGTGCCTGACAAACCTGATTGAATTTTTTGAAGAGGTGACTAAAGTAGTGGACAGGGGAATGTCAATGGATGTTATTTATATGGACTTCCAGAAGGCATTTGATAAGGTCCCACATAAGAGACTGTTAGCTAAGATAGAAGCCCATGGAATCGAGGGAAAAGTACAGACTTGGTTAGGAAGTTGGCTGAGCGAAAGGCGACAGAGGGTAGGGATAATGGGAAGGTACTCACATTGGTAGGATGTGACTAGTGGAGTCCCGCAGGGATCTGTCTTGGGGCCTCAATTATTCACAATATTTATTAATGACTTAGAGGGAGGCATAGAAAGTCTCATATCTAAGTTTGCCGATGACACAAAGATTGGTGGCATTGTAAGCAGTGTCGATGAAAACATAAAATTACAAAGCGATATTGATAGATTAGGTGAATGGGCAAAACTGTGGCAAATGGAATTCAATGTAGACAAATGTGAGGTCATCCACTTTGGATCAAAAAAAATTTAGAACAGGGTACTTTCTAAATGGTAAAAAGTTAAAAACAGTGGATGTCCAAAGGGACTTCGGGGTTCAGGTACATAGATCATTGAAGTGTCATGAACAGGTGCAGAAAATAATCAAGAAGGCTAATGGAATGCTGGCCTTTATATCTAGAGGACTAGAGTACAAGGGGGCAGAAGTTATGCTGCAGCTGTACAAAACCCTGGTTAGACCGCACCTTTGGAAGGACATATTGGCCTTGGAGGGAGTGCAGCGTAGGTTTACGAGAATGATACCCGGACTTCAAGGGTTAAGTTACGAGCAGAGATTACACAAATTGGGGCTGTATTCTCTGGAGTTTAGAAGGTTAAGGGGTGATCTGAATGGAGTTTATAAGATATTACGGGGAACAGATAGGGTGGATTGAGAGAAACTGTTTCCACTGGTTGGGGATTCTAGGATTAGGAACATAGGAACAGGAGTAGGCCATTCAGCCCCTCGTGTCTGCTCCGCCATTTGATAAGATCATGGCTGATCTGTGATCTAACTCCATATACTTGCCTTTGGCCCATATCCCTTAATACCTTTGGTTGCCAAAAAGCTATCTATCTCAGATTTAAATTTAGCAATTGAGCTAGTATCAATTGCCGTTTGCGGACGAGAGTTCCAAACTTCTACCACCCTTTGTGTGTAGAAATGTTCTGTAATCTCGCTCCTGAAAGGTCTGGCTCTAATTTTTAGACTGCCCCCGACTCCTAAAATCCCCAACCAGCGGAAATAGTTTCTCTCTATCCACCCTATCTGTTCCCCTTAATATCTTATAAACTTCGATCAGATCACCCCTTAACCTTCGAAACTCTGGAGAATACAACCCCAATTTGTCTATAGGAGGCAAAGTCTAAAAATTAGAGCCAGACCTTTCAGGAGTGAGATTAGAAAAAATTTCTGCACACAAAGGGTGGTAGAAGTTTGGAACTCTCTTCCGCAAACGGCAATTGATGCTAGCTCAATTGCTAAATTTATATCTGAGATAGATAGCTTTTTGGCAACCAAAGGTATTAAGGGATATGGGCCAAAGGCAGGTATATGGAGTTAGATCATAGATCAGCCATGTTCTTATCAAATGACGGAGCAGGCACGAGGGGCTGAATGGCCTACTCCTGTTCCTATATTCCTAAGTTCGTAATTTAGTTGATTTTCATGGTGACCTTAGCCAGTGAATGATAAATTTTGGTTCGGACAAATGCCATTCCAACTTTTTGATGTGGGAATTTATTGAAGTACAGAGTGCAGTCGAAGTTTGATCTACTTTACTAAATACGAGTACTTTTGACTAATGTCATCCAAATTTTACGATCCCGGGTTGCTTGTCTTTTCAATCTTTAACAATGAACAAAATTTTAACGCAGTATTTTACAAAATGTTGTATTTAATTTGTGACCAGCTTTTGTGCATCAGTGCAATTACAGGCTTAGAATAACTGACTGCTCAGTGAACATCAACACATTTAACTTTATGCCTACCATTTAAAACTGTGACTTATTATGTTTGGCTTAGAATTCAGCTGTGTGCTTTGTAATAATGAGCTTATGTTGTAGGCCAGGAGGTTGTGATGTCATGTGTGCCTCTTGGCCTCAGTTTCAGATAGAAATTTCTATCCTGAATAAAAAGCCTCTGTTTGTATAACAGTTCTCCTCTTGTCTCAGACAGTTGCCCCCAGATTTCCGTTGTGTTAGAACTGCAAAACTCAAACACACTTTCTTTTCAGACTGTTTCCTTACTTGTGTTTTTGCCTAACAGGAAGAAATTCAAAAATAGTGCAGGTGGTGAGTCTGATGAGTAAATATGTAGATTAAGGGATAAACCTATTTCTGCCAATAATTCCGTAATAATAATTCCTTAAAACAAGCACCTCACCCACTCTCTGCATTTGACTAGCATCCTTCACTCTGATGTCAGGGCTGAGGTGTAACATAAATTGATTGAAAAAATATACAACATCCTTTTTGCAATTTTAAAACTATAGTACCCATGGCTACATTGCCCACAAGAATCTCTTTATAATAATGTTTCATTTATATAATGCATTATTTATATAGCATCTTTAATGTGGCAAAATGTCCCCAAGCGATTCAGAATGGGAGTTCAGACCTAAGCAGGAGGGAGGAAAGTGGCCAAAGTGGTAGTTTATGATGAGACTTTTGAAAGTGAGAATAGATGTAGCAAAGTGGAAGATTTTGGGGAGGGAATTCCACAGTGTGGGGGCAGGATAGTTGAAGACTCTGGCACCAATGATCGAGCAAATGGGTGGGGGGTGGAGGTGGGGGTGAGGGGAGAGAGGAGGGGGTGAGGAAGTGTGTTGGAAGAGTTGAGGTTGCAGACAGAAATGTTGGACTGGAAGAGGTGGTAAAGGTGGAGAGGAATGGAAATGTTGAGGGATTTGAAGATTAGGGTTGGGGAATCAGTAGAGGTTGGCAAGGACAGGAGACATAAAATGAGTGGGAGTTCTTGTGGGATAGTATGATGGGGGAGTTTTGGTTGAGTTGGAGTTCATGTAAGGTGGACCTTGTGAGGTGAGTGTAAAGGGTATTGGAAGGTTGAGTCCAGAAGGTGTGGAAATGGTTTTCAGCAGTTGTGGAGAGGTGATATGTGATGTTTCAGGAGTGGAACTAGGTGGTTTTAGTAATGGGGTTGAATGTGGAGTTTCAAGCTCAACTCAGTGTTCAACAGGGCACTGAGGTTGCGCACAGTTGGGTTGAACTTGATGTGACATCCAAGAAGGGGGATGGGATCAGATGCTGGTGCCTGGAGTTTCTGGTAGAAGCCAAAAGGATAGCTTTGATCTTGCTAATGTTGAATTATGAGAAGTTCTGGCTCATCTATAATGTAATATTGAGCAAGCAGTTGGACAGCACACCCACTGTCATGGTATCAAGTGTAAGGTGGAAAGATAAAGCTGGCTATCATTGACAGACATGTGAAAGCTTCCCCTCGCTTATGGATAATGTCCTCTGATGGGAAACATATAGATGAGGAATAAGAGGTCAAGGATGAAACTAGGATATACTTGAGATGGCTGTGTGGGTGCAGGAGCTATGCTGGCTATGTTGGAACAGGTGAGATTGGAATCATGAGATAGTAGTATCATGGAATTGGACTGCAGAGCAGAGGTGGTGCAGGAGGATGTTGTCAACTGTTTCAAAAAACATGGAGTAGAAAGGTTACAGCTCGGAAGGAGGCCATTCGGCCCATCGAGTCCGCGCCAAGTTCACCAGCGTTCAATTAGTATTTAGATTTGTACCGCCCTTCTAGGCTATTAAGGTATAAAGAATAGAAGTGAGCTCTGAACAGAAATTAAATTAACATGAGAAAACAGAAAAAAGCCATTACACCTTGCCTTATCCTTTTTGGTTTCGGTGAAATCAAATCATAACATCGTCATCAGTAATTCACAAAAACTACCCTAAAAAGCATCCCTATCGAATATCATAGCCCCTTGGGTCGTTCTGCCATTCTATTAGATCATGGTTAATCTGTACCTCAACTTCATTACCTGTCTTTGATCCAGATTTCCAATCTCCTTTGTGAGAAAAGATACTTCCTGATTTCACTGCTGGACGGCCCGGCTCTAATTTTAAGATTATGTCCCTTTGTTCCAGATTTCCCCCACCAGAGGAAATAGTTTCTCTGTATCTACACTATCGAATCCCTTGATCATTTTAAACACCTCGATTCGATCACCCCTCAACCTTCTAAACTTTTTGCAACCTGTCCTCATAATTTAATCCTTTTAGCCTCAGTATCATTCTGGTAAATCTGCACTGTACCCTCTCCAAGACCAATATATGCTTCCTGAGGCCCAAAGCTGAATGCAGTAGTTGAGAAATAATATACTGTGCTCACAATAACACAGAATTTAATTTGTGACTTTGACCTGGTTGTTCATTGCTGTTGGCAGGACAGGAACCAGTCTAAGGGAATTCAAACAAGATAGATCGCTATGGAGTTGGGTGGTGAGGGCACTTTGCAGAACTGTAAGACGGGAAATTACTTTTGGAGTACCGTGACTGTAGTTACATAAGCAAATCTAGCAGCCATTCTATTTCAACGTTATCCCACAAACAACAATGACATGAATGATTAGTTAATTTTGTTTTAATATTTGTATCGCCATTCAAAAAATCCCCATCACGTTTAAGATGTGACTAGATGTTATAGTGGGAAGACTAAGGATAGGGAATTCTGGAAGGATAAGATCAAATAGGCTGAGAATTCTTCTCCATCTGAAGTGATCTTGTTTTAAAAAAAAAATTAATTATTTTGAAATGAAAAGATAATCACTTGGAGAGCTATGTGCAGGTGATGATGGAGTTCACAATCATTGCCAACTGCTTTGTTAGTTATGTCCTTTCTTGCTACTGCCATTATGTTGCTTCTGATTAACACAGTTACCACACCACCCCTTCCTTCCCTATCATTTCTAAATACATTAGAGCCTGCCATCTTAAACTACCAATCCTGTACTGTCTGCAGTCACATTTCCATTATCGCTATTGCATCTATTTCCTCCCTTCTAGTTATTGCCTTCAATTCCCCAGTTTTGTTGCCAATTCTCTGTACATTGCTATACAGGCAATTTAATATTTTTCATTACTCCCACTAAATTTCTCAGATGTTTTATTATTACTTCCTATAACTTCTTCTGTACCTTGAGTATTTTTTACATTTATTTCTTTGTACCTTGACATTTGCTCTCATCCCTCCTTTTTCGAGTGACAGCCGTGGCTCAGTGGCTGCACTTTCGCCTCTGATGAGAGGTTAAACCGAGGTCCCGTCTGCCTTCTCAGAATGGATGTAAATGGCACTAATTTGAAGTCGAGTAGGGGAGTTCTCCCCGGTGTCCTAGCCAATATTTATCCCTCAATCAACATCACTTAAAACAGATTATTTAGCCATTTTACCTGTATTTAATGAAGAGAATTCTTCTACATTTGTATGCAACCAGACATTCTACAACAATGTTTGTCTTAATTATTGGTACTGGCACAACCACTATATATTACAAATTGGTCTTTCGTCTGACTGGGGCCTGGCAGTTTTAGATAGTGTGGCTGAAAAGGCTCTTTTTAAAAAAAAAAATTGAATTGAGCAGAAATAGGAGCTACTTAATAGTATTCGGTTTATACTGAATAGCAAAACTCATTACTATTTTACTTCTACTGTAAAGATAGATTTTTAGTTAAATTAAGCTGTTAAGTGTAGAGTGTAGACACTGTGTCATGCTTATTTTCATTCTTGTTTTATGAACAAAATCTTTTAAAAAATCTTCATATCAATGATTTTGCAATGTTACTTTTTCTCAATTCTCACCATTTCCAATAGCCTAACCTTGGGCATACTAACAGTATCTTTAAAAGAATGTTGTAGTAGTGACAACATAACTTTATTTAAAAATACTTGGAAACAATTGACTGCCAATTTAACATCACTTATAGGAATATATTTTCCTCACCATTTTAAGGGATCGAGTAGGGAAAACTTAGGATAACACAACTTGATAAAAGACAGTGAACAGTGGTTCAGAAGGGGGAATTTCTGTTCAACCAACTTTCGATGATGGGCAAAGGAAATGCTATCGATACTTCGATTTTTAAAAAGGAGTGAGAGAGCTCAGTGTTGGAGATTATGGTTAAGCGTCATGGAAAGAATAGAATGCTTGAAAGAAAATGAGCTTAAAATCATTAAAAAGAGGGCAGTTATAAACAGAAACTTGTCAAGGGGAGGTGGAGGTTTCAAGTGAGGTACCATCTCCAACAAGAGAGAGTCTAACCACCTCCCCTTGACATTCAACGGTATTACCATCGCTGAATCCCTCACCATCAACATCCTGGGGGTCACCATTGACCAGAAACTGAACTGGACCAGCCATATAAATACTGTGGCTACGAGAGCAGGTCAGAGGCTGGGTATTCTGCGGTGAGTGACTCGCCTCCTGACTCCCCAAAGCCTTTCCACCATCTACAAGGCACAAGTCAGGAGTGTGATGGAATACTCCCCACTTGCTTGGATGAGTGCAGCTCCAACAACACTCAAGAAGCTCGACACCATCCAAGATAAAGCAGCCCACTTGATTGGCACCCCATCCACCACCCTAATCATTCACTCCCTTCACCACTGGCGCACAGTGGCTTCAGTGTGTACCATCCACAGGATACACTGCAGCAACTCACCAAGGCTTCTTCGACAGCACCTCCCAAACCCGCGACCTCTACCACCTAGAAGGACAAGAGCAGCAGGCACATGGGAACAACACCACCTGCACGTTCCCCTCCAAGTCACACACCATCCCGACTTGGAAATATATCGCCGTTCCTTCACCGTCGCTGGGTCAAAATCCTGGAACTCCCTTCCGAACAGCACTGTGGGAGAACCTTCACCACACAGACTGCAGCGGTTCAAGAAGACGGCTCACCACCACCTTCTCAAGGGCAGTTAGGGATGGGCAATAAATGCCAGCCTTGCCAGCGACGCCCACATCCCATGAACGAATAAAAAAAACTCCAAAGATCAGTCTTGGGACCAACATTGAATAACATCCTTGGGCGAGGGTATTGAAAGTAAAATCTCCAAGTTTCCAGATGATACTAAAATTAGAGGAACAGCAAATAATATGGAACAATTCAATCAAATTCAGGATTTGGATGTTTCAGGAAACTAGTTCAGGAGATAACAAATGTCAAATCATAAGTATGGGAACAAAATAAGAGCAGTTGTTGAATGGAACAGTTGTGCAGATACTGATCAGGAAAGAGATTTAAGGGTTATTGAAAACGGTCATCTCAGTGTAGGGCTACAATGAAAAAGGCAAATCAGATACTGTGTTGAAGTCGATGAGAGCAGACAGAGGGATCCGCGGTACAGCAACCGAAGAGGAAAGAGTCAAACTGGACTCCTCCGGAGGGTCGCTGCCCTCAGCTTGACATGTATGCCCAAGCTGTCAGGAAATGCGTCAATGCCAGATTCATCAGGCGCACTCAGAAGACAGTCCAGAATGTCACCCGAGCACAACGCAACGCCATCAACGCTCTCAAGACCAACCGCAACATCGTCATCAAACCAGCGGACAAAGGAGGAGCCATAGTCATACAGAACAGAACGGACTATTGCAAGGAAGCATACCGACAACTGGACAACCAGGAACACTACAGACGGTTACCTGCAGATCCGACCAAAGAACACACCCACCAGCTCAACAAACTGATCAAGACCTTCGATCCAGACCTTCAAAGCATCCTACGCACTCTCATCCCACGTACTCCCCGCGTGGGAGACTTCTACTGCCTCCCAAAGATACACAAAGCCAACACACCCGGACATCCTATCGTATCAGGCAATGGAACCCTGTGTGAGAACCTCTCTGGATACATCGAGGGCATCTTGAAACCCATCATACAGGGAACCCCCAGCTTCTGTCGCGACACTACAGACTTCCTACAAAAACTCAGTACCCACGGACCAGTTGAACCAGGAACACTTCTCACCACGATGGACGTCTCGGCACTCTACACCAGTATCCCCCACGATGACGGCATCGCTGCAACAGCATCAATACTCAACACCAACAACAGCCAATCTCCAGACGCCATCCTACAACTCATCCGCTTCATCCTGGATCACAATGTCTTCACCTTCGATAACCAGTTCTTTACCCAAACACACGGAACAGCCATGGGGACCAAATTTGCACCCCAATACGCCAACATTTTCATGCACAAGTTCGAGCACGACTTCTTCACTGCACAGGACCACCAACCAACGCTATACACCAGATACATCGACGACATTTTCTTTCTGTGGACCCACGGCGAAGAATCACTAAATAGACTACACGATAACATCAACAAGTTCCATCCCACCATCAAGCTCACCATGGACTACTCCTTAATCAGTTTTTTTGTTGGACACACGAATCTCCATCAAAGACGGGCACCTCAGCACCTCACTCTACCGCAAGCCCACGGACAACCTCACGATGCTCCACTTTTCCAGCTTCCACCCTATCCACGTCAAAGAGGCCATCCCCTATGGACAGGCCCTGCGAATACACAGGGTCTGCTCAGACGAGGAGGAACGCGATGGACACCTACAGACGCTGAAAGACGCCCTCGTAAGAACGGGATATGACGCTCGACTCATCGATCGACAGTTCCGACGGGCCACAGCGAAAAATCGCTTCGACCTCCTCAGAAGACTAACACGGGACGCAACCAACAGAGTACCCTTCGTCGTCCAGTACTTCCCCGGAGCGGAGAAACTACGTCATGTTCTCCGCAGCCTTCAACATGTCATCAATGACGACGAACACCTCGCTATGGCCATCCCCACACCTCCACTACTCGCCTTTAAACAGCCACCCAACCTCAAACAGACTATCGTTCGCAGCAAATTACCCAGCTTTCAGGAGAACAGTGTCCACGACACCACACAACCCTGGCACGGTAACCTCTGCAAGACATGCCAGATCATCGACACAGATACCACCATCACACGAGAGGACACCACCCACCAGGTGCATGGTTCATACTCCTGTGACTCGGCCAACGTCGTCTACCTCATACGTTGCAGGAAAGGATGCCCCAGAGCATGGTACATTGGCGAGACCATGCAGACGCTGCGACAACGGATGAACGGACACCGCGCAACAATTGCCAGACAGGTGGGTTCCCTCCCAGTCGGGGAACACTTTAGCAGTCAAGGACATTCAGCCACCGATCTTCGGGTAAGCGTTCTCCAAGGCGGCCTTCGAGACACACGACAACGCAAAATCGTCGAGCAGAAATTGATAGCCAAATTCCGCACCCATGAGGACGGCCTCAACCGGGATCTTGGGTTCATGTCACGCTACACGTAACCCCACCAGCGAACAAAAGCTATCTGTTTTCAATATAACGGGTCATTTGCTGACTTTCTCTGCCTTCCGGATGTTTCTGCCTCTCTCTTTCTTTTTCTCTGTTTGTTTTTTTTTGTTGACTGTATATTCGGGGGTTCTGCAGGTAACACCTCTCTGTCTGAACACGGTGATTGCCTTGGCAACGGGCAGTTGCAAACACTATCTGTAATCACCATGTATTGTTCTGTGATTTATAAATGCGTAGGCTTCGAGGAGTTCCTGACATTTACCTGAGGAAGGAGGAAGCCTCCGAAAGCTTGTAAATTTCAAATAAAATCGTTGGACTATAACTTGGTGTTGTAAAATTGTTTACAATTGTCAACCCCAGTCCATCACTGGCATCTCCACATCAAGTAGATGAGGGATAGACTATAAATCACAAATTTGATGATACTGTATATGGCGTTGGTTGAAACCTATTGTAGCGGAGAGATTTATCATACAATTGGAAGAACATTGCTGTCTTTGAGAGGGCAAAGCACAGGTTAAGGATGATAATACAAGGAGTCGGGAATATAAATTATGAGCGAAAGCTAATGAAGTTGGACTTTTTCTCATTGAAAAAGGGGAAACTTCAAGGTGACCTGGTAGAATGTTTCAAAATTATGAAGGGGATTTATAAAGATGATTCACAAAATTGTTCACATTGACAAAGGGGTTCAAAAACTTGGGACATAATTTTTTTTTAAATTAAGATTAAATTGGGAATTCAGACAAAATCATTTTGCACAAAAGGCAATAAACAAATAGAATTATTGGGGAATAATACGAAAGCAAATAGTATAAATGGGTTCAAAAGGCAATTAGATTGGTTTCTGGAAATAGACATGATTGAGGAATATGATGGGAATTTGAACTTCAGGGCAATCCAAAATGTCCAAATGGCAATTTCCTGTTCCATATTTTTTTCAAAGTGCGAGCCTTTCAAGACTTTATGAATGAAAAATGTGATAAAGACTTGATCCTTTTCATAATTTGCTGAAACTGAATTTTCAATAAGGAAGTATTAGCTGACTAATAAATCATTTTTAACAACTGATTTTGCAGGATTTGGAGATTGTTTATTCTTATCTTCATGGAATGGAGGCACTGTCCAACTTGAGGGAACACCAGCTGAGGTAAGAGTGAATTGCTTAGAGAATGTTGACTATGTAAACTATATTTTAGCCACCACAATAGTTTTCACCCATTTTACTGCAGCTCTTTTATAAATAAAAACCCACTAAGTTTTTTCTTAAAAGGTAATTATAATATTGACAAAATGTTACTTTTTACAGACCAATTGATTTTCACATGCTTTTTAACATTTATGAACTCTTAAAGAATTACGCTCAAGAATTATGTGATGGCTGCTTTAATTATGTTTGTGATGTATCTGCATTTTATTTGTGAAGATCCTTTTCTATCTGGCAGGTTACATGTAGGATTTTAGAAATACATGCTGTTAAGTTTGTACATTCACTTATTGGAGCTAAGAGAGCTGAGATTTATTAAAATGAAGGTTTTAATCCGACGACTGCAAAACAGCAATATGTGTTGTGTAAATTCTGTTCTCTTATTCATTCATGGAATGTGGACGTCGCTGGCAAGGCCAGCATTTATTGCCCATCCCCAATTGCCCTTGAGAATGTGGTGGTGAGCTGCCTTCTTGAACCGCTACGGTCCGTGTGGTGAAGGTTCTCCCACAGTACTGTTAGGTAGGGAGTTTCAGGATTTTGACCCAGTAACGATGAAGAAAGGGTGATATATTTCCAAGTCAGGATGGTGTGTGACTTGGAGGGGAACATGCAGGTAGTGTTGTTCCCATGTGCCTACTGCCCTTGCTGTTCTAGGTGGTAAAGGTTGCAGGTTTGGGAGCTGTTGGCGAGTTGCTGCAGTGCATCTCACAGATGGTGCACACTGCAGCCATGGTGCGCTGATGGTGGAGGGAGTGAATATTTAAGGTGGTGGATGGGGTGCCAATCAAGCGGGCTGCTTTGTCCTGGATGGTGTCCAGCTTCTTGAGTGTTGTTGGAGCTGCACTCATCCGCTCAAGTGGAGAGTATTCCATCACACTCCTGCCTTGTGCCTTGTAGATGATGGAAAGGCTTTGGGGAGTCAGGAGATGAGTCACTCACCACAGAATACCCAGCCTCCGACCTGCTCTTGTAGCCACAGTATTTATGTGGCTGGTCCAGTTAAGTTTCTGGTCAATGGTGACCTCCAGGATGTTGAAGGTGGGGGATTCAGCGATGGTAACACCGTTAAATGTCAAGCGGAGGTGGTTAGACTCTCTCTTGTTGGAGATGGTCATTGCCTGGCACTTGTCTGGCACGAATGTTACTTGCCACTTATCAGCCCAAGCCTGGATGTTGTCGAGGTTTTGCTGCTTGTGGGCACAGACTGCTTCATTATCTGAGGGGTTGCGAATGGAACTGAACACCGTGCGATCATCAGCGAACATCCCCACTTCTGACCTTATGATGGAGGGAAGGTCATTGATAAAGCAGCTGAAGATAGTTGAGCCTAGGACACTCCTGCAGGCATGTATCCAATGTACAGTACTGGTAGGTCTCATTCTGCTAACAGAGCATCATAAAAGAAAACTAGGGTTCCAAGCACTCGCTACTTATGTAAGTATTTCGGATAAAATCCTGACTTTTATTGTACTTTAAATATCAAGCTTTTTAAAATCTCTTTGTGGATTAATTGGAATCCATGTGTGTTGGAGCTTTATGGAGAAATTAAATTTACTATTGTATAGCTTGTGGAATTTGACAAAAATAACGTAAGGTTTTTAAGCAGAAGCATTTAAATAGGCTTTGTATAAACAAGTGGATGATTATAGTTTTAAACTGCCATTGTAGTTCAAAATCATACTGGCCAATTGTCAGAAAACAGGATTGAGTTCTTTTCAAGCAAGTTGACCTTGAAATCTAGGAAATGTAGCAATTTTTTGTACTTGAATGAAAACCTCCATTTGGCAAGCTGTAAGAGTCTTTGTAAACATAGTTTAAGTGATGTCAGGGCAGTTCCTAATTGGTGCAAGTAACAAAAATTTTAAATGCCCAAAGTTTCTCATTTATTCATACAAAATTGGAAGACTTCCTCAGGGACACCAAAGGATGTAAATAGGGAAATTGGAAATGCCTCACAAATGCAGTAGCAAAGAAAAATTGAACTTGAATTAATATGGTGCTTTTCATATCCTCTGGTTACCCCAAAGCACATAGAGTCATAGAGTTATACAGCACGGATAGAGGCCCTTCGGCCCATCGTGTCCGCGCCGGCCATCAAGCCCTGTCTGCTCTCATCCCATATTCCAGCATTTGGTCCGTAGCCTTGTATGCTATGGCATTTCAAGTGCTCATCCAAATGCTTCTTGAATGTTGTGAGGGTTCCTGCCTCCACAACCCTTTCAGACAGTGAGTTCCAGACTCCAACCACCCTCTGGGTGAAAAAGTTCTTTCTAAAATCCCCTCTAAACCTCCCGCCTTTTACCTTGAATCTATGTCCCCTTGTTATAGAACCCTCAACGAAGGGAAAAAGCTCCTTAGTATCCATCCTATCTGTGCCCCTCATAATTTTGTACACCTCAATCATGTCCCCCCTCAGCCTCCTCTGCTCCAAGGAAAACAAACCCAATCTTCCCAGTCTCTCTTCATAGCTGAAGCGCTCCAGCCCTGGTAACATCCTGGTGAATCTCCTCTGCACCCTCTCCAAAGCGATCACATCCTTCCTGTAGTGTGGCGACCAAAACTGCACACAGTACTCCAGCTGTGGCCTAACCAGTGTTTTATACAGCTCCATCATAACCTCCTTGCTCTTATATTCTATGCCTCGGCTAATAAAGGCAAGTATCCCATATGCCTTCTTTACCACCTTATCTACCTGTTCCGCCGCCTTCAGGGATCTGTGAACTTGCACACCAAGATCCCTCTCACCCTCTGTCTTTGTCGAGGGTCCTCCCATTCATTGTGTATTCCCTTGCCTTGTTAGTCCCTCCAAAGTGCATCACCTCGCACTTTTCCGGGTTAAATTCCATTTGCCACTGTTCCGCCCATCTGACCAACCCATCTATATCGTCCTGCAGACTGAGGCTATCCTCCTCGCTATTTACCACCCTACCAATTTTTGTATCATCAGCGAACTTACTGATCATACCTTTTACATTCATATCCAAGTCATTAATGTAGATCACAAACAGCAAGGGACCCAGCACCGATCCCTGTGGTACCCCACTGGCCACAGGCTTCCAGTCACAAAAACAACCTTCGACCATCACCCTCTGCCTTCTGCCACTAAGCCAGTTTTGTATCCAAAGTGCCAAGGCACCCTGGATTCCATGGGCTCGTACCTTCTTGACCAGTCTCCTGTGGGGGACTTTATCGAAGGCCTTACTGAAATCCATGTATACCACATCCACTGCGTTACCCTCATCCACACGCCTAGTCACCCCCTCAAAAAATTCAATCAAATTAGTCAGACATGATCTTCCCTTGACAAAGCCATGTTGACTATCCCTGATTAATCCTTGCTTCTCCAAGTGGAGACTAATTTTGTCCTTCAGAATTGTTTCCAATAATTTTCCTACCACTGATGTTAGGCTCACTGGCCTGTCGTTCCCCGGTTTTTCCCTACTCCCCTTCTTGAATAATGGTACTACATTAGCGGTTCTCCAGTCCTCTGGCACATCCCCTGTGGCCAGAGAGGTTCTGAATATATGTGTTGGAGCCCCCGCAATCTCCTCCTTTGCCTCACACAGTAGCCTGGGATACATTTCGTCCGGGCCTGGGGATTTATCCATTTTTAGGCCTGCTAAAACCGCCAATACCTCCTCCCGCTCAATGTTAATATGTTCGAGTATATCACAGTCCCCCTGCCGTATTTCTATGTCTACATCGTCCTTCTCCATAGTGAAAACAGATGCAAAAAATTCATTTAGAACCCTTCCTACATCTGCCGGCTCCACATACAGATTGCCATTTTTGTCCCTAATGGGCCCTATTTTTTCCCTAGTCATCCTCTTACCCTTAATATACTTATAAAACATCTTAGGATTTTCCTTTATTTTGCTCGCCAGTGTTATTTCATGGCCCCTCCTTGATCTCCTAATTTCTTTTTTAAGTATCCCCCTGCACTTTTTGTACTCCTCCAGGGCTTCCTCCGTCTTTAGCCTTTTGTATCTGCCAAAAGCCCTCCTTTTTTTCCTAATCCATTCTCGTATATCCCCTGA
This sequence comes from Heptranchias perlo, assembly GCF_035084215.1. NCBI lineage: Eukaryota > Metazoa > Chordata > Chondrichthyes > Hexanchiformes > Hexanchidae > Heptranchias > Heptranchias perlo. The sequence continues at coordinate 151,622,320 of NC_090325.1, read as the reverse complement.
CATCCAAGGTTCCCTGGAGTTCTTGGAACCACCCTTGACCTTTACGGGAACATGTTGCCATTGTATGGTCTCAATCTCCCTTCTGAAAGACTCCCATTGCTCCGATGCGGATTTTCCTACAAGCAGCTGATCCCAGTCCATTTTGGCCAGATCCTGCCTTATCCTATTAAAATCGGCCTTCCCCCAATTTAGAACCTTTATTTCCAGCCCCTCCCTGTCCTTTTCCATGACCACCTTAAATCTCACCGAATTATGGTCACTGTCACCAAAGTGCTCACCTACTAGCACTTCTTCCACTTGGCCGGCCACATTCACTAGAATTAGGTCCAGTACCGCCCCCTCTCTTGTAGGACTTTCTACTTGCTGGCTCAAAAAGCTCTCCTGGATGCACGTTAAGAATTTTGTACCCTCTAAGCCTTTTACACTCTGAGTATCCCAGTTAATATTGGGGAAGTTGAAATCCCCCACTATTATTACCCTATTATTATTTGCACAATTTTCTGAGATTTGCCTACATATCTGTTCCTCTATCTCCCCCTGACTGTTTGGGGGCCTATAGTACACTCCCATCAAAGTGCTTGCCCCTTTTTGTTTTTAAGCTCCACCCATATGGCCTCATTAGAGGAACCTTCTAATATATCATCCCTCCTTATGGCAGTAATTGATTCTTTAATTAATATTGCGACCCCCCCTCCTCTTATACCTCCCCCTCTGTCTCGCCTGAAGATTGTGTACCCCGGAATATTGAGCTGCCAGTCTTGCCCCTCCCTCAACCATGTCTCTGTGACAGCAACAATATCATACTCCCATGTGTTTATCAACACCTTCAGTTCATCCACCTTATTTGCAAGACTCCTTGCATTAAAATAGATGCCATCCAGCCTTGCTCTTACATATTTGCCCTGTCTTCCAAGCTGACTTGTTTTTTTCTCAATATTTGGCTGCACATCACCCCCTATTGTAGCTCCACTCTGTATCCCATCCCCCTGCCAAGTTAGTTTAAACCCCCCCAACAGTGCTAGCAAACCTCCCCGCAAGGATATTTGTCCCGCTCTGGTTCAGGTGCAACCCGTCCGACTTGTACAAGTCCCACCTTCCCCAGAAGCAGCCAATGAATTACTTTTGATATTGTCATTGTTGTTTTGTAGGGAAACATGGCATTTTTTGATCACAGCAAGTATCATGAACAGCAATGAGATGAATGACCAGTTTATTTTGTTTGTTGGTGTTGCTTGAGGGTTGAATGTTGGACAGAACATGGAGAGAAATCCCTGATCTTTGGAAAAGTGCCATCTGAACTGGGCCTCATTTTAACATCCCATCCGTATGGTGGCAGCTCCAACAATGTAGCACTGCGCTAATATGGCTCTGAAGTGTTGGCCTAGGTTCATGTGCTCAAGCCCTGAAGTGGGGCTTGAACCCACAATCTTTTGACTTTGAGGCAGAGTGCTACCACCAGGCCAAGCCATCTCTTCAAAACCTGTCGTCTTGTCACAGATTACTGTTTTGGGTATATAATGTTCCTCAGAACTGAAACATAAGCAAGCTTCTTAAGCTGGTCGAGGAAAAAAAGGGAAGGGGGTGGGAGGAAAAGAAACAGCAGATATTTCAGTCACTGAGAGGAAATTAATAGTTTGAACGATATGCAAACTGCTTAGTGAAGAAAAACTGTTAATGTAAGATCACCTGTGTGAAGTTGAAAAGACATAAGAACAAAAGAACAGACAAATATCTATGACGATGAAAAGCCCACACAAGGAAAGTTAAGAAAATGGGGGAGATTGGGGAGAAAAAAAATGCGTGAGATCTTAAATGAAAACAGGAAATGCTGGAAACACAAATTAGATTTGCAATCCCAAAAAAAGAAAAAAGAGCACAGCCAACAACCCAAGTTAGAAACCGCACCAAAGCTTCATTGCCCTGTGCCCAACCTCAATGAATTCCAAGTTTGATGCTGAGTTCTTCCGCCGTTCTGCCACTTTCACCTCTGCTGATTTTGACCAAGAGGCTTCCCATCTTATAGTGAATCTAACATTTTCTCTTGTCTCCAGCTTTCTCCATACTCCTTGGACCCTGTCCCCTTGTCTTATCTTGATCCTTTCATTGAGAACTGCCTCTGTGACATCAGCTGTCTTAGTTTCTCCAATCCTTTTGCTCATTATTAATGTAACCCCCCCCCGAATTTGCAACTTTCCAATCTCAATTCTGACCCTGTTACCTTAGCCAAACCTGCCTCCTTTTTCCCTTTTTGGACTTCCCTCCCAATCTCTGGTAATGGGTGTTGTGCAGACATCTATTACAAGCCTACAGAATCCTACAGCTACCTATTATGCTTCGCCCCACGCAGCTTCCTGACTCCATCTCTTCCTGTTTTTATGTCTCCGTCGCATCGTCCCTGATGTCCGCATTGTCTATACTAGAGCTTCTGACGTGTCCTTTTTCCTCAACTGTAAGTTTCCTGTAGCTGTGTTTGACAAGGGCATTGATTGTGCCTGCCTCATTTTTCTCTGCTTTCACCTCTTCCTCCTTGTCTCAGGACAATGACAGGCTCTCACTTTCCATCCCACCAGACTCTGCATTTACCAGATCAACTTACACAATTACTGCCACCTACGTGATCCCACTGTCTAGCACATTTTGCCTCCCATCTTCGCTTTCCGGAGTGGAAGTTCTTTCTGTGGTTTGTTCGTTATTCTACCTTTCGAAAGCTGTCCTTACCCTGGTACCTTTCTCTGCAACTGTAGCAGGTGTAATACTTATTATTCACCTCTTTCCATAGTACTGTCCAGCACCACAAATACAATTTCAATGTGAGACAGCAATTTACATGTACATTCTCCAATTGAATTGGTGTTCACAGTAAAGTCTTTCCTGAATTGGAGAGACCAAATGCAGATTAATTGAAAGCGAAATACTGCGGATGCTGGAAATCTGCAATAAAAAGAGAAAATGCTGGAAATACTCAGCAAGTCAGACAGCATCTGTGGAGAAAAAAACAGAGTTAACTTTTCAGGTTGATGACTTTCGTCAGAACTAATGAAGGGCTCTGACGAAAGGTCATCGACCTGAAACGTTAACTCTGTTACTTTCTCCACAGATGCTGCCTGATTTGCTGCGTATTTCCAGCATTTTCTCTTTATTGCAGATTAATTGTTTTTCTGAACTCTCTTCTGTCCAGCGTATTTTATCTTTGTTGTGCGCACTATGGTCTGAACATTAAATCACTTGATTTCTGCGAATGTGTATGTGGTCTGTCGGCATCCAAGAGGAGGGGAGGGGAGGGAAGCAGGTTGAGGCTTTGGGTGGTGGATCCTTTGTCAGGGCATAGCTCTGATGGGGTGTTATGCGCCTGGGCTGGTGGCCTGTTTTTTTTTGTCTTGGGACTATTTGTTTCCTGCATTTCTTGTTTTCATTTCAAGCTTTAATTTTGCATGGGCTTTTCTAATGCATTTCACCATCTTAGTTATCTGTACATTCGTTTGTTCTTCTGGTGTCTTTTAGTTGCCTCATACAAATGATCTTTGATATCGGGTTCTTTCTTCTCCATTAACTTTGCCTTGGTGATCAGACTGCCACCCCCTTTTGGTTTCAGTTCCTAGAAGGGGTGCACATCCAAAACATTAAATTGCCCTATCTTTTTACAGATGCTGTGTATTTGCACTATTTTCTGTTCTTGTCCCAAAATTACATTTTTTTTCTGTTTGGTAATTATAGTATAGTAAATAAAGAAATGTTCATTTATTTTGAAAATTCTGTTGTACAATATTTGGCAGAAAAAATGATGGATAACTTGAAGTTTGAGTGTGACTGGAAATGTTTTTTTCTGTTTCAGATTAATGTGTGAAACTGTCAGATATGAAAGACATGAAGCAAATGAAGTCCTATACTAGTAAGTCAATGTGTTTGTTTTTAAACATGTTAGTCAACGTGCAGGATATATAAACTTCAATATTTTTAACTCTATGATCCTGTTTTTAGGGGCCGTATAAAGAGTTTTATGCTGTTTATTAAAGAAGAACCTCAAATAACTTTTTTGTTACCAGATACACTACTATATCCAAGGGTTTTATGCTGGATATAAGAAATAATCCTCAAGATGCAACAGTATTCCAGACCTTGAATGTGTTTGATAAAGCTTAGCCCTCTACTCTTGTCATTTTGAAAGTGATCTTCGAACATGAGAATTTTAAGTAAAAAAAAAGTCTGTTACTTGTTTTTAATTGATCTCAACCCCTTCTGCCCACCTTCTCTCACTATATCCCTCAATCCGTTCACTCTCCAGAATAACATTTGTTGTCGCTTGAATCCATTTATGCTATTTGCCTTTAGCAGTCTCCCAGTCTCCAGATCTCACCTCCCCCACCAAAGTACTTCCTTACACCAATGATCCCACTTCTCACAGCCAAACCCTCCTTCTGCTCCTTCACAGGCCCCAGACTCCTCTGCCAGCTACCTCTTATATCCCTTTCTTTCAGTCACAGCCCTGTTCCAATCTCTCCTATTCTGAACCTCAGTCCCACACCTTTCTCAAACATCCATGTTGCAGCACCTGTCTGACAGCATTCCCCTGTTCCCACCTCTTTATCTGTTTATGGTGCCACCCGTCTTCCTGCATATCCAAGGTTTTTTTTAAAAAAAGGATATTGAATGCAGCAGTAAAGAAATATGTGAGGCATACATGAAGACATTGGAGACTTGCATAAGCAATGTGATGCAGAGGAGAGGGGAGAGACAGAAAAAATGAGGTGGAAATAATGACAGTTGGCCAGGTTAATACGACCACCATAATGAGAAAAGAGATACTTCCAAAACTTGCTTCACAGAGCCAGCTAGTGGCCAGAACCTGCAGATACATGGTGATAGTTGGCATAGCAAAATTGAGTGGGAAATGTTGACAGCTATTCACAAAGATAGATATAGACACAGGAGTGTAACCAAAAAATTGTGACAATAGGAAGAAAGGTTTGTGGACAGGAGGGCCCTGATATTACCAGGGAGGTGGGTTGGCAGCTGGTGGTGGGGGGGCGGGGGGAACGCGCCCAGTAAAATCGTTGCGTTCCTCATGCTATCGCGGGTAAATTGAAGCCACTTGCCTTGGCTTCCGGGTTTCCTGTTGGAAACCTGTGCAGCGGGTGGACTGAGCACCTGCATCACAGGCAGTCAGCTGGAGGAGCCCTATTTAAAGGGGCAGTCCTCCAATGCTGCTCCTGCAGCAAACAACCAAAAGAGCAGCATGGAGCAGCCCAGAGGAAAGGCTGCTCCCAGGTTTAATGATGCCTCACTCCAGGTGTTACTGGATGGGGTGAAGAGGAGGAGAGGGAGATTCTACCAGGCGGACGGGAGGAAGTGGCCTGCCTCTGCCACCAAGAAGGCTTGGCTCGAGGTGGCAGAGGAGGTCACCAGCAGCAGCAATGTATCCTGGATCCAGTGCAGGAAGCGCTTCAATGACCTAACTAGGTCAGCCAAAGTGAGTACACTTACTCATTCTCCGACATTCCATCTTCCACATCACCGCCCCCACCCCACAACTCCTTCTGCACTGCCAACACTACTCGATCACATCACTCTTCACACCCACTCAAACCTCATTCTCAACTTACCTGCCCTTGCTCACCTCCCCAGTACTCATCCCACCACTTCCACTCAACCCAAACCTCATACAATGTCTTGGCTCTGTCTCATACTCACCCTTTGACGCATCTCTTTCACGGTCAGCCTCACCCAAACCAATGCATTCAGCGGTTGGCCATGTCACCATCTCTCACTCACGCCTCTCTGCTTTCTCCCCTTATAGGAGAAGAGAGCCCAGAATGCACGGGAGAGGGCGAAGACTGGAGGGGGGCCTCAACATCAGGTCGTCCTCACGGACACGGAGCAGGTGGCTCTCGAATTGAGCCGCATCCTCGAGTGCCTGTCCGTCGGGGACGCCGAGACTGCCACCCGACAAATGGCTGGTGACAGAACTTTAACATTCAGCACTCACAATAGCAAATGATATTAACATGCCTTGCCATCTTCAGCGCCTCAACATCTGTCATCATCCTTAATATTGCCTTCTGTTCTCTTACAGGGCCTTCAGCGACCGCCGTGACAGCAGAGGGCGATTCCTCAGAGGACCTGCTGGCCTCTGAGGGGGCACCGTCACTTCTGAGCAAGCCATCCACCAGCGCAGATGCACACATCTCGGTGGGTCCCCGTCCTCACTTAGTTGGGGTTGCAGATGGTGAGTCACCACACACGTGAGCATGAGCAGACATTGGTGGCAGAGGCAGCTTTGGAGAGTCTGCGTTGGTGGGAGCACTCTTCTCCAGGCTCTGCTCAGCTGGACACAGATGCTGAACCCTGGGGGCCATCCATGAAAAGGAGAATGATCGAGGGGCAGCAGCACATTTGCGAGGTGCTGGAACATGTGCCTCGCGCACTCTCCACAATCGTGCAGAGGATGGAGGAGTCCAACTCCTGCATGAGTGGAATATTGTCACACGGACGTGAGGGCATCTCTGAGATAGTGTCGCGTGTAAGTGCGGGAATGTCTGCGATGGAGGGAAGGCTAGTTCCATCGAGCTTCAAGCACGGCTCAACAATGAGGCCATTGAGGCCCTGACTACGGCCATTCGGGCTCAGGGTGAGCAACTTTCTGCCGCCTTAAACCCGCAGGCAGATACACTAGCACTGGCCTCACAAGGCTTCATACATGTCCTCCAAACTGTCGTCCAGCAGGGTGGTAGGAGTGATGCAGACCTGGCCCAGGAGAGGGATGATGGTGAAAGTGGACATGGAAGTGGGGACACCGCTCAAAGTGCCCCCACGTCTCACCCGTTGCCCCCCTCTCAACCAGTACCCGCAATGCTGCCTCCTTTCCAGTTGGTCGAGTCTGCCCCTGCACAGGTGCAAGTGGAGCAGTCTTTGGAGGGGCCCTCACGGGCACCGAAACCCAGAGGGCATTGGCCAAAGCATCTAATCGGTCAGGGCATGAACAAGAGCAATCTGCCACGACCTCTGCTGCAGCCACAGGGGAAGCACCACATAGGAGTAGCCGGAAGCGTAAGGCGAAGGTTTTGTGAGCACAAAGGGGATGCACAAGGGTGTTTGACGCTTTGTCATGTTTTTTTATTTATATTTGATTTTTTTCCCACTCTCAAATCTTATTATTATCACCTCTACTGCCACATCTTGCCCATTCTTGACTGACTTGTGTAATAAGTCCCTTTCATGAGATTCACCATGAACACCCACACTTGATGCCACCCATTGGGTCACTCTACAGTGGATGTAGGTGTAGTTGCATGACTATTGTGTGCAGGGGGAGGGGGAGGGGGCTGGTGTGGCCGCTCCTCTGTCCAGGTGGTGAGGACTGGACTCTTCACACTGTTTGATGTTAGGAGAACCGTTCACATATCAGTGACTTGCTGGCTTCACGAGCAGCCAGGTGAGCCGCTGTTCTGCTCATGGGTTCCTCCTCCTCCTCCTCCTCCTCCCCAATATGGGTGGCAGATGTTGATGGGGCCTCCTCCAGCAGCACCTCTCTCTGTTGTGCCAGGCACAACAGACGACTATAATGCGTCCCACTCTGCCTGGCGCGTGTTGAAACGCTCCCCCAGAATGATCAAGGCACCTGAAGCGCATCTTGAGCAGCCCTATAGCATGCTCAGTTGCAGGCCTGGTAGCGATGTGGCTGTCGTTATATTGACGCTGTTGCTCGGTGGCGGGGTTCCTCGGAGGTGTCATGAGCCACGCGTGCAGGGGGTATCCCTTGTCCCCTTGCGGGTGTTGGGTGTGTGGAAGAGGGGCGGGATGTCGGACTCCCGGAAGATGAAGGAATCATGGCAGCTGCCAGAGTATCTGGTGCACACATGAAGGAATCTCTTGCGGTGGTCACAAATGAGCTAAGTGTTGATGGAGTGATCGCCCTTCCTGTTGATGAACAGTCCTGGCTCGTGTGGAGGTGCTCGTATTGATATATGGGCGCAATTGATTACGCCCTGCACCCGTGGGAAACCAGCTACAGCATGGAATCCCACTGCCCTCTCCGTCTGGCTGAGGTCATCCATGGGGAAGTTGATATAGTGCGAGGCCCTGCAAAACAAGACGTCAGTGACCTGCCGTAAGCACTTGTGTGCAGACGACTGAGACCCCAGCAATGTCTCCGGTGGCACCCAGGAAGGATCCGGAGGCGAAGAAGTTGAGGGCAGTGGTAACTTTGACAGCGACAGGTAAGAAGATGCTGCTCGGGCCAGCCGGGAGCAGCTTGGCACAAAGGAGGCTGCAGATGTCCGCGACTACCTGGCGACTGACTCTGAGCCTCCGTATGCACTGCTCTTTCGAGGGCTCCACGAAGCCGAGCCTCGGTCTGCGGACCCTGTGGCGAGGGTAGTGCCTCCTGCGACGCCGCTGTCTCTGTTGTTGCCCTCCGTGCTGTTGTGCAGGTTCCTGTGGCGCAGCACTGTGTTGTGGAGCTCCATGTGGCAGAGGTGGGTGGCGTGCCTGGCAAGGCCGGTGATGTTGCTTGTCCTCTGATGAAGTGATGAATGCAGCTATGGCGCCCCCCCATCCTGACATTGTGAGTTTGAGGGGGTCCGCAAATTAGATAAATGTGTTTGCACAGCAGAGGTTAGGGTATAAATTAATAATTTTGAGTGTAAAGATAAAGGTGTTGCAGCCAAAACTTTGTCTGAAGTGACAGGGTTCCCTGCCGCAATAAATGAGGTTCCCCCCCACCTGTCAGATAATCCTTTGCATCTCCCATTGGCTGAAACACGTCTGCTCCAACAGGGAGTGTTTCCCACAGCACGGGAGACACGCTGAGGATCCTTCAAAATTGCACCCCTGCCAAAATCTCCTGTCAATGAGGTCTGTCAAGAACCTCAGCTATCTAAATAAGAATGTGAATTGTCATCCCGCCGACTTTAATTGCTGGTGGGAGTCCTGCATGCGGGAGCTGCGCGCGCACCCGAACGCGTCATTGGGCGGGTTGGAGCTGGGCTCTGGACCCACTCCAGGATTCCCCCATTTTACGAGCCCCCCTGCCCCCAACACACTCACTCGGCCATCCGAAAATCGGCCCTGAATTGTTTGTCCTGTGCAATGTTTTTAATTATTTGTAGATTTTTAAAAAAAATCTCCTGAGTACATATGTTTTGTAAAGTCACTGCATACCTAAACCACAGGTACTTAAGGGAATAAATTGTGGTTAAAAATGCTGTGCATGCATTAGGAACAGTGTACTATTTGGTGGTCCTTGTACTTTGGCTGGGTCAGGAAGACACCAAGGGTCTTGCCTGCATTGTGATGAGCCTGTCCTTTACTATTACAGTTGAGTGTCACAATTTAAAAAAAAATAATATTCACGTGTTAAATTGAGGTATTCAGAGAGGCTATGCAGATTTTATAACAGAAAATTGCCTGGAAAATCCATTGCTTTCCAGAATAATGGAGAATCTGGTTTGTATGATTATGCTGAAAACACAGAATCATACAGCACAGAAGGAGGCCAATTGGCCCATCATGCCTGTGCCACCTCTTTGAAAGGGCTATCCAATTAGTCACACTCCCCCGCTCTTTCCCTGTAGCCCTGCAAATTTTTCCTTTTTAAGTATATACCCACTTCCCTTTGACAGTTACTATTGAATCCGCTTCCACTGCTCTTTCAAGTAGTGCATTCCAGATCATAACAACCTGCTGTGTAAAACAATTTCTCCGTATCTTCCCCCCCTGAATTTTTTGCCAGTTATCTTAAATCTGTGCCCTCTGGTTACCAACCCTCCTGCTAGTGGAAACGATTTGTGCTAAAAAGGCCTCATGATTTTGAACACCTCTATTAAATCTCCCTTTAACCTTCTTTGCTCTAAGAACAATTTGAGCCTCTCTAGTCTCCGTATAACTGAATTCCTTCATCCATGGTACCATTCTGGTAAATCTCCTCTGCACCTTTAAGGCGTTGACATCCTTTCTAAAGTGTGGTGCCCAGTGTTAGACACAGTGCTTTCGCTGAAATCTAACCAGTGATTTATACAGGTTTACCATCACTTCCTTGCTTTTGTACTCTATGCCTCTATTTATAAAACCAAGAATGCTTTTTTAACAGCTTTATCAACTTGTTCTCCACCTTCAAAGGTTTGTGTATTTGTTGCACAAGATATCCTAGACCATTCTTTGTTATTAAATGTACTGTCAGGTTCCACATGTACGCTGATGGCACCCAGCTCTACCTCACCACCACCTCCCTCGACCCCTCCACTGCCTCTGATTTATCACAATGCTTGTCCAGTACTGGATGAGCAAAAATTTACTCCAACAAAATATTGGGAAGACCAACGACATTGTCTTCGGTCCCCACCACAAACCCCATTCCCTAGCCACCGACTCTATCCCTCTCCCTGGCCACTGTCTGAGGCTGAACCAGGCCCAGAGATGAGCTTCCGACCGACCACTTATCCGTTCCATCACCAAGACTGCCTACTTCCACCTCTGCCTCAGCTCATCTGTTACTGAAACCCTCATCCATGCCTTTGTTACCTCCAGACTGGACTATTCCGATGGTGTCCTGGCTGGCCCCCCCTCTTCCACCCTCCATAAACTTCAGCTCATCCAAAACTGCTGCTCGTATCCTAACTTGCACCAAGTCCCGTTCACCCATCAACCCTGTGCTTGCTGACCTACATTGCTCCCAGTCTGGGATTGCTTGATTTTAAAATTCTCATCCTTGTTTTCAAATCCGTCCATGGCCTTGCTCCTCCATATATCTGTAACCTCCTCCAGCAATACAACCCTCCGAGATCTCTGCGCTCCCCAATTCTTGCCTCTTGCTCATCCCCGATTTTAATTGCTCCACCATTGATGGCCTTGCCCTCAACTGCCTAGGCCCTAAGCTCTGGAATTCCCTCCCTAAACCTCTCTCCTCCTTTAAGACACTCCTTAAAACCTATCTCTTTCACGTGTCCTAATATCTCCTTATGTGGCTCGGTGTCAAATTTTGTTTGATAATCGCTCCTGTGAAGTGCCGTGGGAAGTTTTACTACTTTAAAGACACTACATAAATGCAAGTTGTCGTTGACGAACTGTTGGTAGCTGCATTAACTTTCAAGATCACACAATGGAACAAGCATTGTTTATAGTAACATGGCTGCCTTTTGTCCTGAAGAAAATTAGTCAATTAAATTCGTTAATTAACTAAACAGTTTCTGAAATCACTAATTTTGCATTCCTTCCTTTCAAAACTGGGTATGATCTGGCACATCGTGAATTATTGATTCATCCCTCATCAAATTCTATTGCATACTGTCATCAAAATCTTGCTGCTTCTTGAAATTGGGCATTGATCAAGTCCAAGGAGCTCATCAATAGCATTTCAACATTTTAAAATTCATCAATATTGAAACACTTTCGATTCATTTCACTAAACTTTGTTTATTTAGCTTTCTGGCATCCAAATCTTGCTACTCCTTGAATTGAATGTGAAAATTTGTTGTATTTCTCTTTGGTAGAAATGTGCATGTGCTACATGTTTTGGTCAGTGACCCCTATTTTATCAAGAAAAAAAACTGGCATGTCAGTGGTTTAGTATTTCAGTGGGTACCCAATGCTTTCCTACTTTTACTTGGGGCAGTTAACCAGTATGAAATCCTACAGAGCTCAGATTTTAACAATTTTCTTTGTAAGTAGATTGTTGCTGCACATTTTTAGTCATTTGATAATGAAATTTAATTAACTGAGAAAGCATTAGAGGGAAATGCACATTTTTTTAAGGTTAAACTGTCACTTTCAGTCCAGTATTTGAGTTTCCATAGAACCATAGAGAGATGCAGCACAGAAGGGGGCCATTTGGCCCAACGTGTCCACGCTGGCTCAAAGAACAACCAGGTGCCCATTCTAATTCCATCTTCCCGCACCCAGGCCGTAGCCCTGCAGCTTACAGCACTTTAGGTGCAGGTCCAGGTACTTTTTAAAAGAGTTGAGGGTCCTAACCTCTACCGCCAATTCGGGCAGTGAATTCCATACACCCACCACCCTCTGGGTAAAAAAGTTTTTCCTCATGTCTCCTCTAATCCTTCCGCCAATCAGCTTAAATCTATGTCCTCTAGTTCTTGAACTCTCCACGAGGGCAAACAGGTACTTCCTGTCTACTCTATCTGGGCCCCTCATAATTTTGTACACTTCAATCAAGTCACCCCTCAGCCTCCTCTGCTCCAAGGAAAACAACCCCAGCCTATCCAATCTCTCCTCATAGCTGCAATTTTCAAGCCCTGGCAACATTCTTGTAAATCTTCTCTGCACTCTCTCCAGAGCAATTACATCCTTCCTGTAATGTGACCAGAGCTGCGAACAATACTCCAGCTGTGGCCTTACCAGCGTTTTATACAGTTCCATCATTACATCCCTGCTTTTGTATTCTATATCTCGGTTAATAATGGAGAGCATTCTGTATGCCTTCTTCACAACCTTATCTACCTGTACTGCAACCTTCAGGGACCTGTGCACATGTACTCCAAGGTCTCTCACTTCCTCGACCCCTCTCAATATATTCCCATTTACTGCGTATTCCCTTTTACTGTTTGCCCTCCCTAAGTGCATTAACTCACACTTCTCCGGGTTGAACTCCATTTGCCACTTTTCCGCCCAGTCCACCAACCCATTGATATCTTCTTGGAGTCTACAGCTATCCTCTTCACTATCAACTACACGCCCAATTTTTGTGTCGTCTGCAAATTTGCCAACCATGCACCCCATTTTCAAGTCCAAATCATTAATATATACCACAAACAGCAAGGGAGCCAACACTCAGCCCTGTGGCACACCACTGGAAACGCTGCTTAACTTTGTTGATCATTGAAAACCGTACTGTTCCAACACTCATTTGTTGTTGCAAGATGCAGCAACTGATTTGTTTACATAACCTGTACTAGAATGTTTCTAGCGCAAGTTCTGTACTGCAAACAGTGGTGCAGCAAGTGGACCTGTAAATGCCTCTGAACTAGCAAGTTTAAATATGGTCAGACATTAAACTGAGGCCCTGCTTTCCTTTGAAAGATGTGAACGATCCCATGGTACTATTTGAAGATGTGGAGATGCCGGTGATGGACTGGGGTTGACAATTGTAAACAATTTTACAACACCAAGTTATAGTCCAACAATTTTATTTGAAATTCACAAGCTTTCGGAGGCTTCCTCCTTCCTCAGGTGAATGTTGTGGAAATGAAATCCTCGAATCCTTCACATTTATAAATCACAGAACAATGCCTGGTGATTACAGATAATCTTTCCAACTGCCCGTTGCCACGGCAATCACACTGTGCAGACAGAGAGGTGTTACCTAAAAGGCCACCGAATATACAAACCACCAAAAAAAAAGAGAGGGTGGCAGAAACAAACATAGAAAAGACAGCAAATGACCCGTTATATTAAAAACAGATAACATTTGTTCGCTCGTGGGGTTACGTGTAGCGTGACATGAACCCAAGATCCCGGTTGATGCCGTCCTCATGGGTGCGGAACATGGCTATCAATTTCTGCTCGACGATTTTGCGTTGTCGTGTGTCTCGAAGGCCGCCTTGGAGTATGCTTACCTGAAGGTCAGTGGCTGAATGTCCTTGACTGCTGAAGTGTTCCCCGACTGGGAGGGAGCCCTCCTGTCTGGCAATTGTTGCGCGGTGTCCGTTCATCCGTTGTCGCAGCGTCTGCTGGTCTCGCCAATGTACCATGCTCTGGGGCATCCTTTCCTGCAACGTATGAGGTAGACAACGTTGGCCGAGTCACAGGAGTATGAACCATGCACCTGGTGGGTGGTATCCTCTCGTGTGATGGTGGTATCTGTGTCGATGATCTGGCATGTCTTGCAGAGGTTACCGTGGCAGGGTTGTGTGGTGTCTTGGACGCTGTTCTCCTGAAAGCTGGGTAATTTGCTGCGAACGATGGTCTGTTTGAGGTTGGGTGGCTGTTTAAAGGCGAGTAGTGGAGGTGTGGGGATGGCCATAGCGAGGTGTTCATCGTCATTGATGACATGTTGAAGGCTGCGGAGAACATGACGTAGTTTCTCCGCTCCGGGGAAGTACTGGACGACGAAGGGTACTCTGTTGGTTGCGTCCCGTGTTAGTCTTCTGAGTAAGTCTATGCGATTTTTCGCTGTGGCCCGTCGGAACTGTTGATCGATGAGTCGAGCGTCATATCCCGCTCTTACGAGGGCGTCTTTCAGCGTCTGTAGGTGTCCATCGCGTTCCTCCTCGTCTGAGCAGACCCTGTGTATTCGCAGGGCCTGTCCATAGGGGATGGCCTCTTTGACGTGGTTAGGGTGGAAGCTGGAAAAGTGGAGCATCGTGAGGTTGTCCGTGGGCTTGCGGTAGAGTGAGGTGCTGAGGTGCCCGTCTTTGATTGAGATTCGTGTGTCCAAGAAAGAAACAGATTCTGAGGAGTAGTCCATGGTGAGCTTGATGGTGGGATGGAACTTGTTGATGTTATCGTGTAGTCTCTTCAGTGATTCTTCGCCGTGGGTCCATAGAAAGAAAATGTCGTTGATGTATCTGGTGTTTCGTGTTGGTTGGAGGTCTTGTGCAGTGAAGAAGTCCTGCTCGAACTTGTGCATGAAAATGTTGGCGTATTGGGGTGCGAATTTGGTCCCCATGGCTGTTCCGTGTGTTTGGATAAAGAACTGGTTATCGAAGGTGAAGACATTGTGATCCAGGATGAAGCGGATGAGTTGTAGGATGGCGTCTGGAGATTGGCTGTTGTTGGTGTTGAGTGTTGATGCTGTCGCAGCGATGCCGTCATCGTGGGGGATACAGGTGTAGAGTGCCGAGACGTCCATCGTGGTGAGAAATGTTCCTGGTTCAACTGGTCCGTGGGTACTGAGTTTTTGCAGGAAGTCTGTAGTGTCGCGACAGAAGCTGGGGGTTCCCTGTACGATGGGTTTCAGGATGCCCTCGATGTATCCAGAGAGGTTCTCACACAGGGTTCCTTTGCCTGATACGATAGGACGTCCGGGTGTGTTGGCTTTGTGTATCTTCGGGAGGCAGTAGAAGTCTCCCACGCGGGGAGTACGTGGGATGAGAGCGCGTAGGATGCTTTGCTAGGGTTCATGTCACGCTACACGTAACCCCACGAGCGAACAAATGTTATCTGTTTTTAATATAACGGGTCATTTGCTGTCTTTTCTATGTTTGTTTCTGCCTCTCTCTCTTTTTGGTGGTTTGTATATTCGGTGGCCTTTTAGGTAACACCTCTCTGTCTGCACACTGTGATTGCCGTGGCAACGGGCAGTTGGAAAGACTATCTGTAATCACCAGGCATTGTTCTGTGATTTATAAATGCGAAGGATTCGAGGATTTCATTTCCACAACATTCACCTGAGGAAGGAGGAAGCCTCCGAAAGCTTGTGAATTTCAAATAAAATTGTTGGACTATAACTTGGTGTTGTAAGATTGTTTACTATTTGAAGGAGTGTTCTGGTCAATATTCATTCCTTAACACCACCAGTCACAGATGAACTGGTCATTCATCTCATTTTGTGTTTGATCTTGCTGTGTACAAATTAACTGCCGCATTTATCTACGTAACAATTGGGGGTGGGGTGGGGTGGGGTGGGGAGGGGTGGGGCGCGGCGTGGCACGGCACGGAGGGGTTAATAATTTGTGGATGCAAGTGCATTAGGATGTTCAGAAAACATAACCAGGCTCTATATAAAATTAATGAATTGTCTGTCCTTCCTTATTTTACATTGAAAGCAATTAATACAAATGAATATTGTTTAAAAAACCAGCAATGCGTTAACTATTGATGACCTTAAGGTTTCATAGTTATGTGTATATTGACTTTTTTGCTTGAGAAATCTCAAATTTGGTTTGTCTTCAATTACTAATTTCAGGATTGTGTTACCTTTGAGATTTGTATCATAAAAGTATAATTAATTGGCTACTGTCTGAGGCTGAACCAGACCCTTCGCAACCTTGGCATCCTATTTGACCCTGAGATGAGCTTCCGACCACATATCCGCTCCATCACCAAGACCGCCTACTTCCACCTCCGTAACATCGCCCGTCTCCACCCCGCCTCAGCTCATCTGCTGCTGAAACCCTCATCCATAATTTTGTTACCTCTAGACTCGACTATTCCAATGGTGTCCTGGCTGGCCTCCTATCTTCCACCCTCCATAAACTTGAGCTGATCCAAAACTGTGCTGCCCGTATCCTAACTCACACCAAGTCCCGTTCTCCCATCACCCCTGTGCTCGCTGACCTACGTTGGCTCCCGATCCGGGAATGCCTCGATTTTAAAATTCTCATCCTTGTTTTCAAATCCCTCCACGGCCTCGCCCCTCCCTATCTCTAACCTCCTACAACTCTCCAAGATCTCTATGCTCCTCCAATTCTTGCCTCTTGAGCATCCCCTATTTTAATCACTCCACCATTGGTGGCCTTACCTTCAGCTGCTTAGACCCTAAGCTCTGGAATTCCCTCCCTAAGCATCTCTGCCTCTCTGCTGCTCTCTCCTCCTTCAAGACACTCCTTAAAACCTACCTCTTTGACCAAGCTTTTGGTCATCTGTCCTAATACCTCCATACGTAGCTCGGTGTGAAATTTTGTTTGATAACACTCCTGTGAAGCTTCTTGGGATGTTTTACTATGTTAAAGGTGCTATATAAATGCAAGTTGTTATTGTTGTTAATGATTTTCCAGAAAATCTGTATTGCAGAAAGTTACAATGGAGAAAGTGCCAAAGCACTTAAGGTAGAATTGTGTAATTTTGAAACAATTTTGTCATTGTTAGTTTGAGAGTGATTAATGATTGGGAAATATAAATATTACATATGTGAGCAGTGTTTTACTTTGGACGAATAAAAACTCAGTGGCACACTTTATTTGTGAATAAAGCAGTGTTACTTGCACGAGCAGAATATTGTAGATACTGATTTAAAGTTTAACAGTGAAACAAAATTAATGGCAGATTTCTTCAGCTCAAAGGATGTTTAGTCTATTTGTGAATTTAAATAACGCCAGCTTAAGCAATATTTCTTTAAAATCTCATAAGATTTGCTTTTTTTTTGAAGTCCGACTGTACTTGTGAGGTGTTCATGAAGAGCATCTGCTCCTTTTCATGAACTTTGTGTGTGTATATAATTCTTTTTCTGTCTTCATTTTGGAAGGTTTAATAGTTCATGTATTGTATATCTTAATATAGTATAGAAAAGGTGAGGGATAAGTAAATTGTCTACAAGTTGAGCTTATTTAAAAAGAAATTGCACGATTGGATGAATCGTGTGCAATATCGAACAAATGGGTCAAAAAAACAGTGAAATTTCACTGTTTATTTTATTTAGCTGTACAATTGTATAAATCTCCCCAAATATTCTGGAATTATGTTGCAACAGCTACCTTTTTACATTTTTCCTCTGCTGAGAGAAAATTCATCAAATCAAATGATATTACTATATCCAGTGCAGTGTATTTCATAAAGTGGTCCTGAAGAAAAGACAGGAGGCCCTTTAGATACCCCAACACAGTCTTTTGTAAGGTTGCAGACCTGTTTGAGGTGCTTCTACAGTAATGTTTCTCATTAATATAATTCAGCATACCTAGTTAAGAAAAATGGGAATTCTTGCTTCAAGGAAAATAAAAGTCTTATGTCACTGTTGAATATGTGGCTAAATTCACCAACCTCCTGCCTGTTCCACTCACCTCACCCACCACTACCCCCTTGGACTCTGCCAGTGGATTAATAATCACTGCCCCCTCTTCATTTCCTTCCAGAATGTCCGTACACGAGTGAATAAGACCCTTGCCATCCACGACCTTATTGTGGATAATTGCATTGCCATCCTGGCTTCGACTTAAACTTGGCTCAAGGGTGACGACACGTTACCACTTACCAAAGTCCCCCTGCTTGGCTCTACTTTATGCCACCTGTCTGCTCAGACTTCCATGGTGGCAGTGTGATCTATTCCCCTACTCTCTGGCACCTTCTCCTGTTTTGAGCACCCCACCTGGTTTCACCCATCTCACCTCCTCGAAAAACCTTGTTTTCTACCACCCCCAAGCCTCATCACGGGTCTCTTTCTCCCCCTCCCCCCGGGATAATCCAAATGCCTTTCCTCCCTCAGCCTCTGCACTGAGCAGCTTCTGATCCCTGGTGATTTCAATCTCCTTTTGCCCTCTCTTCTGAATTCATTGCCCTCCTGTCCTCCTTAAAGCTCTCTCTTCTTATAAACTCTCCTACCTATATTCATTCAGTCCCCATTTTAAACTCATACATTTTGTCCTTATTTTTATGTAATACTTCGATTTTTACATTAGTTATAGTTAAATGGCAAAACTAACAGCAATTTTCAAGTAGAGAAATGGAGTTGATTGGAGCACAGTATTTCTCTGCAGTATAGGCTGAGGACATGAACTATGTGACATTGAGGTGCTACAATACCACCACTGATGGGACAAATGTAAGGAACCTTACAACACCAGGTTATAGTCCAACAGTTTTATTTGAAAATCACAAGCTTTCGGAGTTTACCTCCTTCATCAGGTGAGTGAGTGAAGCACAGCATATATTTGGCTGGGAGGCGATCACAGCAGTCAAAGGTGTCGTTGGTGTTCAGACAGGTTAGCCACGGAAAACATTACATCCCAGTATACTGAATACACAGTGGGTCAGATTACACAGACAGATAGAGAAAGAGACCCGAAAGGCAGAGAGAGAGAGAGAATGTCCAGTTTTTTCCGCTGGTGGGGTTACGTGTAGCATGACATGAATCCAAGATCCCGGTTGAGGCCGTCCTCATGGGTGCGGAACTTGGCTATCAATTTCTGCTCAACGATTTTGCGTTGTCGTATGTCTCGAAGGCCGCCTTGGAGAACGCTTACCCGAAGATCGGTGGCTGAATGTCCTTGACTGCTGAAGTGTTCCCCGACTGGGAGGGAACCCTCCTGTCTGGCAATTGTTGCACGGTGTCCGTTCATCCGTTGTCACAGTGTCTGCATGGTTTCGCCAATGTACCATGCTCCGGGGCATCCTTTCCTGCAAAGTATGAGGTAGACAACGTTGGCACAGGAGTATGAACCATGTACCTGGTGGGTGGTGTCCTCTCGTGTGATGGTGGTATCTGTGTCGATGATCTGGCATGTCTTGCAGAGGTTGCCGTGGCAGGGTTGTGTGGTGTCATGGACGCTGTTCTCCTGAAAGCTGGGTAATTTGCTGCGAACGATAGTCTGATTGAGGTTGGGTGGCTGTTTGAAGGCGAGTAGTGGAGGCATGGGGATGGCCTTAGCGAGGTGTTCGTCTTCATCGATGACATGTTGAAGGCTGCGGCGAACATGGCGTAGTTTCTCCGCTCCGGGGAAGTACTGGACGATGAAGGGTACTCTGGTTGCGTCCCGTGTTTGTCTTCTGAGGAGGTCTATGCGATTCTTCGCTGTGGCCTGTCGGAACTGTCGATCGATGAGTCGAGTGTCATATCCCATTCTTACGAGGGCGTCTTTCAGCGTCTGTAGGTGTCCATCGCGTTCCTCCTCGTCTGAGCAGATCCTCTGTATTCGGAGGGCCTGTCCATAGGGGATGGCCTCTTTGACGTGGTTGGGGTGGAAGCTGGAAAAGTGGAGCATCGTGAGGTTGTCTGTGGGCTTGCGGTGGAGTGAGGTGCTGAGGTGCCCGTCTTTGATTGAGATTCGTGTGTCCAAGAAAGAAACAGATTCTGAGGAGTAGTCCATGGTGAGCTTGATGGTGGGATGGAACTTGTTGGTGTTATCGTGTAGTCTCTTCAGTGATTCTTCGCCATGGGTCCATAGGAAGAAAATGTCGTCGATGTATCTGGTGTATAGCGTTGGTTGGAGGTCCTGTGCAGTGAAGAATTCGTGCTCGAACTTGTGCATGAAAATGTTGGTGTATTGGGGTGTGAATTTAGTCCCCATGGCTGTTCCGTGTGTTTGGGTAAAGAACTGGTTATCGAAGGTGAAGACATTGTGATCCAGGATGAAGCGGATGAGTTGTAGGGTGGCCAACGTTTTCTACCTCATACGTTGCAGGAAAGGATGCCCCGGAGCATGGTACATTGGCGAGACCATGCAGACACTGCGACAATGGATGAACGGACACCGCGCAACAATCGCCAGACAGGAGGGTTCCCTTCCAGTCGGGGAACACTTCAGCAGTCAAGGACATTCAGCCACCGATCTTCGGGTAAGCGTTCTCCAAGGCGGCCTTCGAGACACATGACAACGCAAAATCGTCGAGCAGAAATTGATAGCCAAGTTCCGCACCCATGAGGACGGCCTCAACCGGGATCTTGGATTCATGTCATGCTGCACTTAACCCCACCAGCGGAAAAAAATGGACATTCTCTCTCTCTCTCTCTCTCTCTCTCTGCCTTTCGGGTCTCTTTCTCTATCTGTCTGTGTAATCTGACCCACTGTGTATTCAGTATACTGGGATGTAATGTTTTCCGTGGCTAACCTGTCTGAACACCAACGACACCTTTGACTGCTGTGATCGCCTCCCAGCCAAATATATGCTGTGCTTCACTCACTCACCTGATGAAGGAGGTAAACTCCGAAAGCTTGTGATTTTCAAATAAAACTGTTGGACTATAACCTGGTGTTGTAAGATTCCTTACATTTGTCCACCCTAGTCCATCACCGGCATCTCCACATCATGACCACTGATGGGACACTGTAATTACAGCAATTTTATGCAAATAGTTTCTCTTGTAAATGCGGACATAGGAATTTATAACAGAAAAGTTGACACAAAAATATGACAAAACTGTGGCAACAGGAAGCAAGGTTTTGTGCGTACATACGCAAGATTATTGGAAAATATATTTGTTGACAATCCGTCTGTGCAGAGGTGACCACTCAGCATAAACTTGCTGAAACTCTAATATGGCTATTCCGCATAACTCTGTATTAATCTTAGTGTGTTACACAGACTGAATTAAAACAGAATAGGTTATGTATGGAAATAATTGGACACTTCTGATGTGTACTAATGTGAAAGCTTGCCTCAATAGACCCACAGAGCCTTGTGTATATATACTGACTCTACAGGTTTATTTACATGTAGGTTTACGTGTTTATTGGTGCAGTTAGTTTTGTTTTAGTTTATTTCTATTTTCTCTGTCTTTTGTGTTACTCATTTTTCCCCTTCTTTATTCTAGCCCTGATGATATTGGCACCTGTTGGTACATACTCTTGTCTGGTTCTGTATTCATCAAAGAGTCCATGTTTCTTCCCAGAAGCAGGTATGTTTGAAGTAAACAAACTTTACGAAATTGGATATAGATGAGTGTTTTGTATAGAGCATTAGTTATTTGAATATTGAATGTTCTTGTGCATGTTGTGTGGCAACCAACTCAACATGTGAAATACATTTTGTACTTGTAATTTATTGTGTTTGAAATGTATATATTTATTAAATACTGTTATTACATTTATTAGCATATGGCTCATTAATATGATAGTTAAAGCATGGCAAAGTTTATATAGACTGAAAAGTGATTACTCGCTACATGTATTGTTGAAGTGTCTATCAAAGCACTTACTATTTATTTAAATAAAATGATCTGAAAACTTGATATTATATATAAAAAAACACAAAAGTCTCAGTGGCTTCAGTGGAGTGTTGAATATTTAACCAAAAGGCCCTGTGGTGAAGTTCACTTGTTCTCATTGGTAGATTTCAAACAGTACACTTCCATCAGTTGCTACACTTCTTCAACACTGTGATATTCAAATAGCAACACTCTCTCCCAATTTCAATCCTGGTCCTGCTGCTGATTTTAAATCCCCACTTCCTGCATTTATTCTGCTGGGCTGTTCACGTTTTTAACTTAACGGCAAGAACCTGAACTGGAGATGAGAGGAGGCTGCTATTTAAATAACAAAGTATTGGAGAAACACAGCTGAGAAGAATGCATGGGTGCTAGCAGTTCTCCTATGTCATTGCACACGGTGGGTCAGAGGATACACTGTTTCATAACAATAGAGATGTTTATGTCATGTAAGTGATAATGTCAGAGCCACTGATTTACAGTGACTGAATAAGTCAAATTTCATCTTTATTAAATAGTAGTTTAGGATATTTACAGTGCTTTGGGATTGGAGTCAACAATTCTGTACTTTATTCTGTGAAAACTATAAATGAGTGGCCTTATTTTATATATATCTTGACCAGTTTTAAAGATGAGAATACATAGCAAGATAGTTCACAAGATGTTGGAGCTTGATATTTAGCAGTACTGGATAGTTGCATGGCGTTTAGTAGGGGACGGTCCTAGACTTTGGCAGAACTGGGATGGGAGTCTGGAGCCTGGCGGCACTGTGATAGGGCTTCTGGTAATGTACGTCCAGTAATGGGGCACATCCTTCAGTCTGGCATCACTAGAGGGGAACCTGGGTTTTGGTTTACTGCTGCATTCTTTGTATTTGTTAGCAGTGAAGGGGGTAGCATGGGCCTGATGGCATAGGAGGTATCCTAGGTCTTACAGCACTTGGTTGTAATTTTATAAGAGATCTCTGCAAAAAATTAAATTTTGTGATTGGATCCTGGCAGTTTATCTCTGTCTGTCTCTCTGTCTGCATGCCTTTCTTTCTTTCTCTGATTGTATTTGTTTCAATGTCTGTCTCTCTTTGACTGCCTGTTTGTCTCTCTCTCTTACACTATGTAAATATTTTGCTATTATGGTTTGTTAGAAATTAGAGAAATAATCTCTCATTATTGCCTCCTTTTGTCACATCCATCTCCATAATCATAGAGATTTTTTTTCTCCCCATCCCCTTTCCCCGGCTCTTTTCCTTATAAGCTGTTCATCTGTAACATGGAATCATAGAATCGTTACAGCACAGAAGGAGGCTATTTGGCCCATCGAGCCTGTGCAGGCTCTTTGTAAGAGCAATCCAGTTAGTCCCATTCCCCCGCTCTTTCCCCGTAGCCCTGCAAATTTTTTATTTTCAAATATTTATCCAATTCCTTTTTGAAAGCCACAATTGAATCTGCATCCACCACCCTTTCAGCCATTGCATTCCACATCATAAATACGTTTTTCCTCATGTCGCCTTCGGTTCTTTTGCCAATCACCTTAAATCTGTGTCCTCTGGTCCTTCCGCCAATGGGAACAGTTTCTCTTCATTTACTTTATCTAAACCTGTCATGATTTTAAACACTTCTATCAAATCTCCTCTCAACCGTCTTTGCTCTAAGGAGAACAACCCCAGCTGCTCCAGTCTAACCACGTAACTGAAGTCCCCCATCCCTGAACCGTTCTAGTAAATCTTTTCTGCACCCTCACATCCTTCCTAAAGTGCAGTGCCCAGAATTGGACACAATACTTCAGTTGTGACTGAATCAGTGTTTTATAAAGGTTCAACATAAACTTTCTTGCTTTTGTACTCTATGCCTCCATTTATAAAGCCCAGGATCCCATATGCTTTTTTAACTGCTTTCTCAACCTGTCCTGCCACCTTCAAAGATTTGTGCACATATACCCCCAGATCTCTCTGTTCCTGCACCCCTTTAGAATTGGACCATTTAGTTTATGTTGCCTCTCCTTGTTCTTCCTACCGAAATCTATCACTTCGCACTTCTCTGCATTAAATTTCATCTGCCATGTGTCCGCCCATTCCACAGCCTGTCTCCATCCTCTTGAAGTCTATTACTATCCTCCTCACTGTTCACTACACTTCCAAGTTTTGTGTCATCTGGAGATTTTGAAATTATGCCCTGTACACCCAAATCCAAGTCCTTAAAATATTATCAAGAAAAGCAGAGGTCCTAGTACCGACCCCTGGGCAACACCACTGTATACATTCCTCCAGTCCGAAAAACAACTGTTCACCACTACCCTCTATTTCCTGTCACTTAGCCAATTTCGTATCCATGCTGCTAATGTCCCTTTTATTCCATGGGCTTCAGTTTTGCTGACAAGCCTATTCTGTGGCACCTTATCAAACACCTTTTGAAAGTCCTCATACACAACATCAACTGCAGTGCCCTCGTCAACCCCCTCTCTATTACCTCATCAATAAACTCAATTAAGTTAGTTAAACACAATTTGCCTTTAACAAATCTGTGCTAGTTTTCCTTATTAATCTACACTAGTCCAAGTGACTATTAATTTTGTCCCAGATTATCGTTTCTAGAAGCTTCCCCATCACTGATGTTAAACTGACCTGTAGTTGCTGGGTTTATCCTTACACCCTTTTTCAAAAAAGGGTGTAACATTTGCAATTCGTCATCCAGGGTGCTCTGGCTTTGGTTGCCCTACCTTTCCCACTTGTGGGAATGTACCTAGACTGTACCTGAACCATCTCCGCTTTAAAGGCCGCCCATTGTTTGATTACAGTTTTGCCTGCGAATCTTTGATTCCAATTTACCCGGGCCAGATCCGTTCTCAACCCACTGAAATTGGCCCTCCTCCAATTAAGTATTTTTACTCTAGATTGCTCCTTGTCCTTTTCCATAACTAATCTAAACCTTATGATACTGTGATCACTGTTCCCTAAATGTTCCCCCACTGACACTTGTTCCACTTGACCCACTTCATTCCTCAGAACTAGATCCTGCAATGCCTCCTTCCTCGTATACTCATAAACATACTGATCAAGAAAGTTCTCCTGAACACACTTCAGAAATTGCTCCCCCCTCTTTGCCCTTCACACTATTACTATCCGAGTCTATATTAGGATAGTTGAATGTAACACTCGCTCACCTGACGAAGGAGAAAGCCTCCGAAAGCTTGTGATTTTCAAATAAAACAGTTGGACTATAACCTGGTGTTGTAAGATTCCTTACATTAGGATAGTTGAAGTCCCCCATTATCACTACTCTATAGTTCTTGCACCTCTCTGTAATTTCCCTGCAAAATTGCTCCTCTATATCCTTCCCACTAGTTGGTGGCCTATAGAATACATCAAGTAGTGTGATGGCACCTCTATTGTTTCTTAATTCTAACCAAATAGATTCTGTCCTTGACCCCTCAAGGACAATCCTCTCTCTCCAACACTGCAATATTCTTCTTAATCAATACTGCCACCCCACCTCCTTTTTTTCCTTCCCTACCGTCCCCAGTTCTGATGAAAGGTCATTGACCTGAAACATTAACCCTACCTGCCTCTTTCCACAAATGCTGCCTGTCCTGCTTTGACCTGCGCTCATGTTTCTCTTTAATTGAACTTCTGAATAAACTTGATTCAGACTTCTTGTTTGAGAAGTACTGTCTGGCAAGTACAAATCAAGTTTATTCTGAAGTATTATTTGTCCGTCAGTCAAGACATGAGTCAAGAGTTACAGTGATCACCTATATTATTGCCAGTGCTACTTTAACAGTAAAAAGGGTACTATTTCCCATGTATATACTAATGGTAAAAAGGGTTAATTGTATGCTCTGTACTTTGCTTTTCCTGATTCCTTTGTGTTTAACGTTATGCTTTGGTTCTTTTTTTATTCGTTCACGGGATGTGGGCGTCGCTGGCAAGGCCAGCATTTATTGCCCATCCCTAATTGCCCTCGAGAAGGTGGTGGTGAGCCGCCTTCTTGAACCGCTGCAGTCCGTGTGGTGAAGGTTCTCCCACAGTGCTGTTAGGAAGGGAGTTCCAGGATTTTGACCCAGCGACAATGAAGGAACGGCGATATATTTCCAATTCGGGATGGTGTGTGACTTGGAGGGGAACGTGCAGGTGGTGTTGTTCATAGAAAAGCAGGGCTTGACTGTGGAAGTGGATTTTTAATGTTAAGCATAAGAAAATTTATGTGGAGCGAGCTTGAATCTTAACAAAGACCACATTCCACCACTCTATGGTTCTCTTAATTTATTGTGTCATCCTATGTTAGTGAAGTGGTCATTTATTTGTAACTTATACCCATGTGGTTATGTCTTTTTATATTCATCTGGTTTGGTTGACCCACTAGTGATGGTAATTAGCCTTTATTCAACTAATTAATCCTGTGTAATGTTTCTGTCAATTGTTTGTTTACCTCAAGATTTTCTTCATGGAAATAGAATAGCATTTTTAGCAATATTTTGCTCCCATTTTTCTCTTTGCTTTCTCCTTTAGGTAAGAGTGCATGCAAGCTTCTTCATGGAGATTGACTTCTTGCTGTCCATAGAGATGGTCCACCTTGCTTGTACTTGGCATTTAACGGACTGGCCAAAAACTAGTGAAACACACTTAACCTAGGCAACGGTATCTGAATGATAGTCATTGCTTGGACTTAAACTTGTGACTGTGTGGTTAGATGTTAAGTGTTGAACTCCAAGTGACGATCCGGATTCTTTCCCCTCAGTCTGGTTCAGTAAAAACTGAGTCGAGTACATTTTAAAGTTCATCACAACTTTAATAGCAGGTCTTAGTCTGTAGCTTCAATTCAGATTCCTGAGAGAATCCGAACGATTCTAACAGAATAAGGAGACAAAGACAAAGACAAATACTCATACCTTTATACAGATCGATAGGGGTTGGAACATCATTAACACAAGAGTCAACACCAATCATAAGCCGGGCACAGGTTGCCATGCGGGGTTACATTATTTCAGGCCAATCATAGATAATCATGTGCTGACCATGTTGCTGTTGGACATCAAAGGGGATACTTCCTCACCTTCCAACTTGGAATGTTCTTCCCTGTTCCTTCTGTTCCTTATCTCTCAACCTGGAATGTCTTTCAACTTTGGCTAAGCTCGTTACCTATATTGATCTGCCATAAACATGGAGACATTCAGACCAGTCCTTGAATCACATCAAAGACTCTACATTGATAAGACCATGCAAACCTGCTGACTACGCAAACATATGGCCCAGCAGGAGGCCAGGCCACCTGTACCAATCTCAGTTACTAACTAATTAACCCTTTCGAACCATTTTGCATTCTGCTTCTTTGCCACGTAGGCATCTTAATATTTTACTGAAAACTGACTACGTAGGGATTCTCATTCCCCCCTTTTATCATTTCATGATAACCAATTATTACGATGCTCACTGGTTCTGCAGGTTCTGCAGCGCAGCAACATTTAAGTAAGCAATAAACTATAAGAATCATAACAATGAATATGACTAGCCCTTGAACTAGAGAAGTCCCAATAGAACACAGACACGTTTCATCAATACGCCTTTGTACTCTTATCTGTTCTCAGGAACAGACTCCTTCTAAACATCTCTCAAGTAAGCTGCGAATGTCCTTGGTCAGCTAAACCTATTCATATTAGTTTGAAAAGGCTAACATAGTCAAATATCTCATGGTGCTTTATATTTTGTTTCCAGCCTAACTAGACTGAATGTTACCTTTCAGACCATTTTATACCTGTGAATTGGTGCCCTCCCCATTATAACCCTTAATCCAAATTCTCCCATTAGATGCTGTACCTCACCTTAACCAGGTTACCTTCGTGTTGGCCAACAGTCCGGGTGGAAGAGAGGCAGAGCATCTGATAATCCTATCAAACTATGATTGTCTTCCCTTTTACATGCACCTTACCCCAGCGGGTGCTACTCCCGGTACCATTAAGATGTTTTCTTAGTTGAAACCACAGAGACAATGGGGACATTCTCACCCAGGCTCTGTTTTACTATCTTTGCCAAACCCTTCATCCTCTGCTTACATTTATTACATGCAATGAAAATCAAGAAGCACATTACAACAAACTGCACTACAACTAATACATATGAATTAATCCAATCCAAAGATGGATCTGTATATTCAGTCCCAAATTCCAGAGGTCATTTCACCAGGTGGTGACTTTAATTTGGTCAATGTCATGCTTAATGTTGTTATTGTCCTGTTGTAGGTTATATTCCTCACTCTACCATTACCAACAAGCCAGGGGATCAACCCTGGTTCAATGAGGAGTGTAGAAGAGCATGCCAGGAGCAGCACCAGGCGTACCTAAAAATGAGGTACCAACCTGGAATACTGTGTACAGTTCTGGTCACCCTATTATAGAAAGGATATTATTAAACTAGAAAGAGTGCAATAGACTTGAGACTTTTTTCCCTGGAGAGTAGGAGGTTTCGGGGTGATCTTCTCGAAGTCTATAAAATAATGAGGGGCATAGATAAGGTCGATAGTCAAAATCTTTTCCCAAAGGTAGAGGAGTCTATAACGAGGGGGCATAGATTTAAGGTGAGAGGGGAGAGATACAAAAGGGTCCAGAGGGGCAATTTTTTCACTCAAAGGGTGGTGAGTGTCTGGAACGAGCTGCCAGAGGCAGTAGTAGAGGCGGGTACAATTTTGTCTTTTAAAAAGCATTTGGACAGTTACATGGGTAAGATGGGTATAGAGGGATATGGGCCAAGTGCAGGCAATTGGGACTAGCTTAGTGGTATAAACTGGGCGACATGGACATGTTGGGCCGAAGGGCCTGTTTCCGTGTTGTAAACTTCTTTGATTCTATGATTCTAACCTGGTGAAGCTACAACTCAGGACTACATGCATGCTAAACAGCGGAAGCAACATGCTGTAGACAGAGCTAAGCGATTCCACAACCAACGGATCAGATCAAAGCTCTGCAGTCCTGCCACATCCAGTCGTGAATGGTGGTGGACAATTAAACAACTAACGGGAGGAGGAGGCTCTGCAAACATCCCCATTCTCAATGATGGCGGAGTCCAGCACGTGAGTGCAAAAGACAAGGCTGAAGCGTTTGCAACCATCTTCAGCCAGAAGTGCCGAGTGGATGATCCATCTCAGCCTCCTCCCGATATCCCCACCATCACGGAAGCCAGTCTTCGGCCAATTCGATTCACTCCACGTGATATCAAGAAACGGCTGAGTGCACTGGATACAGCAAAGGCTATGGGCCCCGACAACATCCCAGCTGTAGTGCTGAAGACTTGTGCTCCAGAACTAGCTGCGCCTCTAGCCAAGCTGTTCCAGTACAGCTACAACACTGGCATCTACCCGACAATGTGGAAAATTGCCCAGGTATGTCCTGTCCACAAAAAGCAGGACAAATCCAATCCGGCCAATTACCGCCCCATCAGTCTACTCTCAATCATCAGCAAAGTGATGGAAGGTGTCGTCGACAGTGCTATCAAGCGGCACTTACTCACCAATAACCTGCTCACCGATGCTCAGTTTGGGTTCCGCCAGGACCACTCGGCTCCAGACCTCATTACAGCCTTGGTCCAAACATGGACAAAAGAGCTGAATTCCAGAGGTGAGGTGAGAGTGACTGCCCTTGACATCAAGGCAGCATTTGACTGAGTGTGGCACCAAGGAGCCCTAGTAAAATTGAAGTCCATGGGAATCAGGGGGAAACCTCTCCAGTGGCTGGAGTCATACCTAGCACAAAGGAAGATGGTAGTGGTTGTTGGAGGCCAATCATCTCAGCCCCAGGGCATTGCTGCAGGAGTTCCTCAGGGCAGTGTCCTGGGCCCAACCATCTTCAGCTGCTTCATCAATGACCTTCCCTCCATCATAAGGTCAGAAATGGGGATGTTCGCTGATGACTGCACAGTGTTCAGTTCCATTCGCAACCCCTCAGATAATGAAGCAGTCCGAGCCCGCATGCAGCAAGACCTGGACAACATCCAGGCTTGGGCTCATAAGTGGCAAGTAACATTCGCGCCAGATAAGTGCCAGGCAATGACCATCTCCAACAAGAGAAAGTCTAACCACCTCCCCTTGACATTCAACGGCATTACCATCGCCGAATCCCCCACCATCAACATCCTGGGGGTCACCATTGACCAGAAACTGAACGGGACCAGCCATATAAATACTGTGGCTACGAGAGCAGGTCAGAGGCTGGGTGTTCTGCGGCGAGTGACTCACCTCCTGACTCCCCAAAGCCTTTCCACCATCTACAAGGCACAAGTCAGGAGTGTGATGGAATACTCTCCACTTGCCTGGATGAGTGCAACTCCAACAACACTCAAGAAGCTCGACACCATCCAAGATAAAGCAGCCCGCTTGATTGGCACCCCATCCATCACCCTAAACATTCACTCCCTTCACCACCGGCACACTGTGGCTGCAGTGTGTACCATCCACAGGATGCACTGCAGCAACTCGCCAAGGCTTCTTCGACAGCACCTCCCAAACCCGCGACCTCTACCACTTAGAAGGACAAGAGCAGCAGGCACATGGGAACAACACCACCTGCACGTTCCCCTCCAAGTCACACACCATCCCGACTTGGAAATATATTGCCGTTCCTTCATTGTCGCTGGGTCAAAATCCTGGAACTCCCTTCCTAACAGCACTGTGGGAGAACCGTCACCACACGGGCTGCAGCGGTTCAAGAAGGCGGCTCACCACCACCTTCTCGAGGGCAATTAGGGATGAGCAATAAATGCTGGCCTCGCCAGCGACGCCCACATCCCGTGAACGAATAAAAAAAAACCTTCTGGGAGAGGCGTATCTCCATTCGCAATGCTTTCAAGTATTTAGGCAACAGGGGTGTCAGATACCCAAATGTGTCCTGATATGCTTTTAAGTCCTTTTTGACATTCTCAGAAACTTGTAAGGTGGTGAGGTTATGCCGGTGTATCTCTACCAGTTCCTCGGGTCCAATCCGAACCAGGACTTCAGAAATGGAGTAGAATTCTGGACTTAAAATATCACAAGTTAGATTGGCATATTTAAACGTTTTCAAATAAGTCGTAACACAATATTCGCCCTCTCCGGCATATGCCACTTAAGTGGGTTTTAGATCCGCCTCTAGGGCCTCCATGGTACAGTTAATATCCGGATTGGTACCGGTATTATTAAACCCACACTGTGCTTCTAGGCTGTGTCCAACACTATGTGGACACACAGTGACAGCATGTCTAGTAACACATCCCTTTAATTTTGTTCCAGCCAATCAGCTGAAATCTACGTCCTCTAGTTCTTGAACCCTCTGCTAGGGGAAACAGGTACTTCCTGTCTACTTTATCTGGGCCCCTCATAATCTTGTAATTTTGTATCCATCGTGTGGATATCTTCTAAATATTGTTTCTCCCAATTTTATTGTTAACTGATGGGAACCTAACCCTGAATTTTGGAAATCCAAATTACTGTGTCCCTCTTTACTTTAATTTCAGTCCTTTTGATTGATACCAGTGTTCCCTGACTGTTTCATTAATTAGTTGGTTTCTCTATGGACCATGTGTCAGTGCCTTGTTTAAAAGGATTTCTCACTCGCCTGGACCACATTAACCATTTTCCTGTTGTGCTGTTGTCAAGTAACTGAGCCTGTCTGAGACTCATTCTTCAATGTATCTTCTTCATGTATCTCCGCATACTAGCAGCATCTCATAGGAATGAGCTTAGTGTTCTTGGATATTAACTTTCTGCTGGCCAGTCTCTTCTTCCTCATGGTATTTCCGAACATTTTCCATGGCACACATCATATGTCCTGTAGGATTCAGTCCTGTAAAAGCAACTGGTTTGTTTAAAGAGTGGTTGCAATAGCTCACCAGGCCATAGGCCTTTGTAATCATGTTCTTCATCCTGATCTCCGTTTCATGGCAACATACATTTGAATCTTTTATGTCCACTGTAGCCATTCTTAGGTTTTCAGGTTATCTTATCAAAAAGATCAGGGGTGTCTCGAGTGCTTATCTCCCCCTGCATGGTCCCGATGTCAGGGTAGTGGCCAGGCTATTGAGTGTAGTTTTCTCATTATTCATTATAGGCAAGGACACAAATATCTCCACGAGAAAGCTATCAATTTACTATTCTCAACTACACTTTCCTGACTTCCACTAGATTGTATATTTATGCCAGATTGATTTTTTTATCATGCCCAATTCAATGACTTTAGAGAAATTCCCATATCTCCCCACCTCGAGCACTCTGTCTCGGACGACAACAAATAGTTTAAAACAAAACAAATCAAAATGTTTTCAAAAGAAGAGAATCAGGTTGATAGCACCACGCTGTGACATTTGGTATCCGCTGATGTCTGCAGCTAAAGTCTTAAATCTTTAACACCACTGGATCGTTTCCTGCACCAAATTTCTCCAGCAAAGGTTGCACCGTAACTTTGTAACTACTCTTGGTAATCCTGCATCATCAACACTCACGTGGTCCAAAAAAAAAAACAGTCACCTGTTTTAAAAGAAACACAGAAAATCCATTGCGGCTCTTCTTGAGAGCCCAAGTGATTAATTTGTCAAATCTTCATTTATTATTTATTTATCCAAAGGAATAATCCCTTTACCCGAAACAAATTCAGAAAACAAAACAGGAGAGAGAAATTGCCTAGTCCCTCTCTCTCTCTCTCTCTCTGAAGCACGCAGCCTGTCTGAAATAAACACTGTCTCTCCCACATACAGATGAACGCAGGGCTGCAGACTGGAATTTCTAACTCCAAGTCCTAATCTCTGTTTTCAAGATGTAACCACATTAAGCAGATATCATTAGCAGCCGCCTGCTAAGATACGTTATATTCCTCTTTTATTAATTTATTAATGGTTTTGGCATGTGTTTCTAGCACTGTAGCTATCCTTTGCAAATATATGGTCAGCATTTGATCCTCAGACAATTCCTTATCTGTATTTTCATTTATCTTTTAATATATCTTTAATGCGAGACCCTAAATCTCTGACCTTTTGATCTAATGTTGTCAAATCAATGGTGGTAACAACTGAGGCAAAGGCAGCTGCTATATCACTTATCACAGATCTTTACGTCTCCATATTTGCCTATCTCTTTTTACGATGTCCACCTCCATTCCATGTCGCTCTTTGTTTTAACACTTGAGTTAGGAGGTGTTGATCTAATTGTTGAGTTTTCTTAGCATTCTCAATGCGAGTTATATAATTTGTCAGGGAAGGTCTCCCCTCTTTGGTCAGATCTTGTATTCTACTATTAATTTCAAATAAAATTGAATAGCCCCAGAACTTGTCAAAACTTCCTTATCATACTGTGGCAGGGTAAAACTGATAGGTGTTTAGTACCCTGTGTCAGTACATAGCTCAAGTAATGGACTTCCTTTTGTCTAACCTATGCTTCCTTTTCATATGATTTGTTTTACATTCCTTTCTTATCAATTTTTCACTGTAGCGTGAAAACTTATATCTCAGTCAATTGTAGCCTTTGGCATTTCCGAATGATTGGGACAATTTTACTAATATAACCTATACCAATTGTCACCTCATGTTCACCTGTGTAATGGTTAGCCTCAGACAGTTCTCAACCGACTGGGTCATTTCTATCTGTTTGAACTGCTCTTGGCATGACTGTCTGGCTTCTTGGGATGGAAGGGGTTAATATTAACTTGCTCTTGTGGTAGGAGTAACTTGATCCTTCTCCCTTTGAGATTAAGTTTCCACCTTCAAAATTTCTCTTCACACAGGTTTGACTGATTCTTTTACTTCTCACATTTGTGGATTGCTTTATACTATATTTTTGCACACTCTTTTTTTCACATACTTTTAGTGGATGTGATTATAATCAACGCTCCGAGCTGTTCCAGCTTTCCGACTTTTCCTATCACAGTGATACCAGTTAGTTTTTTTAATCTATCCCGTTAATTTTTAACCTCTTTTTAAACCACAGCCAATCACAAAATAAACATTCAAAATGCCAATTTTTTGAAGATCCCATGTCTGGAATTTAACATGCCCACACTTTATAAGAACCAGAATTTAATAGGTCACTTAACCTCAATAACTCCAATTTTAATTCAGCAGTATCAGAATTAAACACACGACAAGACAGATACATTACACAAAGGAAGAAAACACGCAAGACACAGTAAGAAGGGGGCGTGGCCCACAACACCGACAAAAAAATAACACTGATCAAGACAGGCTTTTTGAAGGGACAGTACACTTAAACAACAGAACCTTTCTTTTTCGGGTCTCTGTCTTTTAAACATTTGTCTAGTCACTTAATTCTATCCATTTTTTTTTACAGTACTGTCTCCATAAAGCAATTAGTTCTTTGGCTGTGGTACCTCTGTTATTTTTCCAAATTAATTCCTGAGCCTTTTTGGCGGCATCTAAGTTTTATCAATAGTTCCTGTTTATATCCAATCACCAGGAACTTAAACCCTGACTACCCTCAGTGATATTAACCACTGACCTACCGCTTACAAGTTATTCACTCAGTACGTACGCTGACCCTCAGCCGGAGCTGACCCTCAGTGATATTAGACCACTGACCTCTTCCTGCTATTTCTGTGTATTCGCCAGACTGACCTGAATCTTGTAAGGATGCCACACGAGTGTTAGCGATTGGACGATTCGTCGTCAGACTGACGGATTGGAGGAAAACCGACGTAGTAAATTAAGACTACTTACATCGGGGCGCCATTTCCTTCCTCCGTGTCTGAGACAATCCGCCTCTTACTCCACGAACTCTCGGTGAACGACCGTTAAGATCCCCGTACGGGCCACCAAATGACGATCCAGATTCTTTCCCCTCAGTCTGGTTCAGTAAAAACTGAGTCGAGTACATTTTAAAGTTCATCACAACTTTAATAGCAGGTCTTAGTCTGTAGCTTCAATTCAGATTCCTGAGAGAATCCGAACGATTCTAACAGAATAAGGAGACAAAGACAAAGACAAATACTCATACCTTTATACAGATCGATAGGGGTTGGAACATCATTAACACAAGAGTCAACACCAATCATAAGCCGGGCACAGGTTGCCATGCGGGGTTACATTATTTCAGGCCAATCATAGATAATCATGTGCTGACCATGTTGCTGTTGGACATCAAAGGGGATACTTCCTCACCTTCCAACTTGGAATGTTCTTCCCTGTTCCTTCCGTTCCTTATCTCCCAACCTGGAATGTCTTTCAACTTTGGCTAAGCTCGTTACCTACATTGATCTGCCATAAACATGGAGACATTCAGACCCGTCCTTGAATCACATCAAAGACTCTACATTGATAAGACCATGCAAACCTGCTGACTACGCAAACATATGGCCCAGCAGGAGGCCAGGCCACCTGTACCAATCTCAGTTACTAACTAATTAACCTTTTCTAACCATTTTGCATTCTGCTTCTTTGCCACGTAGGCATCTTAATATTTTACTGAAAACTGACCACGTAGGGATTCTCACAAGCAGACTCCACCCTATCTGCGTCAACTTCAACCCACCATGGGAGCTTTGACTTTAACTTT
The DNA here is from genome assembly GCF_035084215.1 of Heptranchias perlo. Taxonomy (NCBI): domain Eukaryota; kingdom Metazoa; phylum Chordata; class Chondrichthyes; order Hexanchiformes; family Hexanchidae; genus Heptranchias; species Heptranchias perlo. Next base: position 151,587,286 of record NC_090325.1, on the reverse strand, counting down.
GGACTCTCTCGTATTATCTCCTCTCCATTCTCCATTTACTACCAGGACACATTTATCCTAATCTTCGCTATTCCTATGTAACCTGAGTTTCCCAGTGTCCATCCATGTGCGCATTTTGGCTGCTGTTTCGGACCCAAGCCCATCACTTTTACTCCCCTTTTTCTGCTCTTTATCCCTCTAAGGCCCTTCTCTCCTGTCGTCATGCCTCCTTTCATTTTTCCCCTCTCTGGTACTCTGCACCGGCCCCCCCTCACCCTGGCCTCAATTCCCATCCCAATTCTTCCCTACTCCTCAACCATGCTATTCTCCTGCCACCGTCCCAGGTTTGACTCCCTCTTGGATAAGCCCACAGCTTCTCCCTGTGCTTCTTTTGGCATCCTCCGAAGGGCCCACCGAGGCACTCGTTGCTGCTCCCTTACGAGTAGCAACCCCAACTGCCCCATCCTACTCACTCGCCGACCTTTCCACCCAGTGTGCCGGCTGGGGGATACTCTTGCTAAACTTCATCCTGTCCCATTCACCCCTCCTGCTGACCCTGTGGACTCTGCCAGCGCATCTCCCTCCAGAATGTCCGCTCACGTGAGCAAGGCCCTTGTCACCCATGACCTTATTGTGGATGATTGCATCGACATCATTGCTTTAACGGAAACGTGGCTCACAGGTGATGACACTTTCCTCCTTACTGAAGCCTCCCCACCTGACTATACATTCCACCGCCCAAACTGCCTCGGTGGTGATGTGACCCATATCACCAAATCTCAACTTGGTCTGACTCCCTACTCCTCTGGCACCTTCTCCTCCTTTGAGCAACTCACCTTGTTCTGTCCTTCTCGCCTCTCTAAAATTCTCGTTCTCTACCACCCACCCAAGTACCACGCCAAGTTTCTCACCGAGATATCTTCACTGCTTTCCTCCCTCAGCCTCTGCACCAAGTGACTTCTCATCCTTGGAAATTTCAACCTCCATCTCAACTCATCATGCCCTCTCCCCACTGAGTTGACTGCCCACCTGTCCTCCCTTAACGTCTCCCTCCATATAAACTCGCCTACCCATATTTATGGCCACCCCCTCGACCTTGCCATCTCATGAGGCTTCTCTACTCCCATCCTTTCAATCAAAGATAAGGGCATCTTTGATCACTTCCTCGTATCTCTCTCCACTCACATTCTTCTTCCCCTTCCCAACCCCACTTCCTTCTGTGTCCGCCCTTGGAAAACACTCTATTCCCCATGTCACTTGCAATGTCACTTTCAAATTCCCAACTGTCTAGCCTTTGGCTCTCCATTCGCCAGGATATTTCTGCAGCTACCGATCTGCTCCATCACACCCTCACCTCCACCTTTGATGCCCTTTACCCCAGTAGAACTCTTGCTCTCTCTCATCCTGGTCATTCCCCTGATACGGTCCCTGTCTTCGCCTCCCTTAAGTCCAAGGGACGCGGACTTGAACCTTTATGGCGGATAACTAGTTTAACCATTCACCGCCAGATCTGGCTGGCCCACATATAGGACTATCGGGTCCTGCTCTCATCCTGGAATGCAAAGATAACCCCCGGCTTCTCTTCTCTACTACAAACTGTCATCTGAAACCCCCTCCCCTCCCTCCTCCACCCTCACCTCCCTCCTCCACCCTCACCTGCAACAACAAGTGTGAGGAACTCATGGACTTCTTTGTCACGAAGATTGAGACCAGCCAATCGGCTGCCTCTGCCACTTCCCTCCCTTCCCCTAGCCCACCAAGCCAAACTTCCCTTAAAGTTCCCCTCTGTCCTAGCCCTGAACTTGTCTCTTTCTTTAGTTTCTCTCCTATCTCCCCTCATGCCCCCTCCAAGCTTATTTTGTCCATGAGACCCACTTCCTGCTTCCTTGACCCTATTCCCACAAAACTGCTGACTATCCAACTCCCCTTCCTGGCCTGCATCTTAACTGGTATTGTTAATGGTTCCTTCTCCTCAGATGCTGTCCCCTTCCCTTTCAAATTTGCCATCATCATGGCCCTCCTCAAAAAAAAAACACCCTTGACCCCTCTGTCCTACCACTCCATCTCCCACCTCCCTTTCTTCTCCAAAGTCCTTGAACATGTCCCAAATCCATGCCCATTTTCCCACAACTTGATATTTGAACCCCTCCAATCAGGTTTCTGCCCCTGCCACAGCACTGAAATGGTCCTTATTAAAGTCACAATGACATCCTATGTGACTATGACAGTGGTGAACTATCCTTCCTCATCTTTCAGACATCTGCAGCCTTTGACACTGTTGACCACACCATCCTCTTCCAACGCCTCTCCTCCGTTGTTCTGCATGGGACTGCCCTTGCCTTGGTTCCATTCCTATCTATCCAGTCGTAGCCAGAGAATCTCCTGCAATGGCTACTCTTCCCGCTCCTCCACCGTTACCACTGGAGTCCCCCAAGGATCTATCAGATGATCTGACCAGAGCATTACACAGTTTCGTCATGACTTTCTCTGATTTCTATTCGACTGTTGTAGCTAAATTGGCTGTGTTGATTGCTGCTCCACGTTGGTTGGACATGTTGAGTTTTGAGTCTACTAAGATTCCTAGGGCTCTTTCAACTTCATCCTTTACTATTTCAACACCATTCATGGGGTATTCCCGTTGCACAATTTTCCTTCCTATGTGCTTCACACTTCAGTACTTCACATATGTTTGCATTAAATTTCACCTCCTTCCCGAGAAAGAGGGAGAAAGAAGAATGGGAAAAATCCTAAGGCCAGCTCCTGGGGCCACATCAGCATGGACATTTAAAAAAGAATCCTCGTAAGAGTGTAGAAAGGGGCGGAAGAAGATAATTTATCTCCCTTTAACCTTGTCTGCTCCCGTAGTGTAGAGAAGGTTATCGGGAGATATAACAGAGGTGTTCAAAATTTCAGAGATTTTGATAGAGTAGATAAGACAAAACCGTTTCCACTGGCAGGAGAGTCGGTAACCAGAGGGGACAGATTTAAGATAATTGGCAAAAAATCCATGGAGGAAATGAGGAGAAATTTTTTTAATCAGCAAGTTGTTACGATCTGGAATGCACTACCTGAAAGGGTGGTGGAAGCAGATTCAATAGTAACTTCCAAAAGGGAATTGGATATATACTTAAAAAGGAGAAATTTGCAGGGCTATGCGGAAAGAGCAGGGGAGTGGAATTAATTGAAAAGCTCTTACAAAGAATCAGCCCAGACATGAGGGGCCGAATGGCCGCCTCCTATGCTGTATGATTTTATGAATAACTTAAGTTCTTAATTTAGCTGATACAGTGAGAAATAAAAATTGAAGGGCCCAACCTACTCCTTCCCAAATTCCTCCAGGAAAATGCATATTAATACCTCAGTCTTAACCAGTGAGCTCTATCTAGTTCTAAAACATCTCCAGTCTGGGACAGCTTCAGGGCTTGATAACTAACCTCTTGCAGATTACTTCTTTCGAACTGAAAATCCTCTGCTAGAAACCAGAGACCTTCCTAGAAACCTTTTTAAGGAAGCCGCAATCAAGTTAATACATAAATTGTTTTGCTAAACACCTCAGCTCAGTCCGCAAGCGTGACCCTGACCTTCTGGTCGCTTGCTATTTGAATTCCCCGTCCCACTCCCACTCTGACCTCTCTGTCCTTGGCCTCCTACAACTGTTCCAATGAAACTCAGTGGAAACTCGAGGAACAGCACCTCATCTTTCGATTTGGCACTTTACAATCTTCTGGACTCAATATTGATTTCAGTAACTTCAGATCATAACCACTGTACCCATTTTTGGTGCAGTGCTGGTAATGGTTCTGCTGTTGCCATTTACAGCTCCTCTAGTCCCATCTTTTGTTTCTTTACTTGTCCCATTACCACCCTCCTTGTCTTGCACCATCATCCCTTTTTGTCATTTAATCACTCCTGCCCTCCGCTATACCCCCCCCCCCCAAACCCCAGGCCTTTGCCTGGCTCTGTACTTGCTTAATAAGTGTTAAATCTTTAACTTCTTCCAGTTCTGATGATAGGTCATCAACCTGAAAAGTTAACTCTTTTTCCACAGATACCTGAATTGCTGAGTATTAACAGCATTTTCTGTTTTTATTTCAGATATCCAGCATCTGTAGTATTTTGCTTTTAATACATAAATAAGCAAGGATCGCACCCAGTGCTTGTCATTCAGACCTATGTTCTTTTCAGTGCTGCCTAGAAAATATTGGCCACAATCCTGGCCTTCAGAGTAGATGGGTGATCCATATAGACAAACCGCTTTTATACAGGGCTACCCCTCGAGGGTCACCAACAGGTGGAGAGTCAGTGTAGTGCACCACTGTAACAGCACCAACATGCTTGCCCTGATACTCTCCCTATATGTTGAAAAAACATTTGACTGAAATTCTCCCATGTGACACTTGAGAGAATGGCCTTTGGTCACATAATCGGAAAGTGGATTAAAATCCTGTACTCACACCCAACATCTACAGTGTGCATCAGAGGCCTCAGCTCCCTATACATTACAATTCTACTGATGAATAAGACCCTACCTCTCCTCTTCTTTTCCTTGGCCAAAGAACCCCTGGAGACATGTGTAATTGTGAAACTAACATCCACAAAGTACAGGCAGGAAGAACTGAACACATATTATCCCTGTATGCTGGTAACCACCCCAACCAGCTCACTCCCCAGGATCTTTCAAAGAATTGGGAACTCTGGTTACAAAATCGACTACTCTAAAGGAGTAGGCAGGTTCCTAATGCAAGGTGTTTTGTAAAAGTGTGAGAGTCAGAGTCTGACTGTAGGTACTCCAATGTACATATCACATCAAAACTTGACCTTCACCTTATCCCCACCCTGCTAACCTAACTAGACAGCTATTTACACTGATCTAACTGGATAAAATAACTTGCCCATATTGCTCCTGGATAGGGTAAATATGGTAAAGATGAACATTCTCCTTTGCCTTCTCTACTTATTTTGAATGCTGCTTGTCAAGGTAATCGCCTGACAATTATGTGACCTAAATTGGCAAGAGGTGATAAATACGACATCAAGCGCTTTTAGCTACCAAAACAAGAGGAGGAATTTGGCCGTGCAAACTTCAGACGCTACTAGATAGCCCGGATTTCTAGCCTTCCATCTCTTTTCTCCCCAACAACAAAACATGAGGGCAGACTTTTGTCTTTAGTGCGTGGGCGTAAAGCACTTGTTACCAGTTATTACTGGTGATCAAAGCTTTCACCCTCAACCGAACAGTTTCCAGTATGGGTGAAATTGGTTTTCACTCTAACAAGTAAATATCCGTGATTTTAACCAGTGAAGCAGTTACGGCTGTTGTTAAATTTAAAAAAAAATCCTTATGTTCAATGTGAGTGTTTTATAAAACTTTTGGTTGCTCGGTTTTTTTTTCAGTCTGTAACTCACATACCGCTATCCTGAATCACAGAATAATATCGCTATCGGTGAAATCTAATTTCCAGTTTCTTTGATAAAAGTTTCCCTAATTAACATTTGATTTAGTTCAAAGCAACTGGGAATATTTTCAACATTATTATAATTCAGCTGAACTCTGATGTACCGCTGTCTTCATTTTTAAAGGCGTAGTTTGAAATCTGTAACAAGATGAGAGCTCACACCGTCTGAGACTCAGCCCCTGGTATCTTTCTATTAAAATCTGCCACATGGTAACACATTTTGCACAATCCAGACAAACGCGCATCGATCCTTATAAATATAAAAATCATGGCCTAACAAACTTGATTATATTTAAATGCTATTTTGTAAAAATAACAATTTATATTTTGTGACACAATCTGTAAATAAACAAAACTTCTTTGAGAAATATTATCTGGGAGATTCCACCTTCATTCCCTCATTGTTCATTGCCGTAGGTACAGTCCTGTACTGCTGGACCACTTAAGGACATGATACATCTTGTTATTAGAGCAGAGTTGAGGAGGCAGTCAACTATTTTCCTGCATCGTTGTATTTTTATGTTAAAAATACATTTCTAAACGACTACGATCTTTTGTCAAGTGCTTTGGGTTTAAACTTTATTGCAGTAAACTCTTTCCTGACAGTCCCCATTCTCCTGGTAGACTGACTCTGAATTGGTGAGTTTGACCTGAAAGTGAGATGTCAGTGGTGGAAAGGACACAGGGGTTCTCAAAGATACCAAACTCAACACTGCTGCAGTTTGACAGATGTTGTCTTAGTATTACTTTTATCCAAAAGTGACAGAAATAGATCAAGTGCTACCCTGGTTTTTATTAATTTCGTGTACAAAGGACGTAACAACATTGCCCGACAAGAGAGGGGAAAAATACACACTGGTACATAATATCCAAATACAATCAGCTGCAACCATCCAACATGCAGTAGTTTTAGAATTTAAAGGAAGAACCGATGGCGGTTACATTGGGAAGTTCCCTGTGCTATGGCCTCACACGGACCTTCGCTTGTACTCCAACATGGCGCGGCACGTGACCTGTGACGTGTATTAGGAACAACCTATTGCAGTGCTAAAAACTATCAAATGACGACATAGCCCAGTTTGAGGCTCATAATTTTATGCTGAGTCCACTAAAATATTTTTTCAACAATATAATGCTGTTACAGTGTTCTGTTCTTTTACACTTTCCATGAGATGAAATTGGTGAGCGTTGATGCTACATCATCGCGCATCAAATGTGAGCGCCATAGCAATATGGAAATTGACTTAAGATGAATAATGATTCAGCTGCCCTGATACACAGGACAATTGCTGGATTACTAAAACAAATGACTTGTGCAAAGTACAATTACATTGGGGCAGAAATTGCTCCGTCCGGCGCACTAACAGTGCTCCCACTCCACAGATTTATTCTAACCCACTAGGTTTACTCCTCGAATAGGAAGTGGAGAAGAGACCAGCGTCAGTTCAAGGGAAGTTAGGACCCTGGGAGAAGCCAGAGGATCATACACTCCCCTCGACCAATCAGATTACAGCATTTTTGACAAGTAACTCTGCAGGCTTAAAACCAGGAAATGAAAGCTACAACATTAAAATCTTTGTAAAAACAGTTATAGACAGCGAAAAAGAGAGGGTAAGAAATAATTGAATTAAATAAGGGACAGAAGAGAAAAGTAAAAAAAAAGATTAACTTTTTAATTTTTAATTTTTTTTAATGACCAAAATCTATTAAAATAAGGAATACTGAGACTGCACATTTTTAAAAGTTAATTTTTAGTTGTTTGGCAGTCATTAAGACTTACCGTGCTTAAAACTTAGTTTAAATCTGGCATCTTTAAACATACCTGTATTGTGGCGCAATCAATTACTTTCCAGCCAGACAGATAAGCAAGTTTGCACTTTTTCAATGATTTCTCTGATTGCACCATGCAATACACCTTTAATTTGAAGCTGTCATATCACTGGCGAACCAGTAGGAGCAAGTTCCAGATTTCTGCGTTTCACTGTGCATGTGTGAACCCAGTCATTTGCTCTTCCATTTCGCTATTAACAACAGTGAGCGCTATTGAGCTCCCTGTTACTTAGCAAGCAATTTCTGCCCGATTGGATTTTGAATCATCTGCCAGTTCTTTTGTAAAGGTGTATGATTTCAAAAGTTTTCACCCAATCGTGTTGCCTGAAAGTTTTTTGCAACTAGCTTTTAAGCCACAAGCATGAGCTACTTAGCTTTTTGGCACATTTCACAAATGTTAGTGGGTCTCAGAACATCTGATGCACATTGGTGAAGCAACTGCCTAACTGTTTTTCCATGTGATACTTGGAATCCACTGTTCACTAACACTTGATACTACTCGACAAAATCTTTATTATTGCATATAAGCAATCGCATGTACTATGCATTTTTCCTCTGTTTGAAAAAAGTGCACAATCTGCAATGATTTCTGGCCCATTTTCCAACGTAAAATGTTGCGTTTTGTGTGGAAAAATCTCCTGGCAGCTTGTTTTCATAGACTATTTTGTAGATAAGCGTTCCCTTTTCATGAACACCTGGGCTTTGCGTTAGTTCTTCAGTACAAAATACCAAGTGTTATTTATTGAATGTCGTGTTACATAATCAGAGAAACATTAGTTTTGCAATACGTATGGTTTCAAATAATTATAGCTTCAGAAACTTTAATGTAAAGGATGAGAACATAATGGTTATACATAAAAATTTAATGTATACTATAAAAAAAAACACAACTAAATCCTAATTTGTTACAGAAAATTCGTGTTCACACCATTGTACAAGTTGTACTGATTTTTGATTCGTCACTTGCATGAAGCTATTTTTCTCTTTCACATTTTTCTTCTAATAGTGAGCAATAAAGTTTGTCTGCAGTTGTAGTATAAATAAGGAATTAGTTGTGGTACACAGCCATGAAGCTTGAAGCATATGGATAGACCGATTCAATATTTATGTTGTCTGCTGTCTCACATAGTTACAGGATGTCAGATTTGATTTGTGCTCACTTCAATTGAATCAGGGCTTCACAAACTTACTAAAGAAAAAGTAAAATTAAAATACAAGTTTTTGCAGTTTTCTACTTTTGAGTAATGCTGCTCTGCTTTTGTTGCATTTTTTTTATTATTCATTCATGGGATGTGGGCGTTGCTGGCGAGGCCAGCATTTATTGCCCATCCCTAATTGCCCTTGAGAAAGTGGTGGTGAGCTACCTTCTTGAACTGCTGCAATCCTTGTGGTCAAGGTTCTCCCACAGTGCTATTAGATAGGGAGTTCCAGGATGTTGACCCAGCGACGATGAAGGAACAGCAATACATTTCCAAGTCGGGATGGTGTGTGACTTGGAGGGGAACGTGCAGGTGGTGTAGTTCCCATGTGCCTCCTGCCCTTGTTCTTCTAGGTGGTAGAGGTCGTGGGTTTGGGAGGTGCTGTCGAAGAAGCCTTGGCGAGTTGCTGCAGTGCATCCTGTGGATGGTGCACACTGCAGCCACTGTGCGCCGGTGGTGAAAGGAGTGAATGTTTAGGGTGGTGGATGGGGTGCCAATCAAGCGGGCTGCTTTGTCTTGGATGGTGTTGAGCTTCTTGAGTGTTATTGGAGCTGCACTCATCCAGGCAAGTGGAGAGTATTCCATCACACCCCTGACTTGTGCCTTGTAGATGGTGGAAAGGCTTTGCGAGTCAGGAGGTGAGTCACTCGCCGCAGAATACCCAGCCTCTGACCTGCTCTTGTAGCCACAGTATTTATGTGGTTGGTCCAGTTAAGTTTCTGGTCAATGGCGACCACCAGGATGTTGATGGTGGGGGATTCGGCAATGGTAATGCCGTTGAATGTCAAGGGGAGGCAGATAGACTCTCTCTTGTTGGAGATGGTCGTTGCCTGGCACTTGTCTGGCGCGAATGTTACATGCCACTTATCAGCCCAAGCCTGGATGTTGTCCAGGTCTTGCTGCATGCGGGCTCGGACTGCTTCATTATTTGAGGGGTTGCGAATGGAACTGAACACTGCAATCATCAGCGAACATCCCCATTTCTGACCTTATGATGGAGGGAAGGTCATTGATGAAGCAGCTGAAGATGGTTGGGCCCAGGACACTGCCCTGAGGAACTCCTGCAGTAATGCCCTGGGGCTGAGATGATTGGCCTCCAACAACCACTACCATCTTCCTTTGTACTAGGTATGACTCCAGCCACTGGAGAGTTTTCCCCCTGATTCCCATTGACTTCAATTTTACTAGGGTTCCTTGTGCCACACTCGGTCAAATGCTGCCTTGATGTCAAGGGCAGTTACTGTCACCTCACCTCTGGAATTCAGCTCTTTCGTCCATGTTTGGATCAAGGCTGTAATGAGGTCTGGAGACGAGAGTTCCTGGCGGAACCCAAACAGAGCATCGGTGAGCAGATTATTGGTGAGTAAGTGCCGCTTCATAGCACTATCGATGACACTTTCCATCACTTTGCTGATGATTGAGAGTAGACTGATGGGGTGGTAATTGGCCGGATTGGATTTGTCCTGCTTTTTGTGCCCAGGTACATACCTGGGCAATTTTCCACATTGTCTGGTAGATGCCAGTGTTGTAGCTGTACTGGAACAGTTTTACTAGAGGCGCGGCTCGTTCTGGAGCACAAGTCTTCAGCACTACAGCCAGGATGTTGTCGGGGCCCATAGCATTTGCTGTATTCAGTGCACTCATCCGTTTCTTGATATCATGTGGAGTTAATTGAATTGGCTGAAGACTGGCTTCTATGATGGTGGGGATCTCGGGAGGAGGCTGAGATGGATCATCCACTCGGTACTTCTGGCTGAAGATAGTTCAGCCTTGTCCTTTGCCCTCACGTGCTGGACTCTGCCATCATTGAGGATGGGGATGTTTACAGAGCCGCCTCCTCCCGTTAATTGTTTAAATGTCTACCACCTTTCACAACTGGATGTGGCAGGACTGCAGAACTTTGATCTGATCTGTTGGTTGTGGAATCGCTTAGCTCTGTCTATAGCATGTAATATATCCTTTACTTTCATGCTGTTTCACAGTGGAACAATTTTATTAAGCTTGTTTTTTTATGCCAACGCACTGATCATTGGGGTTGGATTTATACTTGAAAAGGAGAAATTTGCCAATCACCTTAAATCTATGTCCTTTGGTTCTTGACCCTTCCGCCAATGGGAGAAGTTTCTCTCTATCTACTCAGTCTAGACCCTTCATGATTTTGAATGCCTCAATCAAATCTCCTCTCAGCCTTCTCTTTTCTATCCAGATAACTAAAGTCCCTCATCCCTGGAATCATTCTAGTAAATCTCTTCTGTACCTTCTCTAAGGCCATCACATCTTTCCTAAAGTGTGGTGCCCAGAACTGGACAAAATACTCCATTTGTGGCCGAACCAGTGTTTTATAAAGGTTCATCATGACTTCCCTGCTTTTGTACTGTATGCCTCTATTTATCAAGGCCAGGATCCCGTATGCTATTTTAACCGCTTTCTCAACGTGCACTGCCACCTTCGACGATTTGTGTACATATACCCCCAGATCTCTCTGTTCCTGGCTTATCAGGGGAAAGCAGCAAGAGCCAAGTTCGTGACACCACGGGTGGCTCTGCTGCACAGGAGGGGAGGAAGAAGAGTGGCAGGGCTATAGTGATAGGGGATTCAATTGTAAGGGGAACAGATAGGCGTTTCTGCGGCTGTAAACGTGACTCCAGGATGGTATGTTGCCTCCCTGGTGCTAGGGTCAAGGATGTCACGGAACGGCTGCAGGGCATTCTGGAGGGGGAGGGTGAACAGCCAGCAGTCGTGATCCATATCAGTACCAACGACATAGGTAAAAAAAGGGAAGAGGTTCCTGCAAGGTGAATTCAAGGAGTGAGGAGATAAATTAAAAAGCAGGACCTCAAAGGTAGTGATTTCAGGATTACTACCAGTGCCACGTGCTAGTGAGCATAGGAACTGGAGAATCGACAGGATGAATGCGTGGCAGCAGGGATGGTGTAGGAGGGAGGGATTTAGATTCCTGGGATATTGGGACCGGTTCTGGGGAAGGTGGGACCTGTACAAGCGGGACGGGTTACACCCGAGCAGGACCGGGACCAATGTCCTTGCGGGGGTGTTTGCTAATGCTGTTGGGGAAGGCTTAAACTAGAGTGGCAGGGGGATGGGAAACTTAGTGGGGAGTCAGAAGGGAGTAAAGTTGAGAGCAGCAAGAGAGGGGAAGACCCAGAGGAAATTTACAATACAAATAGTACAAACAGTTGTTCAAGAACAAGTGAAAGGGAAAAGCGTAGAGCAGTGGAAAGAAAATGTACTTTAGACACTACAGATCAAGTGAAAACTAGAAGGCGTAAGGCGATTATCCCAGCATCAAAGCTGAAGGTCAGGCTAGGGTGTGTGGCCCAACTAAGAGTTCTATATACAAATGCATGGAGTATAAGGAATAAATTAAATGAACTACAGGTTCAAATTCAAATTGGAGGGTTTGACATGATAGCTATTACTGAGACATGGCTGCAGGATGGTCAGGATTGGGGACTAAATATACCGGGTTATAAGGTCTACAGGAGAGATGGGGAAAATGGAAGAGGGGGAGGAGTAGCCTTAGTGATTAGAGATGAAATCACTTCAATGATAAAGGAGGATATAACGAGAGGTAAGCAGCCAACAGAGACCTTATGGGTTGAATTGAGAAATAGGAAAGGATCTAAGACTATAGTGGGAGTTGTGTTTCGGACCCCTGGCAGCAGTTCTGAAGTGCTAGATTGTATAAATGCAGAGATTAGACAAGCGTGTAAGAAAGGCATAGTGGTCTTAATGGGGGACTTTAAACTTCACATAGATTGGGGAAAGCAGACTAGCAACTGTCAGAAAGGTAGTGAATTTCTTGAGTGTCCGGGATAGTTTTCTACAGCAGTATGTCCTCGAGGCAACAAGGGGGTAAGCCATACTAGATTTAGTAATGAGTAGTGAACCAGATTTAGTTAACGGCTTAACTGTGCGTGAACATCTATCCAATAGCGATCATAACGTGATCGAGTTCAATGTAGTGTTTGAAAGGGAAAAAAGTGAGTCAGCTGCTAAGATTCTAGACTTGGGTAAGGCTGACTTCAATGGGATGAGACAGAGACTGTCCACAGTAAACTGGGCAAATCTGTTAATGGGTAAAACGACTGATGATCAGTGGGAAATGTTTGAAGAAACATTTAACGTGATACAGAATCGGTTTATACCCCTGAGAGGCAAGAACTCTACTTGCCAAAAAAACAGCCATGTACAGCTAAAGAGGTAAGGGACAGTTTAAGACATAAGGAAAGGGCATACAAAAAGGCAAAAAATAGCACAGATCCTGGCGAATGGGAAAGATACAAAGATCAATAAAGGGTCACAAGACAGTAAGAGGTACAAAAAGAGAGTATGAAAAGAAACTTGCAAGGGATATCAAAACCAATACGAAGAACTTTTATCATTATATTAGGAAAAAGAGGGTGGTCAGGAGCAGTGTTGGCCCCTTAAAAACTGAAAGTGGGGACATTGTCATTGACAATGGGGAAATGGCGGATATGTTGAATAATTACTTTACGTCAGTATTTACAGTGGAAAAAGAGGATAGCATGCCGGAAATCCCAAGAAAACTAATATTGAATTGGGGACAGGGACTCGATTAAAATTAACATAAGTAAAGCAACAGTAGTGAAGAAAATAATCGCACTAAAGAGCGACAAATCCCCAGGACCAGATGGTTTCCATCCCACGGTTTTAAAGGAAGTAGGTGAGCACATTGCAGATGCCCTAACTATAATCTTTCAAAGTTCTCTAGATTCAGGAACTGTCCCTCTGGATTGGAAAATTGCACATGTCACTCCGCTTTTTAAGAAAGGAGAGAGAGGGAAACCAGGGAATTATCGACCAGTTAGCCTAACATCTGTTGTGGGGAAATTGCTGGAGTCTATAATTAAGGATAGGGTGACTGAACACCTCGAGAATTTTCAGTTAATCAGAGAGTGCCAGCATGGATTTGTGTCTGACAAACCTGATTGAATTTTTTGAAGAGGTGACTAAAGTAGTGGACAGGGGAATGTCAACGGATGTTATTTATATGGACTTCCAGAAGGCATTTGATAAGGTCCCACATAAGAAACTGTTAGCTAAGATAGAAGCCCATGGAATTGAGGGAAAAGTATGGACTTGGTTAGGAGATTGGCTGAGCGAAAGGCAACAGAGGGTAGGGATAATGGGTAAGTATTCACATTGGCAGGATGTGACTAGTGGAGTCCCGCAGGGATCTGTCTTGGGGCGTCAATTATTCACAATATTTATTAACGACTTAGATGAAGGCATAGAAAGTCTCATATCTACGTTTGCTGATGACACAAAGATTGGTGGCATTGTAAGCAGTGTAGATGAAAACATAAAATTACAAAGGGATATTGATAGATTAGGTGAATGGGCAAAATTGTGGCAAATCGAATTCAATGTAGACAAATGTAAGGTCATCCACTTTGGATCAAAAAAGGATAGAACAGGGCACTTTCTAAATGGTAAAAAGTTAAAAACTGTGGTTGTCCAAAGGGACTTAGGGGTTCAGGTACATAGATCATTGAAGTGTCATGAACAGGTGCAGAAAATAATCAATAAGGCTAATGGAATGCTGGCCTTTATATCTAGAGGACCAGAGTACAAGGGGGCAGAAGTTATGCTGCAGCTATACAAAACCCTGGTTAGACCGCACCTGGAGTACTGTGAGCAGTTCTGGGCACCGCACCTTCGGAAGGACATATTGGCCTTGGAGGGAGTGCAGCGTAGGTTTACAAGAATGATACCCGGACTTCAAGGGTTAAGTTACGAGGAGAGATTACACAAATTGGGGTTGTATTCTCAATTTAGAAGGTTAAGGGGTGATCTGATCGAAGTTTATAAGATATTAAGGGGAACGGATAGGGTGGATAGAGAGAAACTATTTCCGCTGGTTGGGGATTTTAGGAGTAGGGGGCACAGTCTAAAAATTAGAGCCAGACCCTTCAGGAGCGAGATTAGAAAACATTTCTGCACACAAAGGGAGGTAGATGTTTGGAACTCTCTTCCGCAAACAGCAATTGACACTAGCTCAATTGCTAAATTTAAATCTGAGATAGATAGCTTTTTGGCAACTAAAGGTATTCAGGGATATGGGCCAAAGGCAGGTATGTGGAGCTTGATCACAGATCAGCCATGATCTTATCAAATGGCGGAGCAGGCACGAGGGGCTGAATGGCCTACTCCTGTTCCTATGTTCCTGTAGCCCTTTTAGAATTGTACCCTTTAGTTTATATTGCCTCTCCTCATTCTTCCGACCGAAATGTATCACCTCGCATTTTTCTGCGTTAAATTTCATCTGCTACGTGTCCACCCATGCCTCCAGTCTGTCTATATCCTCTTGAAGTCTATAACTATCCTTCTCGCTGTTCACCACCCTTCCAAGTTTTGTGTCATCTGCAAATTTAGAAATTGTGCCCTGTACACCCAAGTCCAAGTCATTAATATATATCAATGGTCCGAGTACTGACTCCTGGGGAACACAACTGTACACCTTCCTCCAGTCCGAAAAACAACCGTTCACCACTACTTTCTGCTTCCTGTTACTTGGCCAATTCTGTATCCATGCTGTTACTGCCCCTTTTATTCCGTGGGCTTCAATCTCGATGAGAAGCCAATTATGCGGCACTTTATCAAATGTCTTTTGAAAGTGCATTTACACCAATCAACTTCATTGCCCTCATCTACCCTCTCTGTTACTTCATCAAAAAATCTATCAAGTTCGTTAAACATGATTTACCTTCAACAGATCAGTGCTGGCTTTCCCTAATCAATCCACACTTGTCCAAGTGATTGCTAATTCTGTCCTGGATTATCATTTCTAAAAGTTTCTCCACCATTGAGGTTAAACTGACTGGCCTGTAGTTGCTGGGTTTATCCTTACACCCTTTCTTGATCAAGGGTGTAACATTTGCAATTTTGAAGTCCTCTGGCACTACCCGCATATCTACGGATGTTTGGAAGATTATGGCCAGCACCTCTGCAATTTCCACCCTTACTTCCCTCAGCAACCTAGGATGCATCCCATCCGGACAGAGTGACTTATCTACTTTCAGTGCAGCTAGCCTTTCTAGTACCTCCTCTTTATCAATTTTTAGCCTATCCAGTATCTCAACTACATCTTCCTTTACTGATACTCTGGCAGCATCTTTTTCCTTGGGAAAGACAGATGCAAAGTACTCATTTTAGTACCTTGGCTATGCCCTCTGCCTCAATGCGTAGATCTCCTTTTTGGTTCCTAATCGGCCCCACCCCTCCTCTTACTACCCGTTTACTGTTTACATGCCTGTAGAAGACTTTTGGATTCCCTTTTATGTTGGCCGTCAGTCTATTCTCATACTCTCCCATTGCCCCTCTTATTTCCTTTTTCACTTCTCCTCTGAACTTTCTATATTCAGCCTGGTTCTCATTTGTGTTCTTAACCTGACATCTGTCATATGCCCCTTTTTTCTGCTTCATCTTACTCTATCTCTTTTGTTAACCAGGGAGCTCTGGCTTTAGTTGGCCTACCTTTCTCCCTTGTGGGAATGTACCTAGACTGTACCTGAACCAACTCCTCCTTAAAGGCCGTCCATTATTCAATTACAGTTTTGTCTGCTAATCTTTGATTCCAGTTTACCCGTGCCAGATTTGTTCTCATCCCACTGAAATTGGCCCTCCTCCAATTGAGTATTTTTACTCTAGATTGCTCCTATTCCTTTTCTATAGCTATTCTAAACCTTATGATACTATGATCGCTGTTCCGTAAATGTTCCCCAACTGACACTTGCTCCACTAGGCCCACCTCATTCCCCAGAACCAAATCCAGCAATGCTTCCTTCCTCATTGGGCCGGAAACGGACTGCTCAAGAATGCTCTCCTGAAGAACAGGAGTTCCTCAGCGCTGTGTCCAAGGCCCAACCATCTTCAGCTGCTTCATCAATGACCTTTCCTCCATCATAAGGTCAGAAATGGGGATGTTCGCTGATGATTGTACAGTGTTCAGTTCCATTCGCAACCCCTCAAATAATGAAGCAGTCCGTGCCCGCATGCAGCGAGACCTGGACAACATCCAGGCTTCGGCTGATAAGTGGCAAGTAAAATTTGTGCCAAACAAGTGCCAGGCAATGGCTATCTCCAACAAGAGAGCGTCTAACCACCTCCCCTTGACATTCAATAGCATTACCATCGCCAGATCCCCCACCATCAACATCCTGGGGGTCACCATTGACCAGAAACTTAACTGGACCAGCCACACAAATACTGCGGCTACAAGAGCAGGCCAGAGGCTGGGTATTCTGCAGCGAGTGATTCACCTCCTGACTCCCCAAAGCCTTTCCATCATCTACAAGGCACAAGTCAGGAGAATGATGGAATGCTCTCCACTTGCCAGAATGAGTGCAGCTCCAACAACACTCAAGAAGTTGGACACCATCCAGGACAAAGCAGCCCGCTTGATTGGCACCCCACCCACCACCCTAAACATTCATTCCCTTCACCACCGGTGCACAGTGGCTGCAATGTGTGCACCATCTGCAGGTTGCAATGCAGCAACTCGCCAAGGCTTCTTCGACAGCACCTCCTAAACCCGCGACCTCTACCACCTAGAAGGACAAGGGCAGCAGGCAAATGGGAACAACACCACCTGCACGTTCACCTCCAAGTCACACACCATCCCGACTTGGAAATATATCACCGTTCCTTCATCATCGCTGGGTCAACATCCTGGAACTCCCTACCTAACAGCACTGTGGGAGAAGCTTCACCACACGGACTGCAGCAGTTGAAGAAGGTGGCGCACCACCACCTTCTCAAGGGCATTTAGGGATGGGCAATAAATGCTGGCCTTGTCAACGCCGCCCACATCCCATGAACGAATAAAAAAAATACACACTTCAAAAGTTCCTCCCCCTCTTTGCTCCTTATTACTACTATCCCAGTCTATATTAGGATAGGGTGAAGTTCTGCTCACACAACTTTATGGCTTTTGCATCTCTCTGTAATTTCCCTGCAAATTTACTCCTTTTTCCTCCTCACTAGTTGGTGGCCTATAGAATACACTCAGTCGTGTAATGGCGCCTCTATTGTTTCTTATCTCTAACCAAATAGATTCTGTCCTTGACCCCTCCAGTACATCCTCTCTCACCAGTACTGCAATATTCTCCTTAACCCCCCCCCCCCCACTTCCCCCTTCTTTCCTTCCCTATCTTTCCTGAACACCTTGTATCCAGGAATATTTTTTTAATATTTAGAATTGGTTCTGCCTTTTTTTGAGCCACGTCTCCGTTATTGCCATGTGGCTGTTCGCGCCTGCAGCTCACCAGCCTTGTTTACCGTGCTTCATATGTTTACACACATGCACTGTAAACCAATCTTAGATTTTCTGGCACTGTCTCAGTCTGTTCCCACTTAATAAGGTACTATTTCTTATTATAGTGCATTGGGAAGGAGAAACAAGGTGCACTCCTTGTGCACCTTGTTTCTCCTTCCCAATGCTACATCTTGGTGCCCATCCCCCACCAAACGAGTTTAACCCCCCCCTCGGCCACAGCATTAGCGAACCTCCCCGCGAGGACATTGGTCCCAGCTCCATTGATGTGCAACCCATCCGCACTGTACTGGTCCTCGTGCCACAAGAATCTGAAGCCCTCCCTCCTGCACCATCTCCAGCCACCCATTTATCTGCTCTATCCTCCTATTTCTATTTTCGCTAGCGCATGGCATGGGGAGTAATCCGGAGATTACTACTTTTGAGGTCCTGCTTATTAATCTCTATCCTAACTCCTTAAAATCTGCCTGCAGGACCTCATCCCTCTCTACCTATGTCATTGGTACTGATATGGACCACGACCTCTGGCTGTTCACCCTCCCCCTCCAGCATCTTCTGCAGCTGCTCAGTGACATCCTTGACCCTGGCACCAGGGAGGCAACATCTGGAATCACATCTGCGGCGGCAGAAACACCTGTCTGTTCCCCTAACTATAGAATCCCCTATCACTATTGATTTCCTTTTTTTTTTATTCGTTCACGGGATGTGGGCGTCGCTGGCGAGGCCAGCATTTATTGCCCATCCCTAATTGCCCTTGAAAAGGTGGTGGTGAGCCGCCTTCTTGAACCGCTGCAGTCCGTGTGGTGACGGTTCTCCCACAGTGCTGTTAGGAAGGGAGTACCAGGATTTTGACCCAGCGACAATGAAGGAACGGCGATATATTTCCAAGTTGGGATGGTGTGTGACTTGGAGGGGAACGTGCAGGTGGTGTTGTTCCCATGCACCTGCTGCTCTTGTCCTTCTAGGTGGTAGAGGTCGTGGGTTTGGGAGGTGCTGTCGAAGAAGCCTTGGCGAGTTGCTGCAGTGCATTCTGTGGATGGTGCACACTGCAGCCACAGTGCGCCGGTGGTGAAGGGAGTGAATGTTTAGGGTGGTGGATGGGGTGCCAATCAAGCGGGCTGCTTTATCTTGGATGGTGTCGAGCTTCTTGAGTGTTGTTGGAGCTGCACTCATCCAGGCAAGTGGAGAGTATTCCATCACACTCCTGACTTGTGCCTTGTCGATGGTGGAAAGGCTTTGGGGAGTCAGGAGGTGAGTCACTCGCCGCAGAATACCCAGCCTCTGACCTGCTCTCGTAGCCACAGTATTTATATGGCTGGTCCAGTTAAGTTTCTGGTCAATGGTGACCCCCAGGATGTTGATGGTGGGGGATTCGGCAATGGTAATGCCGTTGAATGTCAAGGGGAGGTGGTTGGACTCTCTCTTGTTGGAGATGGTCATTGCCTGGCACTTGTCTGGCGTGAATGTTACTTGCCACTTATGAGCCCAAGCCTGGATGTTGTCCAGGTCTTGCTGCATGCGGGCTCGGACTGCTTCATTATTTGAGGGGTTGCGAATGGAACTGAACACTGTGCAGTCATCAGCGAACATCCCCATTTCTGACCTTATGATGGAGGGAAGGTCATTGATGAAGCAGCTGAAGATGGTTGGGCCCAGGACACTGCCCTGAGGAACTCCTGCAGCAATGTCCTGGGGCTGAGATGCTTGGCCTCCAACAACCACTACCATCTTCCTTTGTGCTAGGTATGACTCCAGCCACTGGAGAGTTTTCCCCCTGATTCCCATTGACTTCAATTTTACTAGGGCTCCTTGGTGCCACACTCGGTCAAATGCTGCCTTGATGTCAAGGGCAGTCACTCTCACCTCACCTCTGGAATTCAGCTCTTTTGTCCATGTTTGGACCAAGGCTGTAATGAGGTCTGGAGCCGAGTGGTCCTGGCGGAACCCAAACTGAGCATCGGTGAGCAGGTTATTGGTGAGTAAGTGCCGCTTGATAGCACTGTCGACGACACCTTCCATCACTTTACTGATGATTGAGAGTAGACTGATGGGGCGGTAATTGGCCGGATTGGATTTGTCCTGCTTTTTGTGGACAGGACATACCTGGGCAATTTTCCACATTGTCGGGTAGATGCCAGTGTTGTAGCTGTACTGGAACAGCTTGGCTAGAGGCGCAGCTAGTTCTGGAGCACAAGTCTTCAGCACTAAAGCTGGGATGTTGTCGGGGCCCATAGCCTTTGCTGTATCCAGTGCACTCAGCCGTTTCTTGATATCACGTGGGGTGAATCGAATTGGCCGAAGACTGGCTTCCGTGTACAGCTGAGCCACCCATGGTGCTATAGTCTTGGCTCTGGCTGCACTCCGCAGAAGAACCCTTTTCCTCACCAGGATTCAGAACTGAATACTGGTTGGAGAGTGAGATGCCCTCAGGGGACTCCTGAACTACCTGTCTGGTCCTCCTTGTCTGTCTGACGGTCACCCAGTCCCTCTCTGCCTGCACTCTCTTAAGCTGCGGGGTGACTACCTCCAGAAACGTGCTATCCACGCAGGTCTCAGCCTCGTGGATGCACTGCACTGCAGTGACGCCAGCTGTTGCTCAAGCTCCGAAACTCGGAGCTCGAGCTCCTCCAGCTGACAACACTTCCTGCACCTGTGGCTGTCCAGGACACGGGAAGCGTCCTGGAGTTCCCAAATGGCAGAAGGTGTGCATTCGACAAGACTGAGGTGCCCTGCAATGCCTCAATTTATTACATTATTAACTAAACGTAACTGAAAATAAACGAAGCCTTAAAAAAAGAGAAAAAAAAGAACTCCCCAGAAAGAGAAACACTCACCAGCTACCAATCATTCAACTCCTTTCCTTTTGCTGACATCACTTTAGGTTTTCTTACTTCGCTCTTTATCCGCTCCGGCGATCCAATGATAATTAGCTTTTAAAAGGTTTTATTCAATCGGTTATTTACAGTTTTATTAATCTGGTTAATAAACTAGTTTAAGTTATTAAATTTAATTAGCTTAACGGCAATTTTATGCTTCCAACTCTTTAATTTTACCCACTTCCCTTACTCGGAGAAAAGAAAAAGCTGGAATACTTACCAGCCAATCACCTACCTGCTGTCCTGTGACGTCACGCCTTGATTTTTTTTTCAATTCCCATCGACTGTCTCGAGAAGATCCCCCGCCCGCTCCTCCAGGTCCCGCCCCCGCCTGCTCCTCCAGGTCCCGCCCCCGCCTGCTCCTCCAGGTCCCGCCCCCGCCTGCTCCTCCAGGTCCCGCCCCCGCCCGCTCCTCGAGGTCCTGCCCCCGCCCGCTCCTCCAGGTCCCGCCCCCGCCCGCTCCTCCAGGTCCCGCCCCCGAAAACTTAATTACCCCTTATATACAATGCATTAACTCCAAACACTTATTTTCAGACAAGTAAGAATTTATTAAAAGAAACTTGAGCTCAAGGGAAGCTGTGTTCCAAGCAATGGTTAGAACCACCTCTTCCTCGAACAAAGAAAGCCGTTATCTTTTATACAGTTAATTCAGTAATGTCTGTCTATCATTGAATATGGGCGTACATGTACACTCTCATTGGTTCAAGTGGTTAGTCAATCAAGCAGGGAGCCTGCCTCCTCTGGACTCCATAGCTCATTCCTGTTTTGGCACGTAGCAGGCTTCGCAGGCTCGAGAACAACACCTCCCTAAATTCCAAAGCTGGTTAATCACAGGGCTGAAGTCAGAATCAAGGCTACATGGCCGCTCAAGAAACTGTATTCTCATTATATTATAAGCCAGCAATACCCTTATCTGTAAAGGGGGAGGGGGGGGAGGCCAGACAGTACCAAGCACCTGGACAGCCAACTTAATTATCAACGTACCAAGGACAATTGTGTCTTTCTGTGTGTGTGTGTGTGAAATTGTAACTACCCTATGTATGGGAGTCAAGGAGTTAACATTGATCAAATACCCATCATGCTTTTCTCTTTTTTATGGTCAAGTAACTGTTCACGTATTTCTACATTAATATGGTCTTCATGGTTTTCCACACCGCCCCTCCAGGTCCCGCCCCTCCAGGTCCCGCCCCTGCAGCTCCTCCAGGTCCCGCCCCGCCCCCCCCCCCCAGGTCCGCATGAATTTCTTCGACATGAATTGCAGCTGAAGATAATCTTCTGAAAGAACGAGAAGTAGTATTTAAAATGATACTGCTGTGGGAAAGAAAATTTCTAGTGATGGCAGTAGTTATGCAGGGGGAAATGCTGTCTTTAAGGAGATTTAAATTCAAACCCTAACTGCAAAGCCTACATACATCTCTGCTTTTTCCCAATAAAGCTGTTTTTTCCCAAAGGACTTAAGCAGACATCAATTTGAATTGAGACCTTTTGAGATGCAGGCCAAATAAGGAATTTTTTTTTGCTTTATGATTGTATCAGTTTAAACAAAGACCACTTGTGTCTCATGGCATTTATGTTGGATGGGACACTTGCTGATAACTAAACCAGTGTTGTTGCAGCTCCTTTTGATTACATTGGATAACTTAATCTTCTGAAACGAGAGCCTTTAGTTTCAGAAATATGAAGAACAAATCGTGTTACATTGTGGTTATTTGGCTTAGCTACAGTATGAATTAAACCTGTCAAGGTCAAAAGTTCAGATAACAGCCCCCACCACCACGAGCCCACTGTAACTGTTGAAAATGCTGCAGACTGCACCACAGCAACTCGCCAAGGTTACTTCAACAGCAACTTCTAGTCCTGCGACCTGTGCCACCGAGGACGAGAATAGCAGTGCCGTGGACATAACATCACCTCCAAGAACCCTTCCTGACATGGACATATATTGCCATTCCTTCATTGGGGTAGAAATCGCTGGAAGCCGTTAATCAACATTCCTCGCCGCTCCATAGATTTATACTAACCCACAAACGTACCGTGGTCTTTTCTTCGGGCACTTAGTTGAATAGGAAGCGGAGAACAGCGCAACTTCAGATCAGGCCAAGATTAGGACCTTGGGAGAAGCGAGAGGATCAGTCTCTCCCCTTGACCAATCAGATTGTAGCATTTTTGATAATCTGTGTTCACTGCAGGCTAGGAACGTTAAACCAGGAAGTGAAAGGTACATTTTAAATCAATATAAAAAGTTATTGACAGCGATAAGAGATGGTAAGAAATAGTTGAATTAAATAAAAGAGACAGAAGAGGAAAGTTTTAAAAAATATATTTTTAATTTTAACATTTTTAATTTAAAAATTTTTTTAATGACCAAAAACTATTAAAATGAGTAATGAGACTCTACATTTTTGGCAGTCATTAAGACTTACACTAAAACTTAGTTTAGACATGTATTGTTAAGCATACCTGTTTGGTGGCATAATTAGTTACTTTCCAGCTGGGCAGATAAGCAAGTTTGCACTTTTTCAATGATTTCTCTGATTGCAGCATGCGATGTCCCTTTAATTCGAAGCTGTCATATCGCTGGCGAACCAGTAGGAGCAAGTTCCGGATTTCCGCCTTTCACTGCGCATGTGCGAACACTGGAACTTGCTCCTCCATTTTGCCACTAACAATGGAGAACACTGTTGAGCTCACCATTATTTCAGAAGTGATTTTTGCCCCATGGTTTCTGGGTCACTGTGGGAGCACCATCACCAGAACGATTGCAGTGGTTCAAGAAGAAGGGCCGCTATCGCCTTCACAGGACAACTAGAGGTGGGCAATAAATGTAACCTTGGCAGTGTTGCCCACATCTCAATAACAAATAAATAAGAAAAGCAGTCATTGGATAACTCAGAACTTCAACAAGAGATTATATATTGTTCCAAGTCTTGCACTAGATTATTTGATTTAACTACATTGTCACTGCTTCCAGGAAAAGGGGAATTTACTGACAATGCCACAGAAAATTGGAATGGAACAGAAAATGACTATGACCATATGAAAGCAGTGTATCTCTTTGCAAATATCTATAAAGCCAGCTGTTGTTAACATAACTGCATCTTAAGCTGTTATTTTTGCTGTATTGCAAAGTGGAAAAGGTTTTGCTGTGACACAAAACTGACATTATGGCCCCAATATTTACGAGGAGGTGGGGAGGCCAAAAACGGCCAAAGAACTCGGCAAGGCTGAGGGTGCGGAGGTCCTGCCGGACATAATGGCAGGACCACATTATCGTTTTTTTTGGATCCGTTTCCCAACCGGCAGCTGGCCAAAATGACGGCCTGGCCGGTGGCCGGAAGGAAAAACCAGCAGCAGGAGGCCGCAGCTGGGGACCATTGGGGACGGTCCCTGGCAATCGGGAGGGGGGGAAGGTTGGCTATTGTGGGGTGGGGGGAGGAAAGAGAGGACAACAGGGTGGTGGGTGATTAGACATCACGGTAGGGGGGGAAATGACAGGACATCGGGGCTGGAAGGGGGGGTAGGAGGTCGGTGATCGGGAATGGTGGGGGAGAGAGAGGCCCCGATTTGCGCAGGGGAGGCAGAACGCTTCCCTGAGGGGCCACAGGGAGCACTCCTCCTCCTTTTGGCCCACAAGCAGTGCTGAAAAAGACACTTACCTTGTGGAGCTAGCAGCTCCTGCCTCCCTTTTACTGCTGGGTTTCCCAACTCCGAGGAAACCCGCGCAGCCGCAGTGAGATTTAAATCCCAATTGCACTGTGGGAGCCCGATTTAAATTTGTTAATTAAGTGTCCCGCCTCTCCACGGCGGGACACTCGGATGCCACGATACCTGCCGCCGTAAAAGTGGGCACGTGTGCGGCGGTTTAGGATCGCGTTTCGCACCTTTGATGGTTGAACAATCACCCCTCAGTTTTACTTATGGGCTGCTGGTTGCAAAAAGCACACTGCAGCTGTCTATCTCACACCAGTAGTGCAGTATAGCATCAGCCTTAAAATACTACAGTATTTTAATTACATTTTCAACGCATTTCTCTCATAAAGCACTTTCTGCATATGGTATCCTGGAAGTTATGTATGTATGTAATCATAAAATTGTCACCACAACTTGAATAAATTATAGAGATTTTAATATATCAGTTACATGATATGACCTAGTTGCCTCCATCGATGATCAATGAGCTGCTGTTTTTTTTTGTGTTTGGATAAAGTATCCAGATTTATAGCTATGTCTTAATTTTTGTTAAACATTCAGAAAGTCATTTCAGTGACCTTAATTCTGCTTTAGTTTTCTTTGGACTCAATAAAATTGGTGTTGTCAGACTCTTTCCAATATGTTCCTAATTCAGTGACCCATTTACCATGTCATTGAGAATAAAAACATTATCTTGATCATTTGAACACTTTGTAATTATTAAACTTCATACTGCTTTATGAATGATGTGGAGATGCCGGTGATGGACTGGGGTTGACAATTGTAAACAATTTTACAACACCAAGTTATAGTCCAGCAATTTTATTTTAAATTCACAAGCTTTCGGAGGCTTCCTCCTTCGTCAGGTGAACGATGTGAAAATGAAATCCTCGAAATGAAATCGCATTTATAATTCACAGAACAATGCTTGGTGAGTACAGACAGTTTTTTCAACTGCCCGTTGCCAAGGCAATCAGTGTGCAGACAGACAGGTGTTACCTGCCGGGTCTCACAGAATATACAAATCACCAAAAAAAAAACAACAAACAAAAAAAAAACAGAGATAGAGAGGTAGAAACATAGAAAAGACAGCAACTGACCCGTTATATTAAAAACAGATAACATTTGTTCGCTGGTGGGGTAACGTGTAGCGTGACATGAACCCAAGATCCCGGTTGAGGCCGTCCTCATGGGTGCGGAACTTGGCTATCAATTTCTGCTCGACGATTTTGCGTTGTCGTGTGTCTCGAAGGCCGCCTTGGAGTACGCTTACCCGAAGGTCGGTGGATGAATGTCCATGACTGCTGAAGTGTTCCCCGACTGGGAGGGAACCCTCCTGTTTGGCGATTGTTGCGCGGTGTCCGTTCATCCGTTGTCGCAGCGTCTGCATGGTCTCGCCAATGTACCATGCTCTGGGGCATCATTTCCTGCAACGTATGAGGTAGACAACGTTGGCCGAGTCACAGGAGTATGAACCATGCACCTGGTGGGTGGTGTCCTCTCGTGTGATGGTGGTATCTGTGTCGATGATCTGGCATGTCTTGCAGAGGTTACCGTGGCAAGGTTGTGTGGTGTCGTGGACACTGTTCTCTTGAAAGCTAGGTAATTTGCTGCGAACGATGGTCTGTTTGAGGTTGGGTGGCTGTTTAAAGGCGAGTAGTGGAGGTGTGGGGATGGCCATAGCGAGGTGTTTGTCCTCATTGATGACATGTTGAAGGCTGCGGAGAACATGGCGTAGTTTCTCCGCTCCGGGGAAGTACTGGACGACAAAGGGTACTCTGTTGGTTGCGTCCCGTGTTAGTCTCCTGAGGAGGTCTATGCGATTTTTTGCTGTGGCCCGTCGGAACTGTCGATCGATGAGTCGAGCGTCATATCCCGTTCTTACGAGGGCGTCTTTCAGCGTCTGTAGGTGTCCATCGCGTTCCTCCTCGTCTGAGCAGACCCTGTGTATTCGCAGGGCCTGCTCAGACGAGGAGGAAGCTACACTTTTCCAGCTTCCACCCTAACCACGTCAAAGAGGCCATCCCCTATGGACAGGCCCTGCGAATACACAGGATCTGCTCAGATGAGGAGGAACGCGATGGACACCTACAGACGCTGAAAGACGCCCTAGTAAGAACGGGATATGACGCTCGACTCATCGATCGACAGTTCCGACGGGCCACAGCGAAAAATCGCATAGACCTCCTCAGAAGACTAACACGGGACGCAACCAACAGAGTACCCTTCGTCGTCCAGTACTTCCCCGGAGCGGAGAAACTACGCCATGTTCTCCGCAGCCTTCAACATGTCATCAATGACGACGAACACCTCGCTATGGCCATCCCCACACCTCCACTACTTGCCTTTAAACAGCCACCCAACCTCAAACAGACCATCGTTCGCAGCAAATTACCTAGCTTTCAAGAGAACAGCGTCCACGACACCACACAACCCTGCCACGGTAACCTCTGCAAGACATGCCAGATCATCGACACAGATACCACCATCACACGAGAGGACACCACCCACCAGGTGCATGGTTCATACTCCTGTGACTTGGCCAACGTTGTCTACCTCATACATTGCAGGAAATGATGCCCCAGAGCATGGTACATTGGCGAGACCATGCAGACGCTGCGACAACGGATGAACGGACACCGCGCAACAATCGCCAAACAGGAGGGTTCCCTCCCAGTCGGGGAACACTTCAGCAGTCATGGACATTCATCCACCGACCTTCGGGTAAGCGTACTCCAAGGCGGCCTTCGAGACACACGACAACGCAAAATCGTCGAGCAGAAATTGATAGCCAAGTTCCGCACCCATGAGGACGGCCTCAACCGGGATCTTGGGTTCATGTCACGCTACACGTTACCCCACCAGCGAACAAATGTTATCTGTTTTTAATATAACGGGTCAGTTGCTGTCTTTTCTATGTTTCTATCTCTGTTTTTTTTTTGTTTGTTGTTTTTTTTTGTGATTTGTATATTCTGTGAGACCCGGCAGGTAACACCTGTCTGTCTGCACACTGATTGCCTTGGCAACGGGCAGTTGAAAAAACTGTCTGTACTCACCAAGCATTGTTCTGTGAATTATAAATGCGATTTCATTTCGAGGATTTCATTTTCACATCGTTCACCTGACGAAGGAGGAAGCCTCCGAAAGCTTGTGAATTTAAAATAAAATTGCTGGACTATAACTTGGTGTTGTAAAATTGTTTACAATTGCTTTATGAATGATTTTGGAAAGCTTTTTTTAATCAAGTCAGTAGGGATTTTTATCAACCTTACTCACTTTTCTGGATAATTAATGCCCACAGCTATAATTACAAAAAGTATCCAAAGGCACAGTTTTGGCAATGGCGTATGTCATAAGCAAAATTACATAGAATTACATAGAATGTACAGCATAGAAACAGGTCATTCGGCCCAACAGGTCCATGCCGGTGTTATTGCTCCACATGAGTCTCCTCCCACCCTTCAAACATAACCCCATCAACATATCCTTCTATTCCTTTCTCCCTCGTGTATTTATCTATAAATATGTGTTTATTTATAGATGTGTAGTACTGAGAAAGAAGAAGGAACTTGCAGTTATATACCGCCTTTTGTGACCTCAGGATGTCTCAAAGTGCTTTACAGCCAATGAAGAACTTTTGAAGTGCAGTCACTTGTAATGAGGAAACGTGGCAGCCAGCAAGATCCCACAAACAGAAATATGATAATGACCAGATAATCTGTTTTAGTGATCTTGTTTGAGGGATAAACATTGGCCAGGATACTAGGGAGAATTCTGCTCTTTGTGGGATCTTTTATGTCTACTTGAGAGTGCACATGGGGCCTCTGTTTAATGTCTCATCCGAAAGACGGTACCTCCAACAGTGCAGCTCTTCCTCAGTACTGCACTGGAGTATCAGCCTGGATTTTGTACTCAAGTCTCTGAAGTGGGACTTGAACCCACAACCTTCCTGACTCAAAGGTGAGAGTGCTACCAACTGAGCCATGGTATAAGCTGTAGAATGAAATGCTAATGCTAAATTTTACTCTCAAACAAAAGCAATATACTGCAAATGCTGGCAATCTGAAATAAAAACTGACGGAAGGTCATCGACCTGAAACGTTAACTGTTTTTCTCTCCACAGATGCTGCCTGACCTGAGTGTTTCCAGCGTTTACTGTTTTTATTCCCAATTTTATTCTTTGGTCTTAAACTTTCTTTTAATATACTTATTAAAATTTGGTAAATATAATGCAGTTTCTGAGCCAAAATATTCAATATTTGTTTGTCCTGAGGCTTCCACTTCTCTACCTTTCTGTCAGTCAGTTGTGGTGTTGCGTTGAGAGATGAGGCACTAAAGTGGGTTGACATTTTTTGGTTGGTAATTTGGATTTAGTGGTTGATACTTGACAACCTTTAACTTAGAAGCCCATGAATGAGTTTGGAATTGAATGATGTGGTACTAAATAGTGGAACTGCTTCTGCAATCTGACCTGGTTGCTATTATACCTCTGGAGTCTCCTAAGAATCTATCCTTGGCCCCCTCCTATTTCTTATCTACAAGCTGCCCCTCGGTAACATCATCCGAAAAACAGCGTCCGATTCGACATATATGCTG
This sequence comes from Heptranchias perlo, assembly GCF_035084215.1. NCBI lineage: Eukaryota > Metazoa > Chordata > Chondrichthyes > Hexanchiformes > Hexanchidae > Heptranchias > Heptranchias perlo. Next base: position 151,558,344 of record NC_090325.1, on the reverse strand, counting down.
ATGACACCCAGATCTACCTCACCTTTCTCAACCCCTCCACTGTCTCTGATTTGTCACACTGCTTGTCCAACATCCAGTACCGGATGAGCAGAAATTTCCTCCGACTAAATATTGGGAAGACCGAAGCCACTGTCTTCGGTCGCCGCTACAAACTTCGTTCCCTCGCCACTGATTCCATCTCTCCCCCCAGCCACTGTCTGAGGCTGAACCAGACCGTTCGCAATCATGGCGTCCTATTTGACCCTGAGATGAGCTTCCGCTCAATCACCAAGACCGTCTACCTCCACCTCCGTAACATCGCCCGTCTCTGCTCCTGCCTGAGATCATCTGTTGCTGAAACCCTCCTCCATGTCTTTGTTACCTGTAGACTTGACTATTCAATGCTCTCTTGGTCGGCTTCCCATCTTTCACCCTCCATAAACTTGAGCTCATCCAAAACTATGCTGCCTGTATCCTAGCTTGCACCAAGTCCTGTTCACCCATCACCCCTGCGCTCGCTGACCTACATGGGCTTCCGGTCCGGCAACCCCATGATTTTTTTAAATTCTTGTCCTTGGTTTCAAATCTCCCCGTGGCCTTGCCCCCTCCCTATCTCTGTAACCTCCTACAACCCTACGGATCACTGGGCTCCTCCAATTCTGGCCTCTTGCGCATCCCCAATTATAATTGCTCCACCACTGCCAGCCGTGCCTTCAGCTGCCTAGGCCCAAAGCTCTGGAATTCTGTCCCTAACCCTCTCTGCCTCTCTCTCCTCCTTTTTAAGATGCTCCTTGAAACTTAGCTCTTTCACCTGTCCTAATGGGCCAGAAGTCGCTCACCTTGGGACGTCTCATTGCAATGTTGTCCTCTCTGTCCGCCGGCGAATCCAGGAAGCAAGTTCGTGAATGCACACATGCGCACTAAAACCCGGAAATCATGAACTTGCTCCCATTGGTTCGCCAGCGGTTTGACAGTTGTGAATTAAAGGGACATGCTACACTACAATCGATGGAATCATTAAACATTAATAAACTTACCCATCTGCCCACCTGGAACGAAAATACTTTCGCCACCAAAAGGTACCAGCCCTATACTTTTTAAAAGCGCTATAACTGTTAATGGCTGCAAAATAACAAAAAAATTAAAATTTAAGAATGTGGAATGTCATATTACTCTTATTTTTTGATCATTTAAAGAAAAACATTTTTAAATTAAAAATTTTAAAAAAAAAATTACCTTTAATTTCTGCAAGTTTCATTATATTAAATTATTTGCCTGGCTTTTTATAAATTTTTATTTAAACTAATGTACAGAAGTTAACTGTGAAGGAATGATTTCCAGTTGCTTGCTTGGGGGTGTGACTTCTCTCTGACAGATTCTGTGGGCATGGCTTCCATTCCCACAGTCTCTCTTAGATCCGAATGAACCTGCGCTGAAGTCACAGTGCACAACTTACAAAAGATTTGAAGAAGGAGCAAGTGGACGTCGGGAACCACGAGTTAAGTGTTTTTGTGGTCCACAGGATGTGCAGACAGCCTTGTCACGCCAATCGGAGCAAGTTCTGGCCCAATATCTCCTTATGTGGCTCGGTGCCAAATTTTGTTTGTGAAGCCCTTTGGGACATTTTACTACGTTAAAGGCACTATATAAATCAAAAATTGTTGTTGTTGAAGTGGATTGGGAGAGCTGCTGGAACAACTGCACATGGGCAGATGCTGAAAAGTCACAAACACAGGGATGCCAGGTTGCGGTGAAGGGGGGGTGCGAAGATGGTGGGGAGGGGGGGGATGGAGGAGGAGGGGAGAGATTTGTGATGGTCGGGAGTGTGAAAATAACATTGTTGGCTTGTGCAGAGAGACTGAGAGCTCAAACAAAATGAGAGGGAAAAAATGGTAGCGCCAGAGGCAACCCATCTACTTTTGCCATTCTGTGGTGCATTGTTTCTGGAGCCAGGGGATAAAACTGTTTATAAGTTAGTGTTTGTTGTCTCTGGGATCATCTATGCTCACTCATTCATATGGCATAGTTGTCTGTGGAAGTAGTAGTACTGTTATATAAATAGGGGATTAAATTAACACTTTTTTAAAGTGCAGATTGCTGTATTGTGTATCAAAGGTAGCACTTTGGTTGACCTTGGAACGTGGATGTATGTTAAAATGACAAACACTTTAGCAACCAGCCGTTTCTTGAATGGCAACATATGAAGAACAGCTGTCCGACAACAGCTGAGGTCATGAAAATGGAATGCGGAAGCAATGCACAAGCGACATATGCTGCACATATCTGCAGCCAGTAGAGGTAGTCAGGTCACTAAGGCAGGAAATGAGCCGTCCGATGGAATTTTGGCTTCACTTGCCTCTCTCCACGTACAGCAACAGAAGAGGGGGAGAGATTCCAAACTCTGCCTGGGATAAAAAATGCTACTAGAAAAAAGGCCTTTTGGATAAAATGATACAACTTAGGCTTTGATTAAAAGGCACAGGTGAGAGAATTGTTTTATGTTTGTCACTGAAATTCTATTTGGTTTTGTATTTTTGCTTTCTAAAGCAGGAAACATCAGTGTGACTGTTGGTGCAGCTCAGATAATGAGCTGCTTTTACAATGGCTGCAGATCAGTTTGGTAAGCAGGGCGAGTGGTGGTGTGATTTAGTTGAATGAGTTAGATTTTGTCTTTCCTACTGGAGATGCCTGCCATAAACATTGTATGAGAAGAGTCTGAGAATTTAACTTCTTACAGAATGAGGCTCAATGATGAAAGCTTTCAAACTCCATTTGATGATTTAACTTGTTTAAAATAGTGCATAAGAAATGGGATTCAGATTCGTGTTTTTTTAGTTTAGTCAGCATTTCAGGGATAGTGATTGGATAGGTGTTGGTATCTATCTTATCTACTTTTCATTGTATTGATTTCCAGTATATGTATAATTGTAGTGTATAGTTATGAGCCATATTTTTCACGAGTGTCTGTAATGTACTCAGTGTATTTTAATGAAAAATAGATCATTTCAATTAAATAACCCTTTCGGTCAGGAGTATATGACGTTGTTCAGAAACAGCTGAATATCTGCTGGGATACTATTAAAGTCACTGTAATCACTGAAAGCAAAATAGCCTGGAACATTTTATGTTTCTGCCAAAAGGAAAACCTCTCTTTTATCATTGAAGAAGTTAGAGGAAGAACTGTAATGTGTTTTTCACTTGTATGAGGAAAATTTGATTAAATTGATTATATTTACACGCAGACATTCTGATTAACAGGCTTCGGTATGTACTAAAGTCTTTTGTTCCAAGCGATGGAGTCAGACAAAAGAGTACATTGTCTGCGCAACCTACTTAGCACAATTACAACATCAAACATAAATGCAAAATATCCCACTGTCAGTTCTGGTTATCTTCAATTCTCTGGCGCAATCTCAGCTTCCAGACCATTCTCATCCCAGTGTTGTCCCTTGCACTTTGCTGAGTAAGGATAGGAATTTTTAAGAAAAACGTGAATGATTTTTGGATCATTGGAAAGATATATTTTTTGGACCATGATGTAGTTTATACCCTCATAACATTATATGCACATCATTCTTGCTCACTTTATTACCTGAAAATGTAACAGCAATAGCGAGAGCAGTATAGTAGCTTTGACAAATGTTGTTAAAAGCCTTTAATCTGATGCTGCTATTTTCATTATAAACTTCCATCAGTATTGAAGTTTGTTGTCTTGACAAAGAATAGAGCTACAGTGTATAAGGATAACTAGTGACTAATTGTAAAGTACTTTTCATTCAATACTGAGAATGCAGGCTACATTAAGATCATACTTGTGGTGCCATACGAGGAACAGCATAGCAGTGGGGGTTGGACTGCTGTGAAATTGGAATGTAGAGGCCCAGGTTAAGGGAAAGAACTTTAAATAAATGAGTAGTCAGCCTGACTGGTAATGTGTTCTGCTTCAATGCATAATGTGTAAGTATGTGCTATGCAATCATAAGCCAGGGATAAATTGAAACAGTGATGTTTATTTTGAAGACTCTATTTCAAAATTCTTTTCAAGAGGCAAACTGAATCTGACATTCTCTGAAGAAAAGGTTAAACCATTTATGGCCTAACAGTGGAAGAGTACAGTTTCGACAAGCTGGGAAAATTTTATTGTATTAATGCATGGTTCTAAAATGCATTAGTGTAGTAATTGCATCTAAAGATCACAGAGGTATAATAATATCAAGGGGAATTATGTTTAGTGTGAATGTGTGTGTACTGTATAGGTTTTTAAAAATATGTTAATTCTCATTCTAGCACATCAAATCAAAATGATCATAAAAATGCATACGTATGATCTAGTCTGAATCATCATGCTTGATCTAAACAGAATTCTTCTCCATGTATAGCATTCCAGTACAGGCATTGTGTAGAATTGTTTTTTGATGGGGACCAAGATGGTTTCCCAGGATTACCAGAACAGATGTTTTTTGTAAGTTTCCAGGTGCTTTGTTTTAAAAAATGACTTTTCCAGCAATTTTAAAAAATGGCCCTTTCCAGCAATTTTTGACCATTGCTTTTTCAGTTGACTTCTGTTTTTTTTTTAAATTTCAGTGACTCACTGTTTTTGTGTTTCTTTCTATATAACTTTGCTGAATATGGCCTTTCACTCTCTCTTCTGTCTTTCCTGTTTACTTACATCTTCTGACAATATATTATGCCTACCCAAGGCCTTGGTGCCCACTTAGTATTTTATAGATGCAGATCAAAGCTGAAAATTGCTATATTGTAAATATCTTTCAGTATTAGCCTATTTTAACTGAGCAGTAATTGAACCATTTGTATCTGCTTATATCAAATGCTTTGATACCAAAGAAAGTACAATATTAACCAGTTAAAATATAATGCTTGCTATTCTTATCAGTAAGTCTCGCCCTTTAGCTGTTCCAGCCAAAGCTAACTTCTCAGTTTAAGATGGGCATATATGTATGTGTATGTCAAATGAAAATTTCTGGTATATAACATGTAAATTGAGTAAACCTGCAGGAACAATGTCATAATTATTGATCTTGTGTGAATGTCACCTTGTACTTAGATGCTGTCCTTGTATTCCATGGACTATCTGCACAAAAAACAGAATTATTTTCTATTTAAAATTACAATAAAAGTTTGTGACTTTGAGACTATAATCTAATCTTGGAATTTGGGAGACCATTGTAAATCAAGCTGTTCTTTTGTGGTTTATGATCTAATCTGTACCCATCTAGTCTTTGTTCTTTGTCTATGTAACTAAGGTTTTTTGTTGGAATGGAAAGGTGGGAAGAGAGTGTGAGCGTTTTAAGCATGAACGATTCATATAGAAGAATGTAGCTGCATGCAAGTTACTAGAGCAATTCTAAGAAGGCTATCAGCTGTGATGATTCAACTCTAATGCTTTCAGAGAGTATTTATATAGTTTACGTTTTATGACAGTTTCGTAAGGCAAAACAGGTAAGGTATGCATTATATATACCTATGTAAAATATTCAACTATAACTCATAGAACCTTCACTATTTCATTACGTGTTAAGCATTTTAGAGTTATCCACAAACAATTATATTAAAATTATAATGATGCCAGATGTCCAAAAAGAAAAGCTAATCTGGATTTTTTTTCTGTATAAGAACGGGGGTTAAAAGCAAACTTCCAATTAGATTTGAACCAAGATCTTGTCATCCCATTTGAATGAGACAAAGTGGTAGTTGAAATATTTCAGCAGTTGCTCAATAACATCCAGCAATATCAGATTGCAGTTCTGGAATGTGCTGAATTATTAGTCATATTTGATGCATATCAAGATGGGAAAATTGGGGTTTACAATATTGTTGGATTTTAATTTCTGTTCTCATAAAGGGTTTTCGAGACTGAATTGTTAAAATATGTGGTGAAATTTCTCCTTTTTCTAGGGGGAGAAAAGGAAAAGCCATTAGTATGGCCATAATGCATAGATCCTTTGTCAGTGCAATGTCCTAGGCTCATTCATCTTCAGCTGCTTTATCAATGGCCTTCCCTCCATCATAAAGTCAGAAATGGGGATGATTGCTGATGATTGCACAGTGTTCAGTTCCATTCACAACCCCTCAAATAATGAAGCAGTCACAGCCCGCATGCGGCAAGACCTGGACAACATCCAGGCTTGGGCTGATAAGTGGCATGTAACATTCGCGCCAGACAAGTGCCAGGCAATGACCATCTCCAACAAGAGAGAGTCTAACCACCTCCCCATGACATTCAACAGCATTATTATCGCCGAATCCCCCACCATCAACATCCTGGGGGTCACCATTGACCAGAAACTTAACTGGACCAGTCATATAAATAATGTGGCTACAAGAGCAGGTCAGAGGCTGGGTATTCTGTGGCGAGTGACTCACCTCCTGACTCCCCAAAGCCTTTCCACCATCTACAAGGCACAAGTCAGGAGTGTGATGGAATACTCTCCACTTGCCTGGATGAGTGCAGCTCCAACAACACTCAATAAGCTGGACACCATCCAGGACAAAGCAGCCCGCTTGATTGGCACCCCATCCACCACCCTAAACATTCACTCCCTTCACCACTGGCGCACAGTGGCTGCAGTGTGTACCATCCACAAGATGCACTGCAGCAACTTGCCAAGGCTTCTTCGACAGCACCTCCCAAATCCGCGACCTCTACCACCTAGAAGGACAAGAGCAGCAGGCACATGGGAACAACACCACCTGCACGTTCCCCTCCAAGTCACACACCATCCCGATTTGGAAATATTTCGCCGTTCCTTGATCGTCGCTGGGTCAAAATCCTGGAACTCCCTTCCTAACAGCACTGTGGGAGAACCTTCACTACACGGACTGCAGCGGTTCAAGAAGGCGGCTCACCACCACCTTCTCAAGGGCAATTAGGGATTGGCAATAAATGCTGGCCTTGCCAGCGACACCCACATCCCATGAACAAATAAAAAAAAACTAAATTCAGAATTGTGCATTAGGATAATTCTCCACTAAAAGTAGATGACTGTAAACTTGAAGAATTTTAAGATAATTGGAAAACTAGAACTAGCAAAACTTCATGTTATTGTAAACATGATTGATTTTAATATTCATTTCATTGTATTCCTGGTTACAAGTATCAAAAATCTGTTAGTAACTTGCTTTGTCAGACTGTTTCAGCATTTTATTGACCAAATTCTATGTGGGGGAATCTCATTATAAGGACTAAACGCGAGTGAACAGAGTAGATGAAGCATTCAGAAAGGTCATAGAAATTGGTAACATTTAAAAAAAATATATAGGCCACAGCAGTAGCATTTTGACTACTGTGGTATGACTTGCTTTGGGCTATAATTAGGTGTGTAATTTTGTAACAAGATACTTTTGTAGTCACAGCAGCTGATGACTGTATGATTGTCTCTAGGAATCCTTAGTGACTGAGACTAACCTCCAAAAAACTGAAGTGCAAAGGAAATTTTGTCCTTCGGAACAGTCAGTTGTTGTAGTGTTTAGACATTTACCCATATGTGGGGAGTATTGTGTTTGTCACATTATTATACATTCTGATTTAAAAAGAAATTCCGCTCTAGTGGTTGAGACAGAAATATATTTTGAATGCTTTGTTAAGCTTGTGAAGGGTTAGGACTGGTGCAAGTTGAGCAAATTCAAAGTCAAAATTCCTTGAATAATGCAAAGATATTTGCAGTATGTACAGAACTCCAGTTTTTTTATTTCATTGAGATTTTAAAAATAAAATATACATTATTTGTCTTGACATGTAATACTTAAAGTTGAGATTTCTTCTACAACTTGACTAAGAGGATGGTTTAAAATATTGTTATTAATGTAGCTAAGAGCACTGCAGAAGGCTGAGATATATAAATTGGTTGGTACAGCCTCAGGCTTGGCCATGGTATGGTGTAACATCCAAATGACACTAAGCAGGTCAAGTCAAGAGCAGCCATGCAAGTCTGTATTAGTGAATATTATACGTAATTTAAAGGGGGTGTTACTTTGTCTGAAATCTTCAGATCATTGTCTTCAGTCATGATAATCATAAGTCAACAGAAAATAAACTGTTTCATGAAATAGTTTCCGAGGACAAAGAATGCTAATAATTAAGTACTAGAATTTCAAGTATGTAAGTAAAACTAAATGGAATCTAGATAATTTCACAACATGTTTGTACGGTTTTTGAAAAATTGTCACTTAAAGGATATATGCACATACTCCAGTAGTATCCTTTTATTATCAACATAAAAATTGTTAACTATCTCTGACACAGTATTACCTCACTGAATATTTGGTTGGTTCTGTTTTTGAATTCTTAATTATAGATTTAATACATGAGAGTGTGACATTTACATCTCTTTTTTTGTGGATTGTAAGTAGATACATAAAACATATTGGGGGTGAAATTAGGCCGTGTAGCACCTGTTTTGTAGACGCAATGCGGACATCTAAGCCCCGAAAATGGCGTCCGAAATGCGTGTGCACGCTTCCGACGGGAAGTGCGCAGGACGCCATCTTGGCAAAGGGGTTTGTACAAGCGCACCTAACGACTGCCGGCAACATGTAGAGCAGGGGGACTATGGTGTGAATCAGTGTGCAATGCTGATTTGAAGCAGCTGGCGACATTTTGAAACTCCATGCTCTAGCCAACGCACAGCTGAACAGGACTTAAATGGCATGACGGACCCCCCACCAGTGCTATTTAAAGGGATCATGCAGGAGTTACAGATTAGTTGCTGGATTATTTATTCTGGCTGCTGGTGCAATTGTACTTGTTTTTGGAAGTTTCCTATACTTGGCTAAAGTTGCAATAGTCTATTTTTTTTTTTATTCGTTCATGGGATGTGGATGTCACTGGCAAGGCCAGCATTTATTGCCGATCCCTAATTGCCCTTGAGAAGGTGGTGGTGAGCTGCCGCCTTGAACTGCTGCAGTCTGTGTGGTGAAGGTTCTCCCATAGTGTTGTTAGGTATGGAGTCCCAGGATGTTGACGCAGTGACGATGAAGGAATGGCGATATATTCCCAAGTCGGGATGGTATGTGACTTGGAGGGGAATGTGCAGGTGGTGTTCCCGTTTGCCTGCAGCCCTAGTCTTTCTAGGTGGTAGAGATCGCAGGTTTGGGAGGTGCTGTCGAAGAAGCCTTGGCAAGTTGCTGCAGTGCATCCTGTGGATGGTACACACTGCAGCCACAGTGCACCGGTGGTGAAGGGAGTGAATGTTTAGGGTGGTGGATGGGGTGCCAATCAAGCGGGCTGCTTTGTCCTGGATGGTGTCTAGCTTATTGAGCGTTGTTGGAGCTGCACTCATCCAGGTAAGTGGAGAGTATTCCATCACACTCCTGACTTGTGCCTTGTAGATGGTGGAAAGGTTTTGGGGAGTCAGGAGGTGAGTCACTCGCCACAGAATACCCAGCCTCTGACCTACTCTTGTAGCCACAGTATTTATGTGGCTGGTCCAGTTAAGTTTCTGGTCAATGGTGACCCCCAGGATGTTGATTGTGGGGGATTGAGCGATGGTAACGCCGTTTAATGTCAAGGGGAGGTGGTTAGACTCTCTCTTGTTGGAGATGGTCATTGCCTGGCACTTGTCTGGCGCGAATGTTACTTGCCACTTATCAACCCAAGTCTGGATGTTGTCCAGGTCCTGTTGCATGCGGGCACGGACTGCTTCATTATCTGAAGGGCTGTGAATGGAACTGAACACTGTGCAATCATCAGCGAACATCCCCATTTCTGACCTTATGATGGAGGGAAGGTCACTGATGAAGCATGTGAAAATGGTTGGACCTCCGACACTGCCCTGAGGAATTCCTGCAGCAATGTCTTGTGGCTGAGATTGACCTCCAACAACCACTACCATCTTCCTTTGAGCTAGGTATGACTCCAGCCACTGGAGAGTTTTCCCCCTGATTCCCATTGACTTCAATTTTACTAGGGCTCCTTGGTGCCACACTCGGTCAAATGCTGCCTTGATGTCAAGAGCAGTCACTCTCACCTCACCTCGAATTCAGCTCTTTTGTCCATGTTTGGACCAAAGCTGTAATGAGGCCTGGAGCCGAATGGTCCTGGCGGAACCCAAACTGAGCATCGGTGAGCAGGTTATTGGTGAGTAAGTGCCGCTTGATAGCACTGTCGACGACACCTTCCATCACTTTGCTGATGATTGATAGTAGACTGATAGGGCGGTAATTGGCTGGATTGGATTTGTCCTTTTAGTGGACAGGACATACCTGGGCAATTTTCCTCATTGTCGGGTAGATGCCAGTGTTGTAGCTGTACTGGAACAGTTTGGCTAGAAGTGCAGCTAGTTCTGGAACACAAGTCTTCAGCACTACAGCTGGGATGTTGTCAGTGCCCATAGCCTTTGTTGTATCTGGAGCACTCAGCCGTTGCTTGATATCATGTGGAGTGAATCGAATTGGCTGAAGACTGACTTCTGTGATGGTGGGGCAATCGGGAGGAGGTATGCCTGGTGCTGCTCCTGGCATTCTCTTCTGCACTCCTCATTGAACCAGGGTTGGTCCCCTGCCTTGTTGGTAATGGTAGAGTGAGGAATATGCCGGGCCATGAGGTTACAGATTGTGTTGGAATACAAATCTGTTGCTGCTGATGGCCCACAGTGCCTCATGGATGCCCAGTTTTGAGCTGCTAGATCTGTTCTGAATCTGTCCCATTTAGCACGACGGTAGTGCCACACAACATGTTGGATGGTGTTGTCAGTATGAAGACGGGATGTCGTCTCCACAAGGACTGTGCGGTGGTCACTCTTACCAATACTGTCATGAACAGATGCATCTTTGACAGGTAGATTGGTGAGGACGAGGTCAAGTAGGTTTTTCCCTCGTTGGTTCGCTCACCACCTGCTGCAGGCCCAGTCTGGCAGCTATGTCCTTCAGGACTCGGCCAGCTTAGTCAGTAATGGTGCTACCGAGTACTCTTGGTAATGGACATTGAAGTTTCCCACCCAGAGTACATTCTGTGCCCTTGCTAACCTCAGTGCTTCCTCCAAGTGGTGCTCAACATGGAGGAGTACTGATTCATCAGCTGAGGGAGGGCGGTAGGTGGTAATCAGCAGGAGGTTTCCTTGCCCATGTTTGTCTTGATGCCATGAGATTTCATGGGGTCCGGAGTCAATGCTGAGGACTCCCAGGAACACTCCCTCCTGACTTATGTCACTCTACTGCCACCTCTGATGTGTCTGTCCTGCCGGTGGGTCAGGACATACCCAGGGACGGTGATGGACAAGTCTGGGACGTTGGCTGAAAGGTATGATTCTGTGAGTATGGCTGTGTCAGGCTGTTGCTTGACTTGTCTGTGGGACAGCTTTCCCAATTTTGACACAAGTCCCCAGATGTTAGTGAGGAGGGCTTTGCATGGTCGACTGGGCTTGGTTTGCCTTTGTCGTGTCTGGTGCCTCGTGGTCCGATGCTTGGTGGTCCGTCCGGTTTTATTCTTATTGTGACTTTCTGTAGCGAGATTGTACAACAAAGTGGCTTGCTATGCCATTTCAGAGGGCAATTAAGAATCAACCACATTGCTGTGGGTCTGGAGTCACATGTAGGCCAGACCGCGTAAGGATGGCAGGTTTCCTTCCCAAAAGGACATTAGTGAACCAGATGTTTTTTTACGACAATCCGGTAGTTTTTATGGCCACCGTTACTGATACAAGTTTTTTTTATTCCACGTTTTATTTAATTCATTGAATTTAAATTCCCCAGCTGCCGTGGCGGGATTTAAACTCGTGATTCCGGATTATTAGTCCAGGCCTCTGGACTACTAGTCGAGTAACATAACCACTATGCTACCGTATCCTTGGAATGTGGTCTGGCTGGTCTTGCAGAACTGTTCGTGGCATTTAAAATATTGTGCTGAGAAAAGTTGCTTCCAGACATGGGTGGCCTGCTAGGGCTTCCTCAGGGAACTGAACATGACAGGGAAATGACAGGCCACGCAGAGCAAGACAAGCTGCTAGAATAGGGAGAAGGAGGAGCAGGGCACTTAGCAGGAGGCCATATCCAAGGAGGGTCTTCAGGGACCAATTCTCTTACCTCAACTTCAGCAACGACCAGTGCATCAGAAACCGTGACTGAAATTTGTCAACTGCTGCAGCCTCAGAGCAGGGCAAGGACAGCATTGCCTGTGGTTGTCAAGGTAACCATGGCACTTAATTTTTACAGCTCTGGCTCCTTTCAGGCTGCTGCTGGAGATATAAGCAACATCTCACAGTTTGCAGAGCACTGCTGCATGAGGGAGGTCACTGTGGCTCTCTACACACTCAGAAACAGATTCATCTCATTCCCTCTTGCTAGAGACAAGCAGCAGGAGTGAGTACAAAGCTCGCATTGCAGGCTTCTCCATGGTTCAGGGTGCCACTGACTGCACGCATATTGCCATGCATGCTCCACATCTGAACTCGGCCACATTTATGAATAGAAAGGGATTTCACTCCCTCAATGTGCAGCTGGTGTGCAGTCACACGCTGCATGTCACGCAGGTCAATGCCCGCTATCCTGGCAGCAGTCTTGATTCCTTCATCCTTTGGCAATCCTCCATGCCACTTATATTTCAACCAGCACGGCAAGTCAAAGGCTGGCTACTGGGCAACAAGGGTTATCCCCTCATGAAATGGCTCAAGACTCCGGTCAGGAACGTATGCACACGTGCACAGCAGGCCTACAACGAGAGCCATGCTGCCACACTGAGCATCATAGCTTCCGCTTCCTGGATCACTCTGGAGAAGCCCTGCAGTACTCAACTGAGCGGGTATCAAGATTTGTCATTGTATGCTGCATGCTGCACAATCTTGCCATTATGAGAGAACAGCCCTTGCCACCGTCTATCAGGCGAGAACCTGAGCAACAGGAAGAGGAGGAGATGCAACAGGAAATGGTGGAAGAGGCAGGCAAGCTGCAAGGTAGACAGGCCCTGTCTGCCAGGGATCTGCGTGATCAGATTATTAATGAGCGATACCAGTAACCTCAATGACACCTCCTCATTTACCAACAGTCCCACAATCCTTATCCTTCCTCCCTCATGTGACCATCAAATCATCCTCCTTATGATTACACATTGCTTCCTCCCTCAGCTCATCGCAGAAATAAAAACTACCACCAAATGCAAAGTCAAGTCCACATTTATAAATTAACACATGAAATTATGCAAAGAAAATGATACTATTCACCTTTGTGTATTCCCTTAGTGCCTTTCATTCGTATGCCTTTACCTTTCCTAGTGGTCCTACGAGGTGTATCCCCAGTGGCTGTGGAAGGTTACTGACCTTTATTTGAGGAGATTGCAGATGGCCTTGTAGGACAACGTCGAGCAGCTCTGGGCCTAGAGGGCCCTGCTTCAGACTGCACCGTCTCTGCCTGGGCTGCAGCAGTCTGGGCCAGCTGGCTGACAGGCAACAGCAAGGGCACCGGCAGAGTGGCAGGGGTGGGAACAGGAATGCTGTCATCCTGAGAGATGACAGCAGTTTCCTGTTCCCTGGCGCCACTGCCACTCTCCCGTGGCGGTGCCTCAGAAATCTGGTTATCTGCTGGAGAACAGATTGCTGGACTGTTGTGATGCCCTGGAAGCCCCTTTCAACAGTGGTACCCAGAACCACGATAGCAGCAGTCTGAGCTTCTAAGGCAGCAGTCAGACCTTTGATGGCAGATGTTTGTACTGCAATGGAACTGTGACATTGGTCATCAGACGCTGTATCATGGTGGGTCCCACAGGTGTGCTGATGGAGGTGACCACCCGTTCCATGTGAGAAAGGTTGGGCTCCAACTCTGCTCAAGGCCCTGTGCCAAGTTGGAGTTGGACTCCTCCATGCCCCTTGACATTGTGCGCTGGCTTTCTGGCAGGCTTTCCAGTGCACAAAGCATTTGGTTGTGTACGCCCATCAAAGCCATCATCTGACTCCTCTGCAGTAGAACTAATGTGCACCCTCGACCTCTGGCGAGCTGGCACCTGCAGTATCTGTTCCCCCTGGCCCTGGCTCCTGCGCACTTGTACCTGGTGTCTCACCACGTGCAGATCCCTCCTCTATCCTAGCCTCTAAACTACGTGCAGTGTCAGTCTCTGAGTTGGTGGCTGCGAGTGTGAGATCGAGTGACGGTGTGTTTTCATCATTGTTGTCTTCCTTTGCCTCCTCTGACTGGGCAGGTTTTAGTTACATAAGAAATGGGAGCAGGAGTAGGCCAATCGGCCCCTCGAGCCTGCTCCGCCATTCAATAAGATCATGGCTGATCTGATCCTAACCTCAAATCTAAATTCATGTCCAATTTCCTGCCCGCTCCCTGTAACCCCTAATTCCCTTTACTTCTAGGAAACTGTCTATTTCTGTTTTAAATTTATTTAATGATGTAGCTTCCACAGCTTCTTGGGGCAGCAAATTCCACAGACCTACTACCCTCTGAGTGAAGAAGTTTCTCCTCATCTCAGTTTTGAAAGAGCAGCCCCTTATTCCAATATTATGCCCGCTAGTTCTAGTTTCACCCATCCTTGGGAACATCCTTACCGCATCCACCCATTCAAGCCCCTTCACAATCTTATATGTTTCAATAAGATCGCCTCTCATTCTTCTGAACTCCAATGAGTAGAGTCCCAATCGACTCAACCTCTCCTCGTATGTCCACCCCCTCATCCCCGTATAGTTCTTGCGTATCTGAAGTGACAAAGGGACATTGGTTGAGTTGTGGTGAGGGAAGAGGTGAAAATAAGACGTGCATGCTTACACCATCTGCAGCACATGAGTCAAAGGGATTAGGGAGAATTGGGAAGCGATGAAGAGGATTCGGTGTGCAGACATCCTCATGATTGATACCACCAGCATCGCCAGTGGCCATGGCCCCAGCGATGGCCCTTCCAATGATGGACAGCACTGACTCCTCCATGGTGGTTAGGACGTGTAGGCGCGCCTGTCCTCCTCAAGCTCTTTCCTGCTGCGTACTGTTATGCGCCACCTTCTCCTGCAAGAAGAGGGAAGTATGTCATTGAGTTTCCTGCAAGATGTTTGGGTGATGTGGCTGTCATGGGTTGAATAGCTGCTGGTATGTGTGACCTGTGAGTTGCGGCTGTGAGGCTTACAATAGTTGTAATGTGTGAGGGTGAGAGGAAGCATCTGATTTGAAGAGTTGAGTACTGATCGAAAGAGTTTGTTGGTAGGTGGGTGATGGGGGGGGGTGTAATGTGTGGAGGAGTGGATGAGGTTAGTGGTGCAGTTGGTAGGATATGCCACTTGACAATTGAATTCATGCACCTTGACCACATGTGTCAAATCATTGAACTTCTTCCTGCACTGATTCCATGTTCTTGGCGCTGTGCTCCTGGCATTGACCTTGTCTGCTACTTCCTCCCACTTAATCTTGAGCATATGTCTGGAGGGCCTCCTGCCCCCCTGTGGATATAGGATGCACCTGCTTCTGTCCACCTTTTCCACCAAGGCCTCTGGTGCATCATCCGAGAAGCTTGATGAATGCTCTCTCGTAGGCGCAGCCGTTCTTCACTATATTCCAGCACAGATTTACTTCCCAATGGACTTCCAGCACTTCCTGCAGCCACGGTGTGCCTCCCCTTTAGGAAGTGCAGGCTCCTGACACCGGGGCCCCCTGCTGATGCGTGCAGCTAATCAAGAGAGCATGTAACACTTGGCTGCATGGAGCAATCATTGAAATCATCAGGCAGCATGAATTTTACGTGCTGCCTGCATCTCAACGAATAGGTGTGATCCCAGTGTCTGTTTTCGGGGATTATCTAATATAACCCCCAATGTCTGTTGGCAGTAGTCTTGCAGTTACTTAGGCTGCATTTGCACTGCAACTGTGTACTGTTGGTGCAAAGTGAAACTGCATAAAAGGTATTTTGCTTTGCACATGTATACACAGTATATATACATACAAGACATCCTGTAAAATGACTTTCTGTCGATTTTGTTTACTAGCATCTGCTGCTGTTAAGGGAACTGGTGGTACTATAGACCCACAGTAATATGAGGGTAATAGCAGATCTATTATTGGAATAAATTTTAAATATTTGAATTTAAAGTTAGATGTGCTGCCAGTTGTTTAAAATCTTCAGAAGAATGTTGAATTGAGGTTGAAGATGATTTTGCAGTATATTGATTACGATTCCATTTCAGATATACCCCGACATATCTTTTTTCAGCCTGACCCATTTTTAATTGCAGTGTCAGTTGTGCTTATTTACGGTTTAATAACTTTTGAAGTAGTAATTTGACCCTGAGGTGAGCTTCTGACCCCATATCCTCTCCATCACCAAGACTACCTACTTCCACCTCTGTAACATCACCCGTCTCCGCCTCTGCCTCGGCTCATTGGCTGCTGAAACCCTTGTCCATGCCTTTGTTACCTCTAGACTCGACTATTCCAATGCTCCCCAGGCTGCCCTCCTACCATGCACCCTCAGTAAACTTGAGCTCATCTAAAACTCTGCTATCCATATCCGAACTCCCGTTTCCCCATCACCCCTGTGCTCACTGACCTACATTGGCTCCCGGTCCAGCAACGCCTTGACTTTAAAATTCTCATCCTTGTTTTCAAATCCTTCCATGGCCTTGCCCCTCCCTATCTCTGTAACCTCCTCCAGCCCTACAACCCTCTGAGATTTCTGCTCTCATCCAATTCTAGCCTCTTGCGCATCCCTGATTTTCTTCACTCCACTCTTGGCGGCCGTGCCTTCAGCTGCCTCGACTCTAAGCTCTGGAATTCCTTCCCTAAACCTTTCTGCCTCTCTACCTCTCCTCCTTTAAGACAATCCTTGAAACTTACCTCTTTGACCAAGCTTTTGGTCACCTGTCCTAATATCTCCTTATGTGGCTTGGTGTCAAATTTTGTTTAATAATGGTCCTCTGAAGTGCCTTGGAATGTTTTACCATGTTAAAGGCATTATGTAAATACAAGTTGTTGTTGTTGTTGTTTAGGTGGATTGGGAGAGCTACAGGAACACTGGAACAACTGCATGTGGGTAGATGCTGAAAAGTCACAAATACAGGGAGGGGAGGGCGAGGGAGGAAGGGAGAGATTTGTAGGGGAGAGATTTGTGATGGCCAGGAAAAATTGTTTTGTTGGCTTGTAGAGAGAGATTGTGAGCTCAAACAAAACGTGAATCGCATTGGGATGTTTTCCTACATCAAAGGTGCTATTGAAGTAGTAAAATCTTCAAAAATTCTCAAGGCTTCCTCTGAAATATTCTCCAGATCAAATATGATTGAGCACCAATGACATGACAGCCTCCCATAAGTTAATTCCTATGTTCTTAAAATTATTTCTCTGTTCCCTACCTAAGTTTCATGGTTTTGAGATTACTCTCCATCACACAATTTGCTATAGAGGACTGGTGGAATGGTTTAAACGGTCATTATGTTACTCCTTGACTTGACTGACAGCTGTTTTTTGTGTGTGATGGGGAGATAATGGGTCAGATTTTGTGCTCTAAGTAAAGGTGAGGCTAATAACACTGGCTGTTATTTATGCATAAATGGTACCGCAACTTCAGGCAAGGATAGAATATCCAAAATGTGCTGTCGGAGTTGCGCTGTTCTGCCGTTAGCTTCGCGAAAGCTGCATTTCGCTGTTTGCCTTACCATTGAATTGCATTGAATGGTGTGAAGTTGATGTATTTGCACAGTAGATATGAACTAAACTTGCCGCAGAAAGTTCTTGTAATTTCAAGTGTAAGTATCTATTTAATGACACGATAGGTGTTAATTACTGCCAATCAACCTCTCAGGCACTGAAAATTAACAATTACAGGTGTGTAGTATCATTTCTTCAGGTATCAATTGTTGTTGGAGATTGTAAAATCATATCGTGGGATATTTGCTTTCTGTTTTGGAATTCAGTCTACCACAGTAAATTTTGCTGAACTCCACTGACGTGTGTGGTCCTCCATTTTATTTTATCTCACTGTAGAGTTGGTGGACTGTTGTCGTGCTGGATTGTGGTGGTGGTCGGAAATTGATTCATTAGCTATCTTGTCTTACCTTCCAGGATGACAACACAGTGCTGGCTGTAGCAATATGCCCAACTCCAGCCTATCCAAATTGGTATCCCTTGCATCAAGTTCTTGCAAAAGCTTCAACCTTTTCAGGTTTGTTTCTATTGATTTGAAAACCGCAAAGAAATCCTGATGCATCAAAAAGGGTGATTGCAGAGCTAAGAGAAGGACTTGGAAACAGGATGCAGCTGATTACAGATCTGTGAAACAGACTAGGTGGCAGTGCAAGATTGATTAGACAACCTTTAAAAGGGACTATGTGATTAAGTGATACTGATTACAGAGAATGAATCTGTAATATTGCCATAAAAACATCCAGGATTGTGATGTAAGAGAATTATAGCAAGAAAGATAAAACTGGATAGATAAAGATTAGAAACACTAGTGATTATACACAAGAGTTGAGTAAGTGTAAAGCAGTGGCATAGAAAGGATCATGATTTTAAATTTTGTAAATGAATGCTGACATTCTTCATTCTTCAATTTGGCAACATCAATGCATAGGCTAAAGTGAAGTTGCAGCCAAAAAAGTACACTTATATAACACTCCAGCATGTTTCATTTAGTAAACTATTGATATTTAACGAGATCGAGCATGGGACTGTTTTAGTAAGAATGTAAAGCATGGAAAAAGAATGGCCATTTGGCCCAGCAAGCCCATTACTTCCACCTATATACAATGTGCTCTATCATTTACTTTATCCAACTAATTTAATTTCCTGAGAGAGACTTCAGCAAAGCTGCTTGATATCCCTCGGCCACTGCCAAAATACAAGTGAAGCAAAATTCCAGGCACCTAACGGTATTTATTTTGAAGTGTTAATAGTTCTTTAGCTCTTTGTCGGCATGTTCATATGTCAATCAGACTGTGGGGGCAGGAGGGAAGGAATGACTTCTAATTTGAAATCTTGCTTATGTTATTTAGTTCTGCGCCCTCCAAAAGCAACTTACACTTATGCGCAAGGTGAAACATTCCAAAGAGCTTTACAAAGAGGGCAGGGAGGGGATCAGGTGTCGAGAAGAAGTGTGGGGCGAGTATTGAGGAGAAGTAGCTGAAGGCACAATCAAAGAGGTGGCTTTTGAAAAAGGGAAGAGATTTAGTAAATCAGAGCGCCTTCGGAAGGGAATTGCAAAGTGCTGGGATGAAGTGACTGAAGATTTTGCCACTGGCGGTAGATTGGAACGAGAGGCGATTTCACAGAAGACTCGAGTGATGGCTAGGATGTAGGGCTGGAGGCGGTTACAGGAGTAGAGTGGAGCAGGACCACGTAGGGATTTCTAAACAAGAACAAAAGTTTTTTGCTGAGGTGTGGGGAGCCACTGGAGATTAGCAAGGACAGGGGGTGATAGGTGAATGGAACTTAGAACAGGATGGGTTGTGGGCAGTAGAGTTTTGGATGAATTGGACTTTGTAGGGTGGAGCTTGGGAGGCTGGAGCGTAAGATACTGGAGAAGTTGAGCCCGGAGGTGATTAAGATGTGGACAAGAGTTATGAGAGTTTCAGCAGCTGGTGGGGGTGGGGCTTTGTATGAGGGAACGGCGGATGATATTACAACAGCAACAAACTTACATTTGTATAGCGCCCTTAATGTAGAAAAACATTCCGTGGTATCTCTCAGAGGAGTAAAAATGGACGCTGAGTGAGAAGTTAGGAGAGATACATAGATCTTGCAACACGGAAACAGTGAGTTCAGCCCAACTAGTCTGTGACGGCATTTACCCTGCACGAACATATAATTATAATCACATTTATCTGCCCTGTTCCCAAATCCCTCTTTCATTCATCCACCTATCCAATCTAATCTTAAATGTTGACATAGTTTCTGCCTCCCTTCCTTCATCCTACTGTTGGTGGCCGTGCGTTCAGCCATTTAGGCCTCATGCTCTGGAATTCCCTCCCGACACCACTCCGACACTCCACTAACTTCTCCTCCTTTAGACATTCCTTAAAACTCACTTCTTTAACCAAGCTTTGGTCATCCTTCCTAATATCTCCTTATTTGGTTTGACATTCATTTTTGTCTGGTTACACCTTTGTAAAGTTCCTTGGAATGTTTTCTATATTAAAGGCGTTATGTAAATGCAAGTTGTTGTTACCTCAATCACTAACCCTGGAAATGAATTCCACAGCCTCACAACTCTATGTAAAGAAGTTTCTCTTGCTCTCTGTTCTGAATATCTTACATTTAATCTTGAATCTATGATTCCTCATTCTAGGCCCGTCATTCCAAACCCCTTAACTATTGGAAAAGTCTGCTATCTAACTGACCAAAGGCATAATCAAATAGGTTTTTAAAAGGTGTTTAAAAGCGAGGAGAGAGGAAATGCGGTGGAGTGGTTTAGGGAGGGAGTTCTGAGTGTAGGGCCGAGACAGCTGAAAGCTCTGTCACCAATGGAGGAACGGAGTGAAAGCGGGTCCACAGATGGCTAAAAATAGAACGATAAAGGCCTCTTGATGGGTCATAACGGTGGAGGAGGTCACATAGATAGATTATTGTGAGGCTAGATTTGTAAATCCTGAAGCGATGTCACAAAATGGAGGGAGTTAGGAAGGGAATTTCAGAGTGCTAGTGGTCTCATCCCGGGGATGAGGGGGCGGACATATGAGGAGAGGTTGAGTAGATTGGGACTACTCATTGGAGTTCAGAAGAATGAGAGGCGATCATATTTAAACATATAAGATTGTGAAGGGGCTTGATCGGGTGGATGCGGTGAGGATGGGTGAAACTAGAACTAGGGGGCATAATCTTAGAATAAGGGGCTGCTCTTTCAAAACTGAGATGAGGAGAAACTTCTTCACTCAGAGGGTGGTAGGTCTGTGGAATTTGCTGCCCCAGGAAGCTGCGGAAGCTACATCATTAAATAAATTTAAAACAGAAATAGACGGTTTCCAAGAAGTAAAGGGAATTAGGGGTTACGGGGAGCGGGCAGGAAATTGGACATGAATTTAGATTTGAGGTTAGGATCAGATCAGCCATGATCTTATTGAATGGCGGAGCAGGCTCGAGGGGCCGATTGGCCTACTCCTGCTCCTATTTCTTATGTTCTTATAATTGAAGACTGTGTCAATGATGGAGGGAGAGGTGGGAATGCACCTAAGGCCCTGAAGAATGATGGGTAGGATGTAGGCTGAAGGAGGTTGCAGAAGTGAAATGTAACAGGACCATGGAAGAATTTATAAAAATCAAATTTCAAATCCATATGCTGTAGGATGGGACCCAATGGAGGACAAGAATTTTGAATTGGTGCATTGGGGGATAGAGAGTCATTTTAAGTTTACAAGGATGTGGAGGTGGAATTTGGATGAGGATGGAACGTGGGAAGCTGGTAACCCGAGCATTAAGAGAAATCAAGACTGGAGGCGATGAAAGCATAGATTAGAATTTCGGCTGAGGTGGGAGTGAGGCAGAGGTGGATAATGTTGTGGATTTGGAATTAACAGATCTTGGCGGCCAGGATTTGGGGCTTGAAACTCAGCTTTGAATCAAGCAGAACACCAAGGCTGAGATTGTCTGATGCAGCCTAAGTGAGCAGATGGGGAGGAAGATGAAGTCAGTGGCAAGGGTATGGAATTGTCAGCAGAGACTTAATGCTAAAGGTGGCTGCAGAGATAGTGGATGCATTGGTTTTGATCTTCCAGAATTCCCTAAATTCTAGAACAGGCCCCGTGAATTGGAAGGTAGCAAATGTAACCCCACTATTCAAGAAAGGAGGGAGAGAGAAAACAGGGAACTATAGGCCAGTTAGCCTGACACCATTAGTAGGGAAAATGCTAGATTCTATTATTAAGTATGTAGTAACAGGGCACTTAGAAAATCATAATATAATTAGGTAGCGTCAACACAGTTTAATGAAAGGGAAATTGTATTTGACAAATCTATTGGAGTTTTTTGAGGGTGTAATTAGCAGGATAGATAAGGGGGAGCCAGTGGATGTAACATATTTGGATTTTCAAAAGGCATTCAATAAGGTGCCCACAAGAGGTTGTTAAATAAGATTAGGGCTCGTGGGATTGGAGGTAATATATTAGCATGGATAGAGGATTGGTTAATGGACAGAAAACAGAAAGTAGGAATAAACTGGTCATTTTCGGGTTGGCAGGCTGTAGCTAGTGGGGTGCCGCAAGGATCAGTGCTTGGCCCGCAGCTGTTCACAATCTATATTAATGACTTAGATGAGGGGACCGAGTGTAATGTATCCAAGTTTGCTGATAATACAAAGCTATGTGCGAAAGTAAGCTGTGAGGAGGACGCAAAGAGGCTGCAAATGGATAGAGACAGGTTAAGTGAGTGGGCGAGAAGGTGGCATATGGAGTATAATGTGGGGAAATGTAACATTATCCACTTTGGTAGGAAGAATAGGAAAGCAGAATATTTTGTAAAAGGTGAGAGACCAACAAATGTTGGTATTCAGATGGATTATGGTGTCATTGTACACAAATCACAGAAAGTTAACATTAGGAAGGCAAGTAGTATGTTGGCCTTTATTGCAAGGGGATTGGAGTATAAGAGTAAGGATGTCTTGCTGCAATTATATAGGGCTCTGGTGAGATCACACCTGGAGCACTGTGTACAGTTTTGGTCTTCTTACCTAAGGAAGGATATACTTGCCTTCGAGGCGGTGCAACAAAGGTTAACTAGATTGATTCCTGGGAAGAGAGGGTTGTCCTATGAGGAGGGATTGAGTAGAATTGGCCTATATTCTCAGGAGTTTAGAAAAATGAAAGGTGATCTTATTGAAACGTATAAAATTCTTCGAGGGCTTGACAGGGTAGATGCTGAGAGGCTGTTTTGCCTGGCTGGAGAGTCTAGAACTAGGGGTCATAGCTCAAGATAAGGGGTCAGCCATTTAGGTCCAAAATGAGGAAAAATTTGTTCACTCGGTGTTGTAGATCTTTGGAATTCTCTACCCCAGAGGGCTGTGGATGCTCAGTCGTTGATTATATTCAAGACTGAGATCGATAGATTTTTGGACTCTAAGGGAATCAAGGGATATGGGGATAGGGTGGGAAAGTGGAGTTGAGGTAGATGATCAGCCATGATCTTATTGAATGGCAGAGCAGGCTCGAGGGACTGTATGGCCTACTGCTGCTCCTATTTCTTACGATCTTAAGGCATTAGTTTTCCGAATGCTTAAGTGGAGGAAATTCTGGCTCATCCACAACTTGATGTCAGACAAACCATCTGACAGCACAGAAATAGTTGTGGAGTGGAGTTGTGAAGTGCTGGAGAAGTGGAGCTGGCTACATATTAAAACTGATTACATGCTTATGAATGATGTCACTAAAGAGCAACATTTAATTGAGGAAAAGGAGGGGGCCAACGATGGAAGCTTGCATACCCTGGAGGTGACTACGTGGGCATGGGAGGAGAAATCCTTGCTAGAAACGTGCTGGCTGTGTTAGGAGTAGAAGCATGCATGGGCAGTGCCATGGAGCTGGACCAGGACCAGGAAGGAGAGTCAGTGGTAGAGGGAGGTATTTCTAACTGCATTGGATGCCACAGAGATGTCCAGGAGGGATAATGCTCCATGCTGTCAGTCACACAGGATTTGACAAGGGCAGTCTTGGTGCTGTCGGGGGGTAGAAACCAGACTGAAAGGATACAAGCAGGGTGTTGTGGGAGAGCGGAGCACAGAATTTTAAGGAGATGACACATTGAAGGACCTTGGAGAGGAAAGGGACTTTGGAGTTCAGATGATCACAGAATTTTACAGCACAGTAGGAGGTCATTCGCCCTGTCGTGCCAGTGGTGGCTCTTTGAAAGAGCTATCCAATTAATCCCGCTACTTCCCCATAGCCTGCAAATTTTTCCTTTTCAAGTATATATTCTAGTCCCTCTTTTTAGCAGGGGATAATGATGGCATTTTGAAGGTAAAGTGGATATTGGCTGAGCCGAGGGAATCGCTTAGTATGCCACTAAGCATAGGAGTAAAGAAAGGTAGTTGAGCAGTCAGGAGTTTGGTGGGGAGGGGATTGACCAAGCAGGGTGTTGGTCGCATGGAAAAGTTGAGCTTAGAAAAGTTGGTGGGGGAAAACTTTACAGTAATAAGGAATTGGGGTAGGTTGAGGGGCTGCGAAGGTGTCCGAGACAGGGCAGTGAGTGAGGTGGTGCGGGATGAAACTACAGCACAGTTGGTCTCAATCTTGGCAACAAAAAGGCATATAACTTCCTCACACCTAGTGTTAGACATAGGGGTGCAAAGAGCAGGGGAAAGAGGTCGGAGAAGACAATATGTCAGTGAGAAGAGGAGTCGAGGACCATCCTCACTATCCAGAATTATGTTAGAATAGTAGGAAATTTTGACTGTGAAGGGAAAGGCACGTTGTTGTTTGTTGTAGTCAAGCCAGATCTGCCGGTTAACAGATAGACCAGTATGTGCTAGGTGACTCAAATCTGCGGTCCTCAGAGTTGAGAATCTGAAAATGGGAGTGATGGGGATGGGAGATTGAGCAGCTTGGTGGGGATAGGGGTGTTGAAAGTGGAACTGAGGAAGCTAATGAGCCAATCATATCTTAGAAATATACAGCACATAAGGATGCTATTCATCCCATCATGTCCGTGCTGGCTCTTTGCCAGAGCTCCCGGCTGCATTTGTTAGGTCGATAGTGGTGGCTGGAGGGCCATAGGGCAGGGGGCTGGGTTAGATGCGGGCGGTCTTACGTGATGGATTGGATTTGGAATTTGAAGCTGAGCCCAGGGTCAAACAAAACATGGGCTGTAGCCTAATTGAGTAACCAGGAAAGAAGATTGAATTTGGGGCTGAGGTGTGAAGTTTTATGGCGGGGCCAAACAGCATTGCTTCAGTCTTGCCTGTGTTGATCTAGAGAAGGTTCCATGACTTCATATTGGACAGCACAGCAAGCTTGTTCATGACTTCATATTGGACAGCACAGCAAGCTTGTTCATGACTTCATATTGGACAGCACAGCAAGCTTGTTCATGACTTCATATTGGATTAGACAACACAGAAGGATTGAATGTCATTGGTATAAATTTTGAAGAGGAACCGATGCTTGCCGATAGTGATGCCTACTGTTCAGTCCAAGTTGAATAGCCTGGTTGCAGCTTCATTATCCACTTCCAACATTTCCAAACTTGTCTCTCTTAATCATCTTTCCTCAAATGAAAACCAGTTCATTTTTGCCATCTTTCCATAATTTTGAACCCTTAAGTCCCAGAATCATTGTTGCTCTCTATATTCATTGCAAAGCCTTAATGTCCTTTTGAAGGTCAGGTACTCAAAAACGCATACATGCAGCTTCACCAATGATATATATAAAATGTTGAATTACTTGGTTTTCATCTGTTGTCAAATGACTTTGCATCTCAGTACAATATTAGCTTTTTGTAAACAATTTTACAACACCAAGTTATAGTCCAACAATTTAATTTGAAAATCACAAGCTTTCGCAGGCTTCCTCCTTCCTCAGGTGAATGTCAAGAAATCCTCAAACCTTTCACATTTATAAATCACAGAACAATACCTGGTGATTACAGATAGTCTTTCCAACTGCCCGTTGCCAAGGCAATCAAAGTGTTCAGACAGAGAGGTGTTACCGACAGGGCCACCGAATATACAAACAACCAAAAAAAAAGAGGGGCAGAAACATAGAAACGTCCGGAAGGAAGAGAAAGACAGCAAATGACCCGTTATATTAAAAACAGATAGCTTTTGTTCGCTGGTGGGGTTACGTGTAGCGTGACATGAACCCAAGATCCCAGTTGAGGCCGTCCTCATGGGTGCGGAACTTGGCTATCAATTTCTGCTCGACGATTTTGCGTTGTCGTGTGTCTGCTCCGGGGAGGTCTCGGAGGCCGCCTTGGAGTACGCTTACCTGAAGGTCGGAGGCTGAATGTCCTTGACTGCTGAAGTGTTCCCCGACTGGGAGAGAACCCTCCTGTCTGGCGATTGTTGCGCAGTGTCCGTTCATCCGTTGTTGCAGCGTCTGCATGGTCTCGCCAATGTACCATGCTCCGGGGCATCCTTTCCTGCAACGTATGAGGCAGACAACGTTGGCCGAGTCACAGGAGTATGAACCATGCACCTGGTGGGTGGTGTCCTCTCGTGTGATGGTGGTATCTGTGTCGATGATCTGGCATGTCTTGCAGAGGTTACCGTGGCAGGGTTGTGTGGTGTCGTGGACGCTGTTCTCCTGAAAGCTGGGTAATTTGCTGCGAACGATGGTCTGTTTGAGGTTGGGTGGCTGTTTCAAGGCGAGTAGTGGGGGTGTGGGGATGGCCATAGCGAGGTGTTCATCATCATTGATGACATGTTGAAAGCTGCGGAGAACATGACGTAGTTTCTCCGCTCCGGGGAAGTACTGGACGACGAAGGGTACTCTGTTGGTTGCGTCCCGTGTTAGTCTTCTGAGGAGGTCTATGCGATTTTTCGCTGTGGCCCGTCGGAACTGTCGATCGATGAGTCGAGCGTCATATCCCGTTCTTACGAGGGCGTCTTTCAGCGTCTGTAGGTGTCCATCGCGTTCCTCCTCGTCTGAGCAGACCCTGTGTATTCGTGGGGCCTGTCCATAGGGGATGGTCTCTTTGACGTGGTTAGGGTGGAAGCTGGAAAAGTGGAGCATCGTGAGGTTGTCCGTGGGCTTGCGGTAGAGTGAGGTGCTGAGGTGCCCGTCTTTGATGGAGATTCGTGTGTCCAAGAAAGAAACTGATTCTGAGGAGTAGTCCATGGTGAGCTTGATGGTGGGATGGAACTTGTTGATGTTATCGTGTAGTCTCTTTAGTGATTCTTCGCCGTGGGTCCATAGAAAGAAAATGTCGTCGCTGTATCTGGTGTATAGCGTTGGTTCGAGGTCCTGTGCAGTGAAGAAGTCCTGCTCGAACTTGTGCATGAAAATGTTGGCGTATTGGGGTGCAAATTTGGTCCCCATGGCTGTTCCGTGTGTTTGGGTAAAGAACTGGTTATCGAAGGTGAAGACATTGTGATCCAGGATGAAGCGGATCAGTTGTAGGATGGCGTCTGGAGATTGGCTGTTGTTGGTGTTGAGTATTGATGCTGTCGCAGCGATGCCGTCATCGTGGGGGATACTGGTGTAGAGTGCCGAGACGTCCATCGTGGTGAGAAGTGTTCCTGGTTCTTGACATTCACCTGAGGAAGGAGGAAGCCTCCGAAAGCTTGTGATTTTCAAATAAAATTGTTGGACTATAACTTGGTGTTGTAAAATTGTTTACAATTGTTAACCCCAGTCCATCACCGGCATCTCCACATCATGGCTACCATCGACACCACAAACTGCCGGCTAACAGTGGAAAGGATATCCAAGAAGATCGCGCATATAGACACAGACATCAAGTTTTTACAGAGCTGCAAGAAAGCAGACAAGATCCCGAAAGGACTACAGATCACGAACCCACTCAAGTCCACATACAACTCTGATTACGCTGAGAGACTCTGCCGTCGTACCTCTCGCACACTCCGCAACCATCTCGTACACCAACTCTACAGCAGACGCCGCAATCTCGAAACTAAGATAGAGTCCATACTCTCAACCTGTACTCAGGACACAGCAGACCAGCTACGATATACCGCCAAACAGACGAGGCAACGGAACTACGCTGCCTACATGAAAACCAAGAGCAGGAAGCTTGAGAAGCTCGGCATCACCACCAGCATCGACCAAGCTTCCCCTGGTACCACGGTTGCAACCACAGGGAAGTCTATCGTCAATTTGTCCGACCACACCCTTCAACCAGACGAAATCGAAGTTCTCAGCCGAGGGCTCAATTTCTGCCCCACTACCAAAATGGACCCCATTAGTCTCGCGGCGGACACAGAGGAATTCATCAGGAGAATGAGGCTCCGGGAATTCTTCCACAAACCCCAAGATTTCAGCAGCGAACCCAATGAGACAATCAACGATCCGGAACAGCAGACAGAGGGATCCGCGGTACAGCAACAGAAGAGGAAAGAGTCAAACTGGACTCCTCCGGAGAGTCGCTGCCCTCAGCTTGACATGTATGCTCAAGCTGTCAGGAAATGCGTCAATGCCAGATTCATCAGCCGCACTCAGAAGACAGTCCAGAATGCCACCCGAGCACAATGCAACGCCATCAACGCTCTCAAGACCAACCGCAACATCGTCATCAAACCAGCGGACAAAGGAGGAGCCATAGTCATACAGAACAGAACGGACTATTGCAAAGAAGCATACCGACAACTGGACAACCAGGAACACTACAGACGGTTACCCGCAGATCCGACCAAAGAACACACCCACCAGCTCAACAAACTGATCAAGACCTTCGATCCAGACCTTCAAAGCATCCTACGCACTCTCATCCCACGTACTCCCCGCGTGGGAGACTTCTACTGCCTCCCAAAGATACACAAAGCCAACACACCCGGACATCCTATCGTATCAGGCAATGGAACCCTGTGTGAGAACCTCTCTGGATACATCGAGGGCATCTTGAAACCCATCATACAGGGAACCCCGAGCTTCTGTCGCGACACTACAGACTTCCTACAAAAACTCAGTACCCACGGACCAGTTGAACCAGGAATACTTCTCACCACGATGGACAACTCGGCACTCTACACCAGTATCCCCCACGATGACGGCATCGCTGCAACAGCATCAATACTCAACACCAACAACAGCCAATCTCCAGACGCCATCCTACAACTCATCTGCTTCATCCTGGATCACAATGTCTTCACCTTCGATAACCAGTTCTTTACCCAAACACATGGAACAGCCATGGGGACCAAATTCGCTCCCCAATACGCCAACATTTTCATGCACAAGTTTGAGCAGGACTTCTTCACTGCACAGGACCTCGAACCAACGCTATACACCAGATACATCGACGACATTTTCTTTCTATGGACCCACGGCGAAGAATCACTAAAGAGACTACACGATAACATCAACAAGTTCCATCCCACCATCAAGCTCACCATGGACTACTCCTCAGAATCGGTTTCTTTCTTGGACACACGAATCTCCATCAAAGACGGGCACCTCAGCACCTCACTCTACCGCAAGCCCACGGACAACCTCACGATGCTCCACTTTTCCAGCTTCCACCCCAACCACGTCAAAGAGGCCATCCCCTATGGACAGGCCCTGCGAATACACAGGATCTGCTCAGACAAGGAGGAACGCGATGGACACCTACAGACGCTGAAAGATGCCCTCGTAAGAACGGGATATGACGCTCGACTCGTCGATCGACAGTTCCGACGGGCCACAGCGAAAAATCGCATAGACCTCCTCAGAAGACTAACATGGGACGCAACCAACAGAGTACCCTTCGTCGTCCAGTACTTCCCCGGAGCGGAGAAACTACGCCATGTTCTCCGCAGCCTTCAACATGTCATCGATGACGACGAACACCTCGCTAAGGCCATCCTCACACCTCCACTACTCGCCTTTAAACAGTCACCCAACCTCAAACAGACCATCGTTTGCAGCAAATTACCCAGCTTTCAGGAGAACAGCGTCCACGACACCACACAACCCTCCCACTGCAACCTCTGCAAGACATGCCAGATCATCGACACAGATACCACCATCACACGAGAGGACACCACCCACCAGGTACATGGTTCATACTCCTGTGACTCTGCCAACGTTGTCTACCTGATACGTTGCAGGAAAGGATGCCCTGGAGCATGGTACATTGGCGAGACCATGCAGACACTGCGACAACGGATGAACGGACACCGCGCAACAATTGCCAAACAGGAGGGTTCCCTCCCAGTCGGGGAACACTTCAGCAGTCAAGGACATTCAGCCACCCATCTTCGGGTAAGCGTACTCCAAGGCGGCCTTCGAGACACATGACAACGCAAAATCGTCAAGCAGAAATTGATAGCCAAGTTCCGCACCCATGAGGACGGCCTCAACCGGGATCTTGGGTTCATGTCACGCTACACGTAACCCCACCAGCGAATAAAAGTTATCGGTTTTTAATTCAACGGGTCATTTTTTGTCTTTCTCTTCCTATCGGATGTTTCTCCCTCTCTCTGTTTTGTGTTCTGGCCGTTTGTATATTCGGTGGTCCTGTAGGTAACACCTCTCTGTCTGAACACTTTGATTGCCTTGACAACGGGCAGTTGGAATGATTATCTGTAATCACCAGGTATTGTTCTTTGAATATAAATGCGAAAGGTTCAAGGATTTCCTGACATTCACCTGACGAAGGAGGAAGCCTCCGAAAGTTTGTGATTTTCAAATAAAATTGTTGGACTATAACTTGGTGTTGTAAGATTGTTTACATTTATTCATTTAAGGAATGAGCTGCCTCGCTAAAGCCAATGAGTTAAGCCCTTTTTGCCAATCACTGTGTTAAACTCTTCTTTAAAAAGTGTTTTTGTCTAGGTGTGAAAATCACCTAGTAACCGATTCAGGGATGTTTCAGGGTCTTTTTCACCTCATCAGATACTAGGGCTCAAGCTGTATATTAAAAACGATTAGTGGTCTTAAGATACTAAAGATACTACACCAGTAGGTGATTCTGTCATTGTACCATTATTCAACACATCAATATCAATGGGAACTAATCTTAACATCATGTGATAGCCCAAACGTCAGCCTGAATATGAACATACAAAATTAACGGGCAGGAAAAGACCAGCTGGTCCATCAAGCATGCCCCACACTATGATGGGCCGGACCATCATGGCTAAACACTTCTTCCCTCCCCTGACCTCCCCCCCCACCCCCCCCCCCACTCCCCCACCCTCCTCACACCAACATCCACAGCCATATAATCTCCTGGGGAAAAAACCCAGTCAATAAGGGAAAAAATACTTCGTAAAATTCCTATCCGACCCCCATCCCCCCTCAGGCGATGGAAACCAGTCCAGGAGATCACACAGACCAATTGTTATCTATTACGACACTTACCTTCTATATGATGCGATCTCTACCCCAGTCAGGAACCGGTCCAGCTCCCTCTTGAAGGCATGCAAAGAGTCAACACCCATCACACCAGCAGTCAATGCATTCCAGAGGCTCACAGTTCTCTGGGAAAAGAACAACTGCCTAACCCATCCAGTTTATTGCTACTCTTTTATAGTTTAAACTGATCCTCCCTAACCTGTTAAACTGAAATAATCTATCAATTGGGACGTTATCCAGCCCTTCAATTATTTTATAGACCTCTATCAAGTCACCTCTAAGTCTACGCTACTCTAAAGTAAATAAACCAAGGTCCTTGAGCCTATCTGAGTAGCTGAGGTTCTTTCAGCTGGGAATCATTCTTGTGGCTCTCCTCTGAACCTTTTCCATGGCCGCTATATCACCCAGCATGTTGGGGGGGTGGGGGGGTGGGAACGAAAACTGGGCACAGCACTCTAGATGCAGCCTGACCAGCAGCCTGCATTGTGACAGAATGGTGTCCTTTGATTTATACTGTGTGGTTCTATTAATACAACCCAATACCTTGTTAGCTTTAGCTACAGTTTCTCTACATTGGTCATGAACCTATAATGATCTGTGCACAATAACACCAAGATCTTTTTGTCGCTCAACTTCTTTCAGTATTGTTCCCTGCAGATAATATGTGTATTCTGTGTTGGGCCTACCAACATGCATGTCACTACATTTATCTAAATTGAATGCCATTTGCACATCTGAATCTTTTTAGATTTGATTGCACTCCTCTACCATTTTAACCCTTGCACAGATTTTGGTGTTATCTGCAAACTTACTAACCATTCTCCCAACACCACTGTCCAGGTCATTAATAAAGACGATGAAGAGTAGTGGGCCTAGGACCGATCCCTGGGGGACACCACTAATAATATGTCTCCAAGCTGAACCACATCCGTTAACTACAAATTTTTGGGTGCGGGATTGGAGCCAATTCCTAGTTCAGCTTGTCAAATTTCTACTAATACTACAAAATTCTATCTTGTGAAGTAACTCAGTGTGAGGTACCTTATCAAAGGCTTTCTGAAAGTCCAGGCAGATGATATCTACAGGGTTTCCCTCATCCCTTACCCTAGTGACTTCCTCAAAAAACTCTTAGCAAATTTGTTAGGCATGACCTATTTTTTCAAATAATAAGTTACATCTTTTCCCTCCCCCTCAATAATCAGTGATATCTGCAGGATAGGGATCATCAAAAGTAGCATGTTGTACTGTCCTTTTTTTAAACATCCTTTTTAAAACAAAAAGGAAAGTAGAAACAGTTTTCAAGAAGAACCAAGCAGAAATGACTGAAAGTTTGTTGCCCACAGAGAAAATAATGTCAAACAGGAGTCACAAACAAGTTGCCTGTTGTGGCAATGGTGAGAACGGAAGCTGAAAATTGAAAAATTTCCCAACGAAAAAAACTCTGAAAGGCATGGCAACAACAGAGAGCCCTTAAGAGAAATGGCAGAAAGGAACTGAAGAGCCATGGTCATGCGTATGTGATCAGCACTAGAGCCTGCCCCTCCCCTGCTAGGCAAGACAATGGAACCCTTCAACACCACCCACCCCCACCCCTGCTGAGCAAGTTATCAGACTGACCCATTGTACTGAAGGTGAGCGTGCCCATCCTCCATTTGGGATGTTTTTCTTTGGCCTTAATGATACCTGAATTGCTGTCTCCCAGTGCTCCCCTATTAATCTGCATATGGATGCCTGATAAATTCCAGTAAATTATATTTTATCCATCCTCCATGTTGAACATTGCCGTTTGGCTAATCTTTGTCCCCATCTCAATATTAAGCTGAACTCAATCCTGTTCAATTTGCCCATGTCTCTGAAAGGTCACCTGAATGAAGAAAAGATCCAACACCATTGAACAACCTTGCCACTCCAGATACTATAACATCCCCCCTCTTTCCCCCCCCCCCCCACGCCCCAGAAAAAATCCCCTTCCCCTTTCTGCAGTAAAAACATTTGCAACTGCCCGTACTCATCTATCAAAACGAAGACAGCTGGAATGTTCTTGCAGTAGTAGCAATTAAATTGCCATTAAATTAGCTCCATGGCCGGTCCAAACACTCTCCTGTCCCATTCTCACCCTGCGTGTTTTTGCCAGCCAAAGCCCTCCCCAAAAGGTCATGTTTATTATTCCCCCCCCATTGCATTTATGTGCCAACCAAACTTGATACAGCAGTTAAAACAGATGAAAGAATAGAATGGTGAAGTGAATAAAATTACTCAACAAAATCATTATTCTTTTCACTGTTTTGCACTGTACTGATTTATTTCCACAACAATGTAAATTTTTCATGTGATTTCCACCAAGCTTGAGAAATGGCTCCCTTGCAACAGCCTCTTTGTTCCTTTTGAAAATGGATAAACCGGGAATGAGTGGGCTGACGGATCCTCAGTTTAAGGTCTCATCTGAATGACGGCAACTCCGACAGTGCAGCGCTTGCAGTACTGCACTGAAGTGTCGGCCTAAATTATGTGCTCAAGTCTCTGGTGTGGGAATAGAACCAACAACCTTCTGGCTCAGAGGTGAGAGTGCTATCATGGAGCCAAGGTTGCCACCTTGGCCTTGATAAACAACAATCAATTCATATGCATTTAAAAATATCTTCTTCAGCGCATATTTATTACATAGCCTGATAGCCTGCAAGACTTCCTGATATAATGTTTGTACAGTGGTGAGATGAATTCTCTTACCTTCCCCAAAATACTCAATGGTGTCTTCAATACAACTGAAACCAAACCAAACATATAGCAAACAGTTGGCAGTATATGACTTAGTCCAAGAGGATTCTGATTATAGACTGTCAAGGAAAATAGTGGAGCATCTTCAACAGAGAACCACATGATGAGCAACACTTCACACCTCATCCAGGCCTTCCATACCTCAGTAATGCTTTCATGATTTTTTTTATTTGAAAAAGTAATGCTTTCATGAAACATAACCAGATTAGCCCTCTGGATCCTGACTGACTTGTAAATTAAAGCACCCGGCCTGTGTCCTGGAGAACAAAACATATTTCAGTGGCTCAGTCATTATAGATAACTACAGTGTCTACTTCACCAGCTAAAAATTTGCTTCCATGCATGCAGCATTTCAAAGTCAAGAGAAACTCCCTGATGCAAATGGTTTGTGATGACTTCTGTTCGGAAGACCGGCTGAGCCTGAAAGCACCTCAGAAATTGGGTGTGTTTATATTTCCTTTAACTCAGGGCCCCAGGATGCCCTTTCCAGAAGCAGCTACAGATTCCACCACTTATGGTTATTGTGGCCAGCCGTTTATACCAGGCAACTAACGTTAGCAAATTTGCCATTCACGTAGATGTAAATCACAGCGGCACCGCTTATATCGTATCAAGCACTCCGGCTAGGCAGATATAGCTGTTAAATCAGCTGTTTGCTCCTCGTTAAAGTGTGATTACCTTGGTTACTTAATCCCTTGTCATTAGTGTCGGGTTACTGTTTTGCACTAACAGCACTGACCTCCCACAGAAGATAGATGAGCTGCAAAGATGAGTCAGCACAACCTAGTGCAGCTCCTCTGTCCACCTAAAAGTACTGTCGCTGATTTACAAAGCCAGCGTGAACAGCTATGGAGCAGCATCCCAATAAAGAGCCACAACTGGGACTCGCTAAGAAATGTGGAAAAAGTTTGGTGTCCATACTGCTAGTGTATCTACGGATTACAGAGTTCTTCGGTGGAGACGAGTTGGACTACTGTGGTGCAAACTGTAAAGTACAGTGCAGTTATGTGCTCTATAATGAAAGAAGTTACTTTTTTAAATGATTTTGGGGACATTTTGGATAACAGGTTACTGTTTGAGAAGCGCTACTCATTTTACCGTCTACCTCGCATAGCAGGCAAACCATGTTAACACCATTGCGCCCGATATAAACAGCGGGGAATGTAATAGAGCTTTATTAATTTTTAATTCACAATACTTGACTGCTAAAAATTCATGTGAAAAGGTTTAATATATAAATTTTATAACAGCAGCTCTGTTATCATCATTATCAGTATTCCATGAATGGCATTGAAATAGCTAAGGATGAAATTGAGATAGAGGGGGCTGTAGTAAACCTGGTGCTCAACCTGTCCAATTACTGCAGGGCGGCAAGCAACAACTACTTTGATGTATTAGTAATAAAAACAGAAAATTATGGAAACACTCCTCAAGTCAGTCAGCAAATGCAGCGAGAACAGGCAAGTATAATCCTTCATTAGAACTGGAAATAATTAGACGAATAGCATTTAAAAAGGAACAGAACAAAGGGAAGGGGATAAAACACAGTAGTCAGGGACCTACTGGATGGTGAAGAGGTGGGGTGCACAGTGCCAGGGGCATGAGCCACCCACATGTCTTGGCGTATGTCCACCTCGTGGCCAGAACCATCCAGGAAACAAAGTGTGTGTTAGGCCCAGACTCCTGTCTGTTTCGAGGAGGCTCAGGTTCGTGGAGTGGTCCTGTCCGACTTCACGCTTGTTCAGTGCGAGGCCCCAAAATCTCTCTCGGGGGCCTCAGTCTTACAATTTGAGCCTTCTGTTGGAAATTCCCTCCTTGCCATTCCACTCTGCATGGAGGGATTTCCTGTATAACCCACTGTTACAGTCTCCCATTTCCTAGCCCTCATCTTCTACTCGGAACTTTTTGAAAATCGGCAGGACCAAGCATCCCCAGTGGAAAGCCCTGAATATGGGAATCCATCCTGGCACCACAGGGGACTTGGGATGGAGAATCTTGCACGGCGTGGTGCCATCAAAAAAAGCCCTGAGCCACTTCGTCAATACACCAAACGTACACCCATTCTGTGGAGTGGGTGAAACAATTTTTCACATATCTGCAGTGCCAGAGGTTGCAGCCCTTGTTTGATCACCTGAAGTGGCTGCTCCTAAGGTTCTGGCTATATTTCTCCTATGCTCCTCACCTTTGATCACCCCCGGTGGGCGAGCAGGTTGGAGGACCTCCTGGTCGGTTTGCTCCTGGGCCTGGCAAAAGTTGCTATCCACAGGATGCATAACATCGACAGGGGGTGGGGTGGTGGGGGGGGTGTTCCTCTGAATGTTTGCTCCTCTTCCGAGGACTTGTTTGTGCCCGGGTGACCCTGGGGCAGGATCTCACAGTTTCCACTGATTCGCTTCAAGTGTTTCACGACTGGTAGGTGCTGCTAGACATACTGGTGTTCATTGACTGTCAAAATAGAGTAATGGCCCAGCATTTGCTCTCAAAATAATGGTGAGGCTAGTGATGCTCACCGTTATTTATGCGCAAATGTTACAGCAACTTCAGGCGTGGGCAAATTTGTGGTTAAATGTGGAAATCGAAAAGTTGTTGTCCGAGATGCACCGCTCCACCGTTAGTTCTAGGAAAACAGCATCTCACTGTCTGCCTCACTATTGAACAGCTTGAAGTTCCTGTATTTGCACGGTAGATATGAATTAAACATGCCACAGAAAGTTAAGTCTTGTCCATTTCAGTCTAAGTACCCTTTCAATGAAGTAATAGTGTTAATTACTGCCATCCAACCTCTCTGGCACTGAAAATGAACTATTACAAGTGTGGAGTCTCATTCGTTCAGGTTTTAATTGTTGGAGATTTTTAAATGAAATTTTGTTTTGCTTTTCCATTCTGTCTCTTTTGTTCTCGCTCTTAATCCAATCTTTCTTTCCCTTTCTTTATTTCTCTTTCTGTATCTGATTTGACATTAAATTCACCCACTTTAATTTACACACCCTTCTCAGTCCTAGAAATGGAATCATAGAATCATAAAAAATTTACGGCACAGAAGGAGGCCATTCGGCCTATCGTGTCTACGCCGGCGGAAAATGAGCCACCCAGCCGAATACCACTTTCCAACACTTGGTCCGTAGCCTTGTAGGTCACGGTACTTCAGGTGCACGTCCAG
Source organism: Heptranchias perlo (assembly GCF_035084215.1). Lineage (NCBI taxonomy): Eukaryota > Metazoa > Chordata > Chondrichthyes > Hexanchiformes > Hexanchidae > Heptranchias > Heptranchias perlo. The sequence continues at coordinate 151,521,567 of NC_090325.1, read as the reverse complement.
ATACTTTATAAATGAGTTGAGGGTTTCTGCCTCTACCACCCTTTCAGGCAATGCGTTCCAGACCCCTACCACCCTCTGGGTGAAAATATTTTTCTTCAGCTCCCCTCTACTCCTTCTACAAATTACTTTAAATCTATGCACCCTGGTTATTGACCTCTCTGCTAAGGGAAATAGGTCCTTCCTATCCACTCTATCTAGGCGCCTCATAATTTTGTACACCTCAACTAAATCACTCCTCAGCCCCCTCTGTCCCAAAGAAAACAACCCCAGCCTATCGAATCTTTCCTCATAGCTAAAATGCTCCAGTCCTGGCAACATCCTCGTAAATCTCCTTTGTACACTTTCTAATGCAATTACATCCTTCCTGTAATGTGGCGTCCAGAACTGTACACAAGCTGGGGCCTAACCAGTGTTTTATACATAACCTCCCTGCTCTTATATTCTATGCCCTCAGCTAATAAAGGAAAGTATCACGTATGCCTTCTTAACCACCTTATCCACCTGTCCTGCTACCTTCAGGAATCTGTGGACATGCACTGCAAGGTCCCTCCCTTCCTCTACACCTCTCAGTATTTTCCCATTTATTGTGTACTCCCTTGCCTTGTTTGCCCTCCCCAAATGCATTACCTCACACTTCTCCGGACTGAATTCCATTTGCCACTTTTCTGCCCACCTGACCAGTCCATTGATATCTTCCTGCAGTCTACAGCTTTCCACCTCACCACACGGCCATTTTTTGTATTACCTGCAAACTTCTTAATCATGCCCCCTATATTTAAGTCCAAATCATCAATATATATCACAAAAAGCAAGGGACCTAGTACTGAGCCCTGCGGAACCCCACTGGAAACAGTCTTCCAGTCTCAAAAACACCCGCTGACCTTTACCCTTTGCTTCCTGCCACTGAGCCAATTTTGGATCCAACTTGCCACTCTCCCTTTGATCCCATGGGATTGTACTTTTTTGACCAATCTGCCATGTGGGACCTTGTCAAAAGCCTTGCTAAAATCCATGTAGACTACATCAAATGCACTACCCTCATCGACCCTCCTTGTTACTGCCTCAAAAAATTCAATCAAGTTAGTCAGATATGACCTTCCCTTAACAAATCCATGCTGACTGTCCTTGATTACTCCGTGCCTTTCTAAGTGACTGTTTTTCCTGTCCCTCAGAATTGATTCCAATAATTTGCCCACCACCGAGGTTAGACTGACTGGCCTGTAATTACTCGGTTTATCCCTCACTCCCTTTTTAAACAATGGTACAACGTTAGCGGTCCTCCAATCATCCGGCACCACGCTTATATACAGTGAGGATTGGAAAATGATGGTCAGAGCCTCCACTATTTCCTCCCTTGCTTCTTGTAACAGCCTGGGATACATTTCAGCGGCCCTGGTGATTTATCTACTTTCAAAGATGCTAATCCCCTTAATACTTCCTCGCTCACTAAGTTTTTCCCATCCAATATTTCACACTCTTCCTCCTTATTTCCACATCGTCCCTCTCTTCTGTGAAGACAGACACAAAGTATTCACTAAGAACCATACCAACATCTTCCACCTCCACACATAGGTTATCTTTTTGGTCTTTAATAGGCCCTACTCTTTCCTTAGTTATCCTCTTGCTCTTAATATATTTATAAAACATCTTTGGGTTTTCCTTGATTTTACTTGCGCTCTTAATATCATAATCCTTCAATCTCATTGGTTAAGAAGATACACAGTTGCTTGCCCTGTTCAGTCAGATCTCAGATGCCTTGAAGAGGGCGCCATGCCATTTCCATTTTGCACTTGCAGCAACGCGTGGCGCAAAATATCATGGAGCTAAAACGGGCAAGGGCAAGTCTAACTAATGGCAAACACCGTTCGTTGCCCTACTATGGCAAATTCTGAGCCAATATTTTAAACTCGCACGCATTTTTAGTTTAAAATAAAAACAGAAAATGCTGGAAACACTCAGCAGGTCAGGCAGCCTTTATGAAGAGAGAGCAGTTACTCTCCACAGATGCTGCCTGACCTGCTGAGTGTTTCCAGCATTTCCTGTTTCTATTTCAGATTTCCAACACAACTAAATCCAATACATGCATGCACACACACACACACACACACACACACACACACACACACACACACACACAGTTGAAGAAATTTCACATGTTAGATGGAGCATCTTTTCTACAAAACGTGGGTTCCTTCATTTTGAAAGTTCAAAATATCACTCTCTGATAAAGTCTTTAGATGGCGGGCAGTCCACTCACTTTAGTGCTAGAGTGCTGTATTTCCGCCCAGAGATGGCAGGCAGCTTGTTTGTCTCTTTTAGTGATCATTTAAACCCTGTTTGGTGTGCAAAATGGAAATGGCTGGTTTGCAGTTGCACAAAATTCATCTGCGTACTGGGTTTTGTAGGACGTGGTTGGGGGTCATCTCATTGGAAGTAATGGAGTATTAGCATATTAATGTCAAAGAAACACTTGAAGAGGAATATTAAATCTCTTCAAAGTGCTGAAAAATGTGTCAAAAACAAAATTTCTTGCGGGGTTGGGGGGGGCGGTGGTATGTATTCCCAAGCACCTCTGGGAAATAAATTTTGCACCATCAGAACTCACTTCCTTCTTCAAAGATTTCTAAATCCACCGATGTAAAAAATTGCAGCTGCGTGTAATTCATTTTTTTCCCCTTAATAAAACTAATTGGATATTGGGTAAAGCTGCAGCTCAAGTCATGACAAATTGATTTTCCACTACTTCCTTTCATGTCATACGTGAGATCACTGGATTTCAATTTTCACAAAAAAACAAACTGAACTGCAGAATGTGATTCTAAAACACACACAAAAGCGTAATTATAATAAAGTGGAGTTCAACTTATTCAGTCACCTTGAAGCAGTGGTCTTGGCCATAGGCTTTTATTCAGTGTTGTTTTTCAGTTGTATATATTTTTTTGTTGTCATCTTTCTTGAAGTTGTTCATCTGCTTTTCCAAGTTTTGTAAGTCACAATGCATTGTTTTTTTATGCAACTGCAGTACAGTCAAGAATCTTGCTAGAATGAGTGTTTTCAAGGAAAAAAGGCTCTTTCCCAAAATTACTCTTCTGAAGATAGTGCCTTTGTATTGCTGCTGTTTGATTCTCAACCTCTGTACAGTGTGCATGTTGGATGGCTGTTAATATGAAATAATGCATAAATAATAATTTCATGCACAATTCATTTTAACTTTGATATGAAACTAGCTATTTTATCTTGAGTTCATTTTTACAATTAAGCTTTCTCATCTCTGAAGAGCTTCCCTGCTCCCAGTTTGTACAGTGGGATCAGTGCAGTTTGACAGTGCTCTGCACTATGGGTGAGGCTCTTCACTTTTTTTAAATCTAAAAAAAATTGGTAAGTGCCTTTTGTTAATTCATAATTACACAGTATGAAGAAAACTACTTTAATGTGAATAGAATTTTTGACTCATTTAATTTGTCTTTGATTAAGTTTTATTACTGTGTGCTGTGCCATCTCTTTGTTGCTCCTGCTGCCTGAGCTAAAAGCTGAGCTCAGGGATGAGATATTTGTGAGAATGCTTTAAGCTAATTCTCTGATTTTACACCACTAATTCCTGGTGAAATGATTAGTCTCTAACAGCAGCAAATCTGAGTTTGGAAGCTTATGGTGTGAGCAGCTTTGGGGATAGGATGGGAGGAGAAAACCTAAAGCTGACTACCCACTGGTAAAGGGCATCAATGTACCATGGCATCTTATAAATAATATGCCTTTTTAACAAAAAATACGAAGGCAGTTGGATATCCTAATGGGTTACAATTCAGCCCAGACTGATAGGATAAAAGTCTCCTTTATTTGCTGGCTATAGGGACCTTACGTGAAGTGAATTTCAATAATCTCAATCCCAGTTCCATAGGGCAAAACCATTCCAGTTTGCAATTTGGAGAAGCTATAGTCGACAGCTAGTATGGAAAGTGGAAAATTGTCATATTAATACATTGGGGTTGCTCTTCTGAGCCCGAAGCAGACTAGACGGCGCTTTACCTGCATTGAACTATACTGTACCTAATTTCTAAGTACCTGATTTTGACATTTGGGCCCCAATATTTATGGGGTGGGAGTGGGGGCCATGTGTTTGTGGCTGGAAACCTGGAAATCTCGGAAAGGCGGAGATCCTGCTGAATTTAACGGCAGGACCTCATTAGCGTTTTTTCACTCTGTTTCGCAGCCGGCCAAATTGAAAGCTGGCCAGCTGCAGGGCGGGAAAGCCTGCGGTAGAAGACCGCAGCTGGGGACCACTGGGGATGTTACCTGGCAATCAGAGCAGATCGGGAGTTGGTGGGGTGGGGGTTTGGAGCGCGGCAGCGAGGAGGGGGAGGGAGAGATCACGGGGTGGGGGGGGGTCGGCCAATCGCAGGGAGGGAGAGATCATGGCAGAAGGTTTGCTTGAGGGGCCAGGGAAAAGCACTCTTGCTCCTCCTGGCCCACAAGCCGTGCTGGATCCGGCAGCTCCCGCCTCCCTTTAGCTGCCAGTTTTCCCGAGCCCTGGGAAACCCATCCCACAGCCGTTAAATTCAAATGGCTCCCAAAATCTGAGGAATGGAGTCTCATTTAAATATTCTAATCACTGACCCACCTCTCCAGAGTAGTTTACTCGGACACTCCCAAACCCGCCGAGGTTAAAGCGGAAGTAGGCACGTTCGCGGTGGGTTAGGATCGGGTTTCATATATTTACCAATTTACTCTCTCTCCCCTGACCTTCTCCTGCCCGTTGTGGCGGGGTCAAAATTCTCTCCTAGGTTTTTCAAATGGAAAATGTTCTATTTCTTGCACTAATATCTCTTACCTAGATCTCTGTATTTAAAAAAAACTGATGACTTCAAACAGTTTTTAAAAAATTATGAAGTTCACCAGACCTAAACTAGTCCATTGAAATTTTGTGATCTATGACCCTTAGTAACTTGCTTGCAGACATTTATTGTGTATATGTGAGATTTTATTTTGAAAAGAAACCCTAACATATTTAATAAATCAGAATTTCTCAGTTTATTTGTGAGCAATATCAACTTCAGTTAAAACTTGCTGACTTATTCCATAAAGGGCAATGAAAGTCTATGGGGAGTACTTTTTGTTAAAAGTGCTCTCTCTTAAAGAACAAATTTTTAACCTGAAGGAACATTTGATTGACTTTCTTTTTTACGAATGTTCCTCTTTACTAGGCTGCTCTTTTGATGTCACTGTTGTGCACTCTTCTGGAGTAAATCTGTAGTAAACGCTGGGGGGTGGGAGGCAGTTCAAACCAGTGGAGAAGTCTACCTGAATGCTTCAGAGTTTACTATCAGTTGCACTGTTTACTGTGGAGCCATTTTGGACGTTAGGAGACATATCCTGTTGGTAATGTCACTGGAGAGGCTTAAGGGTGACCCAAGTAAGATTGATTGTTTTAAATTGAGATTCTGTTGAGATTAATAATGTTTTTCTATGAAAAGGGAAAGGACTATCAAAATTACTCTCTCTTAGACTTTTTTTTCTCTTGAAGCATTGAATACAGCTTAAAACAAATCCTAGTTTTGAGATAAAACTGTAGCTATTACAAAGAACTGTCAAACTTTTAGAAGTAACATTTTACCTGATATATTCGTGGTTTCAGTTACTATACAGCAAAGAACACTTTGCAAACTTACAAATGCAATAGCAGCATTCTAGCGTATTTGCAAAGATTGTATGGCCTGGATAACAAGCCATTGCTAAGGGAATCCTGTTTTATAAAATCATCTTCTATCTTGCAAATTAGAACCTAAAAGTTGTTTTCTTGTACATCAGATTAAAGTGTGCCTCAGGGACTTCATTACAAGTAATTAGGAAAATTTCCTATCTTGGTCTCATGTAAACGGATGTTTACCCAGGGGTCAGTTTTTATCAAATGTTAGTTCCAGATTTCAGGAAAGTGCTATAGTTGTATCCCTCCCACATAGTATTTCCTTTAATCTCTTATTATTTTGCTGAAATCTACTTTTGAACTTAATGAAAAACTTCTCCGCACGCTTTTAACTTGATGTGTCCCACATATTCCGATGAGGTTTTGTTTAAAAAAAACTATAGGATGCAGTGGGGCATAGTTTTTATGAATACTTTGGGAAACACCCCTATTTGGATAAAGGAATAGTTGGAAAACTACTGTATTAAACAATATTAATTTGGCACAGAAATTGATGTATAATGTTAAATTATACACACTGTATAGTAAGAGGCTTACCCTGTTCGGGTAACTGGTGAGTTCCAATAAGTGATGTTCTTCCCACTGTTAGCAGTTAAGTGGATATTCTGATTGATCAGAGACAGATGTTGGACTGAGCTAATCATACCATCTTAGAGATTGTGTCTGACTGTAGGGATGTGGGGATGCATAGGCTGTTATTCCCTGGTCTGGTTCCTTACCAATATACCAGAGTTGGTACAAAAACAAGCAGCGGTGGTCAGCTTAATTTTTTTTGAAAAATTGGAGGTGAGAATTATATACTTTTTCATTTGGCTGGCTTACAGTTTTTGCTTATGTACTTTTAGTGGAAGTTTCATATCAGGTAATTCCATCATGACAGGATAGCTCTTTAAAAAATCATTTGTAAATTGTTATTGCAAATGTTTCATGCAATATGGTTATTATCCACAGATTGTTTTGATCACTTGTTGCTTAATTATTAATATACTTTTTTCCTTCTAGTTTTGGCAAGCGATCCGCAGGGAGTTTGAGGCGTGGTTGTGAATGTATTGTACTAGAGCCTTCAGAAATGATCGTGGTAAGCTTCATCTTTTAATAGTAATTTTGTTGGATATTTGTTTCTGAAAGAAAAAGGAAGAACTTGCATTTATATAGTGCCTTTCACAACCTCAGGATGTCCCAAAGTGCTTTACAGCCCGTGAAGAACTTTTGAAGTGTAGTCACTGTTGTAATGTAGGAAATGCAGCACCAATTCGGCCCCACAAACAATGGTTATATCATGCTGATAATGATATAAGGATAATCTGTTTTAGTGATGTTGGTTGAGGGATAAATATTGGCCAGGACACCGGGGGGAACTTCTCTGCTCTTCTTCAAAATAGTCATGATGTGGAGATGCCGGTGATGGACTGGGGTTGACAATTGTAAACAATTTTACAACACCAAGTTATAGTCCAGCAGTTTTATTTGAAATTCACAAGCTTTCGGAGGCTTCCTCCTTCCTCAGGTGAATGTTGTGGAAATGAAATCCTCGAACCTTTCGCATTTATAAATCACAGAACAATACTTGGTGATTACAGACAGTGTTTTCAACTGCCCGTTGCCAAGGCAATCAGTGTGCAGACAGACAAGTGTTACCTACAAGGTCTCCGAATATACAAACCACCAAAAAAAAATAGTGCCATGGGATCTTTTACGTTCACCTGAGAGGCCAGATGTTTAACGTCTCATCTGAAGGGTGGCACGTCCAACTGTGCAGCACTCCCTCAGTACTGCACTAAAGTGTCAGCCTAGATTTTCTGGAGTGGGACTTGAACCCATAACGACTCAGAGGCGAGGGTGTTACGACTGAGCTTTTATTCCAGCAGTTTAAGCTAAATCTATTCAGATGTTTATTCTACTTAGTGCTAATTTCAATCTTTTCATTTAAGGTATTATTGGTTTTATGCTAACACCATTTTTTAAAATCAAATTTTAAATTGGATGTAGTTGTAAGTGATCTTATAGGGCAGGTTGGTGTGCTATGTTACACAGTGATTGGATAAGGGTTTGTACTTTCAATTCATTACACAATGAATTTTTCATATTGACTGGTTTGTTTACACAAAGAAAAATCTTTCCTCTTTCCTGGCTAATATTGTGCATCGCCATGTCATCAACATGGGTTGCACAGTGATATCAGAGACCTTGGAATGTATTGCTCATTTGTCCTCCTGGGTATTTACTGGCAAGTGGTATAGTGGAGAATTTTAGAGGTGACCTAAAAGTGGAGAGAATAATTCTTTTTAAGTACTGTGGATTTTTACTGCATTGAGCGTTGTGGTAACTACTTGATAGTCTCAGTAATTGTGATAAATAGTCTACCGTTTTGGAGAATATATTGAAACTAGCTGTAATCCTGTTGGAACTATTTTATTTTTTCCTTCAAAAATTTGAAATTCAGGGATTTTTTTTAAAAAAAGAGATTCAATTTAATCAGTTTTGTTACATAGTTTTAGAATAGCTCATGAATAAAAAATCTAATCTAATCTAATTTCTAGGATAAGAGCTCTTCTAATATGTAAAGGTTTTCACAAGTTTATTTTTGTAGTGATCTCTTTACTGCAGTAAAAACTATTATAAAATCCACTGTGTAATTTGCAGTTTTATACAGTTTTTTGGGTTGTAAACATTGATGGCCAAAAGAAAGATGCAAGTTAATTTAATCTTTTAAGTTTTATATTTCTTGACCCTCACTTTTAAATTTAAAAAAAGGGACACCTGTGTCTGAAATTGGAGTGGACATAGTATTCAAAATGTACTAACCCTTTATAACCATACTGTAATAGCTGGCACAGAATGCCCATTTGATATCCTAGATGAAGAGCTACTTACTGTGGGAGATGTCCACAGATATATTCATTTATATAAATGTGTTATTTGAGGAAAGCAAATGAATCCATCAGCAGAGTGTGGGAAAAGCTGTTCACTTCCCAAGAATTTATCGTAGAACACTTAGCTAGTTGTATCTGAGTAGATCTCTTACGAACTTCTTTTTAATTCCTTTCAGTGGAGATGGAAATCCCTCTTCCATTCCCACACCCGAGCACTCTCCCCCTGCAAGAGCATAGCCTCTACCTCATCATGAGAGATCAAAAAGTTTTGTGTATAGTGCACACTCTTAGGGTGCTATGCCCCAGAGCATCACATCTCAAAAATATACGTAGGGCAAAAAAAGTCACGATTGGCTGAAATATCCACTGCTTGTTAAATTAACATAGGCTGAAATACCTCATTGATTAGATGTGAAGCAATCAAAAAAAATTCCATTTAGTGGCAATCAGCAACAAACAAACTACACCAAACTATCTAATCAAATCACAATTATTTTTTCAAACAATCATGAGCCAATAACAAGGACAAAATGAACCATTCAAATTTTAACATAATGTCTTCATATTATTTTTGGATGCCATTCTTTTTCTTCACTGAGGTCAGTGTATATTGTTAATCAGAATATTAAAACATAAATTATGTCATTTTGAAAAAAACACTAAATTTAATCTTGAAATTGATCATTTAATGTTAGAAATTCCTGGAAGAAGTTTTTTCTTTGCACAGGACTGCACCAACCTCTGGGGCCTGGGGCTTAAGTTGAGGTTTAGGCACAGCTTTGGAAATTTTACTTGGCGGGTTTGTATTTCCAGCATCTGTTGACAATTTGTGTGTGAATACTATTAAAATATTATAATCTATGAGACCTGTATCTTTGTCTAATGGTAAGTTGTATATTATTAGCTGGTGTCAGTCTTGTGATATATTACTTCAGTAAAATGTTTGTATTTCAATGACTGGTAAGCCCATTGAGCACGTGATTGCGGGACTTGGTTCTAGGGAATGAGGCGGGCCAAGTGGAGCAAGTATCAGTGGGGGAGCATTTAGGGAACAGCATAAGGTTTAGAATAGCTATGGAAAAGGACACGGACCACTCTAAAGTAAAAATACTCAATTGGAGGAGGGCCAATTTCAGTGGGATGAGAACAGATCTGGCCCGGGTAAATTGTAATCAAAGATTGGCAGACAAAACTGTACTTGAACAGTGGGCGGCCTTTAAAGAGGAGATGGTTCGGGTACAGTCTAGGTATATTCCCACTAGGGAGAAAGGTAGGGCAACTAAAGCCAGAGCTCCCTGGATGACAAAAGAGAGAGAGAGAGTAAGATGAAGTGGATAAAAAGGGTGTATGACAGATGTCAGGTTCATAACCAGGCAGAATATAGAAAGTTCAGAGGGGAGGTGAAAAAGGAAATAAAAGGGGCAAAGAGAGAGTATGAAAATAGACTGGCAGCCAACATAAAAGGGAATCCAAAAGTCTTCTACAGGCATGTAAACAGTAAACGGGTAGTAAGAAGAGGGACCATAAAGGAGATCTACTTATGGAAGCAGAGGGCATAGCCGAGGTACTAAATGAGTACTTTACATCTGTCTTTACCAAGGAAGAAGATGCTGTCAGAGTCTCAGTAAAGGAAGATATAGTTGAGATACTGGATGGGCTAAAAATTGATAAAGAAGAGGTACTAGAAAGGCTACTTCAAGTAGATAAGTCACTCGGTCCGGATGGGATGCATCCTAGGATGCTGAGGGAAGTAAGGGTGGAAATTGCGGAGGTACTGGCCATAATCTTACAAATATCCGTAGATATGATGCCAGAGGACTGGAGAATTGCAAATGTTAAACCCTTTTTCAAAAAAGGGTGTAAGGAAAAACCCACCGTCAGGCAGTGCATTCCAGATCCTAACCACTCGCTGTGTAAAAAAGTTTTTCCTCATGTCAGCTTTGGTTCTTTTGCCAATCACCTTAAATCTATGTCCTTTGGTTCTTGACCCTTCCGCCAATGGGAGCAGTTTCTCTCTATCCACTCTGTCTAGACCATTCATGATTTTGAATACCTCTATCAAATCTCCTCACATCCTTCTATTTTCCCAGGAGAACAACCCCAGCTTCTCCAGTCTATCCATATAACTAAAGTCCCTCATCCCTGGAACCATTCTAGTAAATCTTTTCTGAACCCTCTCTAAGAGCTTCACATCTTTCCTAAAGTGCGGTGCCCAGAACTGGACATAATACACCAGTTGAGGCTGAACCAGTGTTTTACAAAGGTTCACCATATCTTCCTTGCTTTTGTACTCTATGCCTCTATTTATAAAGCCCAGGATCCCGTATGCTTTTTTAACTGCTTGCTCAACCTGCCCTGCCACTTCAACGATTTGTGCACAAATACTCCCAGATCTCCCTGTTCCTGTACCCCTTTTAGAATTGTGCTCTCTAGTTTATATTGCCTCTCCTCGTTCTTCCTACCGAAATGTATCAGTTCGCATTTTTCTGCGTTAAATTTCATCTGCCAGGTGTCCGCCCATATCGCCAGCCTATCACTATCCTCCTCACTGTTCACTACACTTCCAAGTTATAGTTATAGACCAGTCAGTTTAACCTCAATGGTGGGGAAACTTTCAGAAACGATAATCCGGGCCAGAATTAACAGTCACTTGGACGAGTGTGGATTGATTAGGGAAAGCCAGCAAGGATTTGTTAAAGGCAAATCATGTTTAACTAACCTGAGTTTTTTGATAAGATAACGGAGAGGGTAGATGAGGGCAATGCAGTTGATGTTGTGTATATGGACTTTCAAAAGGTGTTTGATAAAGTACTACATGATAGGCTTGTCATCAAGATTGCGGCCCATGGAATAAAGGGGGCAATAGCAACATGGATACAGAATTGGCTAAGTGACAGGAAACAGAGAGTAGTGGTGAGGGTTGTTTTTCGGACTGGAGGGAGGTGTACGGTGGTATTCCCCAGGGGTCGGTGCTGTGACCACTGCTTTTCTTGATGTATATTAACAACTTGGACTTGAGTGTACAGGATACAATTTCAAAATTTCCAGATGACACGAAACTTGGAAGTGTAGTGAACAGTGAGGAGGATAGTGATAGGCTGGCGATATGGGCGGACACCTGGCAGATTAAATTTAACGCAGAAAAATGCGAAGTGATACAGTTCGGTAGGAAGAACGAGGAGAGGCAATATAAACTAGAGAGCACAATTCTAAAAGGGGTACAGGAACAGGGAAATCTGGGAGTATATGTGCACAAATCGTTGAAGGTGGCAGGGCAGGTTGAGAAAACAGTTAAAAAAGCATATGGGATCCTGGGCTTTATAAATAGAGGCATAGATACAAAAGCAAGGAAGATATGGTGAACCTTTATAAAACACTGGTTCAGCCTCAACTGGTGTATTATGTCCAGTTCTGGGCACCGCACTTTTGGAAAGATGTGAAGGCCTTCGAGAGGGTGCAGAAAAAATTTGCTAGAATGGTACCAGGGATGAGGGACTTTAGTTATATGGATAGGCTGGAGAAGCTGGGGTTGTTCTCCTGGGAGAATAGAAGGTTGTGAGGAGATTTGATAGAGGTATTCAAAATCATGAAGGGTCCAGACAGAGCAGATAGGGAGAAACTGTTCCCATTGGTGGAAGGGTCAAGAACCAAAGGACATAGATTTAAGGTGATTGGCAAAAGAACCAAAGCTGACATGAGGAAAAACTTTTTTACACAGCAAGTGGTTAGGATCTGGAATGCACTGCCTGATGGGGTGGTGGAGGCAGATTCAATCATGGCCTTCAAAAGGGAACTGGATAAGTACAGAATCATAGAATCAGAGAAAGGTTACAGCACGGAAGGAGGCCACTCGGCCCATCGAGTCCACGCCGGTCCTATGCAAAGCAATCCAGCTAGTTCCACTCCCCCGCCCTTTCTCCGTAGCCCTGCAATTTTTTTTCTTTCAAGTACTTATCCACCCATGCCGCCAGTCTGTCTGTATCCTCTTGAAGTCTATCCCTATCCTCCTCACTGTTTACTACCCTTCCAAGTTTTGTGTCATCTACAGATTTTGAAATTGTGCCTTGTACGCCCAAGTCCAAGTCATTAATAAATATCCAGAAAAGCAGTGGTCACAGCACTTGAAAGTAAAAAATTTGCGGGGCTACGGGGATAGGACGGTGGAGTGGGACCAGCTGGATTGCTCTTGCATAGAGCCGGCGCAGATTCAATGGGCTGAATGGCCTCCTTTCGTGCTGGAGCCTTTCTTTGATTCTATGATTAACTGAATGTTTCAGTTTCAAAAAAAGCCAGCCAAGTCTTCAGCTGCAAAGAAATACTTTGAAAAGTACATCAAGAAACCACTTACTTCACTTGCTGTTGTTTTATGTGGAGCCCCAAGTGAAAACTAAAGAGATTCTTTAGGCTTGCTATCCCACATAACAGTCTTGCTCACAGTCACTTTCTAGTCTCCTACTGCAGTGAATCCAATATAATTCTGGTGTACTGGAATGCTCCCTCTTGTAATTTCACTGCTTCAGCCTTGTTTTACACATAATGAAGAGCTGTTTAAATTACTTCACTGGCAAAACAGGAGCTTAAAATAGGAAGGAACGTAGGAACAGGAGTAGGCCATTTAGCCCCTCGAGCCTGTTCTGCTATTCAATTGGATCATGGCTGATCTGTATCGCAACTCCATTTACCATCCTTGGTACCATAACCCTTAATACCCTCACCTAACAAAATTTTATCAAGCTCAGTTTTGAAATTTTCAATTGACCTAGCCTCAACAGCTTTATGTTTGGGAGAGTTCCAGATTTTCACTACCCTTTGTGTGATGAAGTGCTTCCTGACATCACCCCTGAACGGCCAAACTCTGACTTTAAGGTTATGCCCCCTTGTTGTGGACTCCTCCACCAGAGGAAATAGTTTCTCTCTATCTACCCTATCAAATCCTTTAATCATCTTAAACACCTAACTTAGATCACCCCTTAATTTTCTATACAAGCCTAGTCTATGCAACCTGTCCTCATAATTTAACCCTTTAAGCCCCGGTATCATTCTGGTGAATCTGCGCTGCACCCCCGCAAGGCCAGTATATCCTTCTTGTGGTGGGGTGCCCAGAACTGACACAGTACTCCAAATGCGGTCTAACCAGAGCTTTATGCAACTGTAATATAATTTCCACCCCTTTGTATTCCTGTCCCCTTGCGAATGAGGCTAACATTCCATTAGCCTTTTACATTATTTTTAGTACCTGTCCACTAGCTTTTAATAATTTCTATACATAGACACCTAAATCTCTCTGCTCCACCACAGTTTCTAGCTTCTCACCATTTCGAAAATACACTGATCTATCTTTCTTAGGTCCAAAGTAGAATACCTATTTATACCATGCTGCCTATTTTCTCATACTTTAACATTATAGGGTAGGCATTTTTAGAGTCAGAATTTTGAACTGTTGTTGTAATTTTGCAATGTATGTCTGCATTTGGTTTTTAAATTGTTAGATATATCTCAAAGAAAGAACAAACTTGATTTATATAGCACCTTTCATGACTTCAGGGTGTCTCAAAGTGCATCACAGCCAATGAAGTACTTTTTCAAGTGTAGTCACTGTTGTAATATAGGGAAATGTGGCAGCCAATCAAGATCACAAGGTAATTACAGTTGATGGCCATTTGGCCCATATTATCCCAACATTCACCAATGTAGCGTGCATTCCAGGGTTTTTGCTTCCACTACTCTATCTGAAAGTTTATTCCACATGTTGATCGTTCTTTGTGAAGAAGAATTTCCTGACATCAGTCCTAAAATTACCTTTTAGGAGTTGGAATGTGTGTCCCCTAATTGTACTCCTGCAATTTAATTTAAAGTAATTTCTAGGTTAACTTTTTCCACACCCGTAACAATCATTTATACCTGTATAAGATCACCCCACCGATGCCTCCTTTCCAGGCTGAGAAGCTGAAGTCTATTCAATCTTTCCTCATAACTCAGATCTTCGATGCTGGGGATCAGTCTTGTGGCTGTTCTCTGCACTGCCTACAGCGTTTGAATATCTCTCTTGTTTTCTAGTGACCAGAAATGGGCAGAATATTAAAGGTGCAGTCTGAGCAGAGCACCGTACAGTTTGATCATTACCTCCTCCGATTTGCATTCTGTTGTTTTGGATCTGTATATCCAAACATCCTATTAGCTTTGATTGCTGTCCTGCATTTATTGGACATGTTTGACATGGAGTGTATTAAGACTCCTTGATCTCTAAACTTCACCCGTAGCTATTTCAACACCATTCATGGAGTATGTGTATTGTCTTTTATTCCTTTCTATGTGTAGCATTTTACTTTTGACTGCATTAAATTGCACCTGCCATTTTTCTGCCTACATAGATATTTTGTCCAACTGATTCAATAATTTCTGAGTTGTCTCCTCTGATTCCCTTCTCGGTTGGTATCATTTGCAAATGTGACCACTTTGCATTGAGTTTCTGAATCCAGGGCCACAATTTTATCTTCAAAGTCTGGGTGCGTTGGGGATGAGGCGTGGGGGGGGGGCAAACAAAATCAGGAATTTCCGGAGTGGGAGGGAATCCCAGCTCCAACCCGCCGAAAAACACGCATGAGCCATACCCATCTGGGTGCGCGCTTCTGGAAGCCGGAAGTCCCGCCGCCAATGAAAGCCGGCAGGACGCTATTTAAGGCAGGAATTAAGCTATTTAAAGTTGTTGAAATGGTGATTAATCTTGTTATTGATGCAGGGAGATGATTTCAACGCTGCCTCAACGTGTTTCCCGTGCTCTGTGAAGCACAACATGGGAAACTAGGCGGGTTGCAGCTGACAGCCATTTGGCCATTTAAATCCCTGTTTGACAGATGGGAATAAAAGGTGAGTTATTGCAGCAGGACACTCAGTTCTCTCAGACAAACTTTTGACTGGGAGATCTTTGTGTTTAGACTGAGAATTCTTGGTTCACACTCAAAATTGTTCTGTTTACACATATTTACCTACTTTTTGGACCCCCTCAAACTGACATCAGGATCAGGATTGGGTGGGGTGGGGGTGGGGGCGCAATGGCTGCATTCACCAGCACATCAGAGGAGGAGGCACATCACCATCCGCGACAGGCACGACGTGCAGTTCCACCACTTGCAGCTCCACAAGACAGAGGTGCGCCACAGGGACCTGTACACGAGCAGAGAGAGGAACAACAAAGGGTCCGACGTCGCAGGAGGCACTGCCCTCATGAGAGGGTCTACAGACCGGGCTGAGCTTCCTGGACCTCTCTGAGGAGCAGTGTCTATGAAGGCTCAGAGTGAGTTGCCAGGTGGTCGCAGATATCTGCGCGCTCCTTCATGCCGAGCTGCTCCCGGCTGGGCCTAGTGGCATCGCATTGCCTGTAGCAGTTAAATTCACCACTGCCATTAACCTCTTTGCCTCCGGATCCTTCCAGGGCGTCACCATTGACATCGCCGAGGTCTCTCGATCATCTGCCTACAGTGCATACGACAGGTCACCAATTGTTTGTTTCGCAGGGAGTCCCACTGCGTCAACTTGCCCATGGACAACCTCAGCCAAATGGACAGGGCAGTGGGTTTCCACTCCCTGGCTGGCTTCCCATGGGTACAGGGTGCAATTGATGGCACACATGTAGTAATCCGAGCACCTCCACATGAGCCAGAACTGTTCATCAACAGAAAGGGATATTACTCCATCAACACGCAGCTCGTTTGCGACCACTGGAAAAGATTTGTTCACGTTTATGCCAGATTCCCTGGCAGCTGCCATGACTCCTTCATTCTGCGGGAATCCAACATCCCGGCCCTCTTGCACACACCAAACAGACTTGAAGGCTGGCTCCTCAGAGACAAGGGATACCCCCTGCAGACGTGGCTTATGACACCTGTGAGAAACTCCATCAGCGAGGCACAGCGTCGATACAACAACAGCCACGTCGCCACCAGGTCTGTCGTTGAACATGCGATAGGACTGTTCAAGATGTGATTTTGGTGCCTGGTTTGGTCTGGGGGAGCGATTCAATACGCACCAGCGAGAGTGGGTAGAATTATAGACCTCTGTTGCGTCCTGCACAACAGAGAGGGTTACCGGTGGATGAGGCCCTATGCCCTCATCCAGCATCCACATCTGCCATCAACATTGAGGAGGAGGACGAAGTGGAGGATGGGCAACCCATGGGCAGAGCAGTGATTCACCTGAGGCCAGGGAGTCACTAATTTTTGACCAATTCTCATGAGGACATCTGCAAAGTGAGGATAGTCCAGTCTTCAGATCACCTGGCACGAGCAATGCCAACGCCAACAGCCCCCCCCCCCCCACAAAACAGTCCTATAACTACACATATACCCACTGTAAACCCACCCACTGGGTGGCATCAAGTCGCGACGTTCATGATCGCGCCCTTTCATGTGCTTCATCATAAAAGGCACTCAAGAATGGGCAAGTGGTGAGAATGCTGACATTTAATGTGAACTTAACATAAACCAAATATAAATGAAAAACACAACAGTCTGTCAGAAACCCTTGTGCATACCCTTTGTGATTACAAAACCGTAGCCTTTTGCTTCCTACTACTTCGACATGGTGCATCCCCTGTGGCTGCAGTGGAGGTAGCAGCAAGTTGCTCATGTTCATGCCCTGACTGTTGAGATGCTTTGGGCTTACACCCTCTGGGTTTTGGAGCCTTAGAGGGCCCCTCCAAAGACTCCTCCACTTGCACCTGTGCAGGGGCAGACTTGGTCACCTGGAGAGGAGGCAGCATTGTGGGTATAGGTTGAAGGGGGGTGGGGGGAGTGCGCAACGGGTGAGACATGGGAGTGCTTTGACTGGTGTCCTCATTTCCATGTCCCCTCTCCTGGGCCAGGGCTTCATCACTCCTACCACCCTGCTGGACAACAGTTTGGAGGATGTGTGTTGATGCCTGGTAAGCCCACTTGTAAAGTTTCGGTCAGCCTGTTTAAGGCGGCAGAATGTTGTTCACCCTGAGTCTGCATGGCCTTTGTCAGGGTCCGAATGGTCTCATTTGTGAACCGTGCTTGAAGCTCAATGGAGGCTAGCCTCCTCTCCATCGCAGACATTCCGCACTTACCTGCGCCATTATCTCAGACATTCCCGCACGTACCTGTGCCACCAGTCCACTAATGCAGGAGGTGGACTCCTCCATCCTCCCTCCTATTGTGGAGGGTGTGTGTGGCACGTCTTTCCGTACCTCGCAAATGTGCTGCTGTCCCTTGATCATTCTCCTTTTAAAATTGTAAACAATTTTACAACACCAAGTTATAGTCCAACAATTTTATTTTAAAATTCACAAGCTTTCGGAGGCTTCCTCCTTCCTCAGGTGAATGTCAAGAAATCCTCGAACCTCTCGCATTTATAAATCACAGAACAATACCTGGTGATTACAGACAGTCTTTTCAACTGCCCGTTGCCAAGGCAACCAAAGTGTTCAGACAGATAGGTGTTACCTACAGGGCCACCGAATATACAAACGGCCAGAACAAAAAAAAACAGAGAGAGAGAGAGAGGAAGAAACATAGAAACATCCGGAGGAAAAGACAGCAATTGACCCGTTATATTAAAAACAGATAACTTTTGTTCGCTGGTGGGGTTACGTGTAGCGTGACATGAACCCAAGATCCCGGTTGAGGCCGTCCTCATGGGTGCGGAACTTGGCTATCAATTTCTGCTCGACGATTTTGCGTTGTCGTGTGTCTCGAAGGCCGCCTTGGAGTACGTTTACCCGAAGGTCGGTGGCTGAATGTCCTTGACTGCTGAAGTGTTCCCCGACTGGGAGGGAACCCTCCTGTCTGGCGATTGTTGCGCGGTGTCCGTTCATCCGTTGTCACAGCGTCTGCATGGTCTCGCCAATGTACCATGCTTTGGGGCATCCTTTCCTGCAACGTATGAGGTAGACAACGTTGGCCGAGTCACAGGAGTATGAACCATGCACCTGGTGGGTGGTGTCCTCTCGTGTGATGGTGGTATCTGTGTCGATGATCTGGCATGTCTTGCAGAGGTTACCGTGGCAGGGTTGTGTGGTGTCGTGGACGCTGTTCTCCTGAAAGCTGGGTAATTTGCTGCGAACAATGGTCTGTTTGAGGTTGGGTGGCTGTTTAAAGGCGAGTAGTGGAGGTGTGGGGATGGCCATAGCGAGGTGTTCGTCGTCATTGATGACATGTTGAAGGCTGCAGAGAACATGGCGTAGTTTCTCCGCTCCGGGGATGTACTGGACGACGAAGGGTACTCTGTTGGTTGCGTCCCGTGTTAGTCTTCTGAGGAGGTCTATGCGATTTTTCGCTGTGGCCCGTCGGAACTGTCGATCGATGAGTCGAGCGTCATATCCCGTTCTTACTAGGGCGTCTTTCAGCGTCTGTAGGTGTCCATCGCGTTCCTCCTCGTCTGAGCAGACCCTGTGTATTCGCAGGGCCTGTCCATAGGGGATGGCCTCTTTGACGTGGTTAGGATGGAAGCTGGAAAAGTGGAGCATCGTGAGGTTGTCCGTGGGCTTGCGGTAGAGTGAGGTGCTGATTCTGAGGAGTAGTCCATGGTGAGCTTGATGGTGGGATGGAACTTGTTGATGTTATCGTGTATTCTCTTCAGTGATTCTTCGCCGTGGGTCCATAGAAAGAAAATGTCGTCGATGTATCTGGTGTATAGCGTTGGTTGGAGGTCCTGTGCAGTGAAGAAGTCGTGCTCGAACTTGTGCATGAAAATGTTGGCGTATTGGGGTGCAAATTTGGTCCCCATGGCTGTTCCGTGTGTTTGGTTAAAGAACTGGTTATCGAAGGTGAAGACATTGCGATCCAGGATGATTCTCCTTTTAAAGGATGGTTTCCAGGGTTCAGCATCTGCGTCCAGCTGAGCAGAGCTTGGAGAGGAGTGCGCCCACAGACGCGGACTCTCCACAGCTGCCCCTGCCACCAGTGTCTGCTCGTGCTCACTTGTGGGTGGTGATTCACCAAATGCCAACCCAACTAACTGATTAGTAGGACCCACTGCAGTGTGAGCATCTGTGCTGGTGCATGGCTTGCTAAGATGTAATGGTGCGCCCTCAGAGGCCGGAAGCTCCTCTGAGGAATTTCCCTCTCCCATTACTTCGGTCGCTGAATGGTCTAGAAGAGAGCAGAAGGCAATATTAAGAATCGTCTCAGATGTGTCATGTTGCGATGAGCATACTGAGGTGTTCAACATGCCAATCATTGTTAACATCAATTCATGTGTGTGATGAATGTTAAAGTTGTGTCACCAGACGTTTGTGGGGTGCCAGTCTCGGCCCTCGATGGTGCGGCTGATCTCCAGCGTCTCCTCCTGCGCCTTTGTGAGGGCCACTATTTGTTGTGGCCCCCTCCAGTCCTCGTCCTCTCACGTGCATTTTGCGCTCTCTTCTCCTACAAGGGGAGAAAGTACCGACATTTGAGTGAGTGAGGCTGAAGTGATCAGCCGATGAATGCATTGCTTTGGGTGAGGCTGACCATGAAAGTGATGCATCAGAGGATGTCTATCAGTCAGAGACATCACATTGGATCAGGATTGGGGTGAGTGGTAGTGGTGGGTTCACAAATGGGGAGGTGAGGAAGTACTTAGGAAGTGAAGGTAAGTTGATGATGAGCCTCAAGTGGATGTGAGGAGTGATATGATGGAGTAGGCTTGGCAGTGCAGAATGTGATGGGGGTGATGTGCACCATGGAATGCAGGAGAATCAGTAAGTGTACTCACTTTTGCTGATCTAGTAGGTCATTGAAGAGCTTCCTGGACTGCACCCAAGTGAGTGAGATGTTGCTCCTGCTGGTGACCTCCTCAGCCACCTCGAGTCAGGTCTTCTTGGTGGCAGAGGCAGGGCGCTTCCTCCTGTCTGCAGGTTACAATATTTCCCCTCTCCTCCTCACCCCGGCCAGCAGCACCTCAAGTGAGGCATCACTGAATCTTGGAGCTGCCTTGCCCCTCTGCTGCTCCTTTATGCAGCAAAAGCCATTGATGCAATGGCCCTTTAAATACACACACTCCAGCTGACAGCCTGTCATGCGGGTGCGCAGTCTGCCCATTGAGCAGCTTTCAGATGGCAAAACCCGGAACCAACATTGAGGGTCATCAATTAAGTCATGATCGTGTGGGGAAAGGTAGGGATTTATTTTTTGGGTTTCCCACACGCCCATTCTGCCATCCCGCCGGCATATTAAAATCATGCCCCAGGTCATTGATGTAAATAAGAAACAGTAGCAGCCCCAGCACTGAGCTCTGAGGTACCCCATTCAGTACATCACCCCCAACTCTGGCAGAACTCCTCACATATACTCATTGTTTCCTACCTTTCAGCCAGTTTCTTATCCATTCCCAGAGTTCACCCTGAATCCCCACAGCTTTGAGTTTAATTAATAGCTTTTCATGTCGAACATAATCAAATAGCTTCTGGAAGTTGAGGTTCACCACATTATAGGGCTTACCACAGTCCACTTGAAGAAACCAAGGAGATGGTCTGTTGTTGCCTTTGTTTTATTCGTCACTGTTTTTGAATATGGGCACCACATTAGCCTGTTTCCAATCTACTGGTACCCGTCCACTGTCCATTGACTCCCTCATGATTGTCAGTGCCTCACAAATCTATTCCTTAGTCTTTCTCAGCACTCTGGGATAAATGCCATCTATTGCAGGGTATTAATTTGTTTTGAGCCCATTTTGCCTGTATAGGACTTTCAGCTCATTTATGAGAAGTCATTGATTATACTTGGGATATCTTTGATTGGAAAAGGCATATTGCTATTGTGAATGCCCGTTTGCATCTTTTATGGTTTTCACATCTTCTGTGACTGCCCTCTTCCTGTCGTGGTACTGAAAAAAATATTATAGTGTTATGCTTAGCCTCAACTGCTGTGCCTTTTTCTACATCTCTGTCTCTGCTCCTCTGATCTCTTTTTTATTGTGTTTCTGCAATTCTTTCAGTTTGTCTGTCTCTCTCTCTTTCTCTTTTTCAGGTAGACCCAAGTACTATTCTCCCTATTCATCCAAGCAAAAATGACATTGTTACCTCCCAGTTAGAATATTTTTGCATGTATTTCAGAAAATAATGATGTTGGCTATTGAACTGTTGGGCTGGATTGTGCTATAAAAAATTACGTTGAGGCTAACCGTGCTCACCGTTATTAATCCGCAAATCGGACAGCAACTTCAGCCGACCGCACATGCGCAGTTAAATGTGGAAATCCAGCAGTTGCTGTCCGAGATGTGATGCCCCTCCAAAAGCTGCTTGAAAATGGCATCTCGTCGTCTGACTCATCATTCGAATGTATTGAACAGCGTGAAGTTCTTGTGCTTACCTCATAAGGACTAAGCTCGCCAAGAAAAGTTAGGACTTGTCCATTTCAGTGTAAGTACCCTTTTAATGGTGTGCTAAGTCTTAATTACTGCCAAACAACCTCTCTGGCATTGAAAATTAACTTTTACAAGTGTGGAGTCTCATTCCTTCAGATTTTAATTTTTGTTGGACATTTTAAAAAAACATTTTTTTACTTTTTCTTTCTGTCTCTTTTATCTCTGTCTCTTAATCCAACCTTTCTTTCCCTCTCTTTATTTCGCTTTCTGTATCTGATTTGACATTGCGCTGCTCATGAACGATTCTTCAATCTGCTTGGTTGAGGAGACACACAGTTGCTTGCCTTGTTCCCACAAGTCCCAGATGCCCTGTAGAGGGCGCCGTGCCATTTGGCTGACCCACTGACAGCAGCTTGCCATGCAAAACCCTATAGAAAGTCTATGGTCAAGTGCAAGTCTAATGAACGGTGTTGCTCATAGCAAAATCCGGCCCATAATTTATTGGGTGCTTTTTTTCCCTGAATGCCGTAAGTTAGATTGTTGTGCTCCCTGATCCTCTAGTGGTGAACTTGCGCCAAAACAAGGCTTAAATTTTAACTAGAAAATTCTCAACTGATCGTCCATGAGAGCAATCTCTGTGAAACGTGGCCAATTGCTTGTGGTTGTTGACATTCCTACTGATGATAAAAGCTAACAGCTAAAAGAAGCAGATATTATGACTCAAAATGGAAAAGTATTTTCCTCTGGAATTCCACAATAAATTCAACAGTTTTTTCCTCGAGGGAGTTTTTTTGTTTTAATTAAGAAATATCTGTCTGTATCATTTCACATGTTTGGCTCATCTGTATAAATTGCAGTGAGCTCGTTGTTATTGTTTGACGCTCATCATAGAGCTCTAGTTAAGAGAGAACTTTATGTATTTAATCCCATCTCATATAAGTTAATATTTATACCGGTTTGTTCACTACACTGTAACTTTCGAACCCTTTCCAGTTATCAATTTCAGGTCAATTTCATGAATTAGTAGAAATCACCAAATGAGTAATCTATACATCAGACTCTGTTAGAAGCAACCCACCTTTAGTAAACAGTTTACTATAGTAAAAGCGAAATAACTTCTAGAAGAAATACGGATAAACCTTGTTAAGTACAATAATTACAAAAGCATTACATCTTTTAATGTTATTGCAATAAGGTATATACAATGAACAGACAGAGTACTTCATTTTGTTCAGATAATGCAACTTCAGCAAATCAAAAAAAAGAAAAGCATCAGATGATGAGTACACAGCAAAATATAAATCGTAAAGCATAGTGTTGTAGGACTTGTATGTACCTTTGAAAACTTAGCTTACAAATACTTCTTGCAATCTAATCGGGGTTGGGCATATTTTGTTTTGTCCCCTCTGTCTGCAGTTAATCCCTTCCAGATTCAAAAAAAATGCTGGGTGCTCTGGTTATTCTAAGTAGCTGCCTTTTGTCCAACATGGATGATTTTTTTTGCTCTTTGAGGATGCTCAGTGTTTCTGACAGCCATCTTGTCCGTTTACAACTTGCGTCATGAAAGAATCACTTTGATGTTATTGGCCTCAAAATAGGGAGGGTCGGCAGGTTCACCCATTGCACGTTTATAATTGCCCCAAAAGCTAAGTCTTTAACAAACGAGTTAAAAGGAAGGCAGCGACTAGAGGTCCTCATAATGCCCTTGTCAGCGTGCCTGAGCTATGGATTTACTTGCAACTAAATTGATACCATCTATTGGGTCCCATGATTAGTCCCAGCACCATTCTGAAATGGCCTAGCTGCCAGTAGCGTTTAAAATATCATTAATTCAGCAAAATCACAATCGGCATTGATTTTGGTGGGGGATGGAGCTATTATTGACATTTCCGGCAAGGGTCTCAGTGGATCGGCATACAAGTCCCAGGAAATAATGGCACATGCCGTAGATGTGCCATTACTATGGCGCAAATTTTCAGGAAAATCTAGGCCATTAGGGGCTGAGTGGCCGGGTCCTGCTCCTACTTCTTGTGTTCTTTAGATTTGAGGTTAGGATCAGATCAGCCATGATCTTATTGAATGGCGGAGCAGGCTTGAGGGGCCGATTGGCCCACTCCTGCTTCTATTTCTTATGTTCTTATTATGTGTGATCCCCAAAACATTATTCGCATTTTATGCAACACAGGTAATTATTGACTTTTGTGCTGGCAATAGAGGCCTTAAAACTGTGGCCTTCAAGCTATCTGACCTGCTTAGCCCTGTCAACTTAGGGGTTCCATTCTGTGCTGATCTTACAGTTTTGCAGATTTGGATAGGTTTTTCTTCTGCACTCATTGATGGATGAATCTTAAATTTGAATAGCAAAATCTGTTGTATGTATCGCAGGCTGGTAATTCTAAATTAATAGAAACATTCATTTCAAATTTATATGTCGTTTGCGCACTTCAGTGGCTCATAAAAGCAAAACATTTGGACACGCCTGCTTTGGAGCAGCACACAATCAACTAGTTAACTTTGGTTTACAATCAACTGTATTTATGTAAACTATACTGTCATAATTGATCCACTTGGCCATTTTAATCACTCCTAGCTTTAATCTTAGCAAATCATTTTTGGCAAATAAATCAGTCGTTATCACGATTAGAAACACCCTCTATAAATGTTCTCTAGGTAGAAAAATGTTTTGAGATTGAATTTCTGTTTTATTTCACAATACAAGCTCAATAATAGCTAAACTCATTAGGCTGGATAGTTTTAGTTAGTATTTTATGCCAATTTCTGCGGAAGTAGATCTTCAGATTCAATAAATGTTTATGATACAAAGCAATGCCGGTACCTGGTGGTTTAATCCTTGCAGGCAGCATTGCAATGTTGGTTGCAAACGCTCCCAATTTGTGGGCTGGAGAAATGCTTGGTATGCATTGTCAAAATGAAATATGGTGGATTGTCAAAGGAATGTTGTTTTTGCACTTTGCTTTTGGCACTCAAAGTAAATTGTCTAGTAGTCTGGAAGGTATACAACAGAGGAGGAAAATGTAGAGTGAATATTCAAAAAATGAATGGAATCTGAAGTTTGGAGCTAGGAGTGCTTATTATTATGGGTTTTCCTTATAGTTTTCTCTTCTGTGAAGTTTAGCATCATTTACTTTAAAATGAACTGTAATACAGATCAAAATATTGCCAAAGATGTTGGTACTGCATTTCACTAATAATCACTGATTCGGCAAATTCATCAGCGATTCCCTCAAATAGTAGGCGTGGAAGATTTTAGAAGCTTGCCTTAAATAATTGTTTCTTTTTATTGAAGTAGCTTCTTGTTTGTTTGAAGGTGGACTACATGGATGAAAATGAGGAATATTTTCAGCGGCATGCTTCTCATAGACAGTCTCGTAGGCGATTTAAAAAAATTAACCAGA
This sequence comes from Heptranchias perlo, assembly GCF_035084215.1. Classification (NCBI taxonomy): domain Eukaryota; kingdom Metazoa; phylum Chordata; class Chondrichthyes; order Hexanchiformes; family Hexanchidae; genus Heptranchias; species Heptranchias perlo. The sequence continues at coordinate 151,496,275 of NC_090325.1, read as the reverse complement.
AAGGGGAGCGGCAAACAATCATCGACACTGTGGATCCTTATCCTGTGGGAAAGCCACCATTACCAAGAGGGTATCACACGGTAAGTATTTTTGATAGATTATTTACAAGATCTTTTTCTAATCAGCCTTCTTCATTGAATTGGTAACAAATACTGTTAGAGTGGAGTCTAAAAAAAAGTGATAAAAGCAAATTCCTTTTAAAGGAGACGCCCCTGGCAGTTGTTTAGCACATTGCCCTTCCATGTTTGGTGCCTGTGTACAAATCCAGCCCAGATTGATGGGACGAAAGTCATATCTTTGTTGACTGTAAGGCAGGAGTGTGAAATGAGATCTGGCATTTCCTGTCAGAAATGACCCTTACTGCAGGTGCATGTGTGTGGACTTCAGATGAGGTCAAAATCAGACTTGGCTGTGAAGCATCATGTTAAAATACCTTGCCAATGCCAGAGTCATATATAAAAGAATGGACGGATTGCTGCTGACACCTGTCGAGCCATACCGTAGCATGAGCCACTGCCTTCTGGAGAGGAGAGGGAAAAACTAGCGTAGGTGCAGGGTGAAGAATGCCAGCCGCAGCCAAATAAACTTGATCTTAATAATCTTAGCCATGCTATCAGAAGTACAAAAGAGAGGTCATGTGTTTCACAGAGAGAAGGGAATATCAGAGAAAGGGTCATCCGTGACCTCCCTTGTGCATGTTCTTGTGTGCAGTTTCAAAGTGGCATTGGCAGGACTTTGGAGAAATTTGATCAGAAATATTAATGAGAGACCAGTCTCATTTATTTGTAAGATTTTAAAATATGAAATCCCTGTGTTTTTATGCCCATTCTTTGCAGACCGTGTACCTCTGCAGACAAGAGGTCAAATGATATGTTCCCAAATTATCTCTAATAGTGCTCTGAGATGTATACCTGGAGTTGTGTGAGATGCTGTGAAGATGACATTGCCTGGTTTTCTGTCTTCAGAGCAGTGAGCCTGAGGTTGGGAACTCAGTGGAGTGCAGGATTGAATTCTCATTCCCTCACTACTCATTAACGCTCTAACGTTGTGTGTTACTTCAGGTGTAGTGCCATTTGACTTCCTGATGTTTTCATCTGGTTAAAATTAACGAGGTGATCTGAGATCAAGTACAATGTCAAAAATAGTTACACACCTGTTTTGTTTAACACTCTACTTTGACTCTGAAAGCACTGACGGAAGGGGAACTACTAATTGCATTAGCCAAATTTCACCCATTAGACGTAAAGTGATGGTTTTGAATTGAAATGAGAATTGTGTTTTTTTTTATCAAAAAGGAGAAAATGTAATTCCTTTTTTCTGATTTAGTTAAAATAGTGGCTTTTAGCTGCTGACCAGCATTGGTAGTTTTAAGATTAAACATTCAGTTGTCACAATCTTGCTCCTTCCTAGTTTTTTTAAATTGTAAAGGTACTTTTATATTTAACGCTTCCGTAGTTCAGATTGTGGGAGAGTGATGATATATGCTGGCTCCCCACAGTTGCATTGCTAAAGCCCTTAGTCTGAGGCGCAGTAGATCTGTGATTCTGCCACCAGGATAAGGGAGACTGTTTTAGCAAGGTAAACGCAACAAGCAACTACACTAATCTTGCTATTCCATTATCTGAACTACAGAAGTCCTAAACGTAAGAGTGTCTTAATGTTACCTTTTCAGATAATTCTTTCTTATTGTAATTAAGTTTGATTTATCAAGACTCCATATTATGTAGAGTAAACTGAAGGTGAGTAAAATCCAGTGGTGAAGTTATATGTTTCATCATACGCTTACTTAACTTGATTTAACTTGAATATTTTCTTGCTCTTCTGGTTAGAGCACTCGGATCGCCACTTATTTAATCCATCTGACATGACACACAACATTTTTGCGATGGTGGTTTTACGAATAAGAATTTTATGTCTAATAAACTATTAAAAGTTCATCTCCAGGTGTAGATCACTTAGGTCTTCATTGTTTTTTGAGTTTTTCTTCACTAGGTTAATAAAAATTAAACAAAACATTGCAAACTGTCTGTGCTACAATGTAAGTTAAAATGTAATAGGATCTGGAATGCACTGCCTGAGGGGATGGTGGAGGCAGATTCAATCATGGCCTTCAAAAGGGAACTGGATAAGTACTTGAAAGGAAAGAATTTGCAGGGCTACGGGGATAGGGCGGGGGAGTGGGACTAGCTGGATTGCTCTTGCATAGACCCGGCGTAGACTCGATGGGCTGAATGGCCTCCCACTGTGCTGTAACCTTTCTATGATTATCCTCTCCTGCAGTAGCATATGAAAATGTAAAATGCACACTTTTTTAGTTTTTTGGCAACACAAAATCCAGGCTTCATTTTTCTCACCCTCGTTGTTTATCCAGCTTTGAGTTAGATTGATTTTACTAGTTTGCTAGTGATATGTTAAAATTGCTAGAAAAATACTTCAAAATGAGATTAGATGGTATGAGAAGCAGAGCCTCAATTTTTATCTATCAGTTATAAATTAGGTAAAAACAGTTCATTTTAAAACATGATAAATAGAAATGAGTTATCCGATTTCAGATATCAGTGTCCTCTGGTTACTGACCCTTCTGCCACTGGAAACAGTTTCTCCTTATTTACTCTATCAAAACCCTTCATGATTTTGAACACCGCCATCAAATCTCCCCTTAACCTTCTCTCATCGAAGGAGAACAATCCCAGCTTCTCTAGTCTCTCTGCATAACTGAAGCCCTGCCCAGAAGTGGCCATAATACTCCTGCTGGGGCCTAACTAATGTTGTGGAAAGGTTCAGCATAACTTCCTTGCTTTTGTACTCTATGCCTCTATTTATAAAGCCAAGGATCCCATATGCCTTTTTAACAGCCTTCTCAACTTGTCTTGCCGCCTTCTCAACTTGTCTTGCCACCTTCAAAGATTTATGTACGTATACCCCCAGGTCTCTATGCTCCGACAACCCCTTTAAAGTTGTACCATTTAGTTTATATTGCCTCTCCTCATTCTTCCTACCAAAACTTCTCTGCGTTAAATTTAATCTGACATGTGTCTGCCCCATTTCCTTCTGAAGTCTGTTACTATCCTCCTCACTGCTTACTATATTTCCGAGTTTCGTGTCATCCACAAACTTTGAAATTATGCCCTGTATACCCAAGTCCAGGTCATTAATATATATCAAAGAGCAGTGGTCCTAATACCGAACATTGGGGACACGATGAGACTTCCCTCCAGTCTGAAACACAGCTGTTGACCACTACTCTTTGCTTTCTGTCCCTCAGCCAATTTCGTATCCATGCAGCCGCTGCCCTTTTAATCCCACGGGCTTCAATTTTGGGAACAAGTTTATTATGTGGTACTTTATCAAACGCCTTTTCAAAGTCCATTTACTCAATGCTGTCTGTGACTTCATCCAATAACTCAATCAAGTTAGTCAAACACAATTTGCAAAAGATTTGTTTATTTTACATGTTAAAAGTATTATTGAGTAGTAGCTTTATGACCAGCCATTTGAGGATTCTAGTCCCAGAATTCTTTGGAGCATTGCTCACTATTTGGGGGCTTGTTACTGTGTTGGTAGAATCTAAAATTGGCTCTCGAGTTAAAAAATTTTGGAAGTGAAGTGTTTGTTTATTTTATAATACAAAAACGTGTAGCCAAAATGTTGGGTTTTTGAAATAGAAAAAGTAAGAGTCGCCAGAAGCCGCACTGCTTTGCAGTACCTCAGCAAACCAGTGTACGGTAGCATATGGGTTATGTTACTGGACTAGTAATCCAGAGGCTTGGACTAAAAATCCGGAGTCATGAGTTCAAATCCCGCCACGGCAGCTGGCGAATTTAAATTCAATTAATTAAATTCAATTAATTAAATGAAAATTTGGAATTAAAATACTATTATCAGTAATGGTGGCCATGAAACTACCGGATTGTCGTAAAAACCCATCTGGTTCACTAATGTCCATTAGGGAAGGAAACCTGCTGTCCTTACCCGGTCTGGCCGACATGTGACTCCAGACCCACAGCAATGTGGTTGATTCTTAATTGCCCTCTGAAATGGCCGAGCAAGCCACTCAGTTGTAAAATCTCGCTCCGAAAAGTCATAAGAATAAAACCAGACGGACCGCATGAGCTCTGGACCGCATGAACTCTCATGGCATCAGGTCAAACATGGGCAAGGAAACCTCCTGCTGATTACCACCTACCGTCCTCCCTCAGCTGATGAATCAGTCCTCCTCCATGTTGAGCACCACTTGGAGGAAGCACTGAGGGTAGCAAGGGCACAGAATGTACTCTGGGTGGGGGACTTCAATGTCCATCACCAAGAGTGGCTCAGTAGCACCACTACTGACCGAGCTGGCCGAGTCCTGAAGGACATAGCTGCCAGACTGGGCCTGCGGCAGGTAGTGAGCGAACCAACAGGAGGGAAAAACTTACTTGACCTCGTCCTCACCAATCCACCTGTCGCAATTGCATCTGTCCATGACGGTATTGGTAGGAGTGACTACCGCACAGTCCTCGTGGAGACGAAGTCCCGTCTTCGCACTGAGGACACCATCCAACGTGTTGTGTGGCACTACCACCGTGCTAAATGGGATAGATTCGGAACAGATCTAGCAGCTCAAAACTGGGCATCCATGAGGCGCTGTGGGCCATCAGCAGCAGAATTGTATTCCAGCACAATCTGTAACCTCATGGCCCGGCATAGTCCTCACTCTACCATTACAAACAAGCCAGGGGATCAACCCTGGTTCAATGAGGAGTGCAGAAGAGCATGCCAGGAGCAGCACCAGGCACACCTAAACATGAGGTGCCAACCTGGTGAAGCTACAACTCAGGACTACATGCATGCTAAACAGCGGAAGCAACATGCTATAGACAGAGCTAAGCGATTCCACAACCAACGGATCAGATCAAAGCTCTGCAGTCCTGCCACATCCAGTCGTGAATGGTGGTGGACAATTAAACAACTAACGGGAGGAGGAGGCTCTGCAAACATCCCCATCCTCAATGATGGCGGAGTCCAGCACGTGAGTGTAAAAGACAAGGCTGAAGAGTTTGCAACCATCTTCAGCCAGAAGTGCCGAGTGGATGATCCATCTCGGCCTCCTCCCAATATCCCCACCATCACAGAAGCCAGTCTTCAGCCAATTCGATTCGCTCCACGTGATATCAAGAAACGGCTGAGTGCACCAGATACAGCAAAGGCTATGGGCCCTGAAAACATCCCAGCTGCAGTGCTGAAGACTTGTGCTGCTGAACTAGCTGCGCCTCCAGCCAAGCTGTTCCAGTACAGCTACAACACTGGCATCCACCCGACAATGTGGAAAATTGCCCAGGTCCGTCCTGTCCACAAAAAGCAGGACAAATCCAATCTGGCCAATTACCGCCCCATCAGTCTACTCTCAATCATCAGCAAAGTGATGGAAGGTGTCGTCGACAGTGCTATCAAATGGCACTTACTCACCAATAACCTGCTCACCGATGCTCAGTTTGGGTTCCGCCAGGACCGCTCTGCTCCAGACCTCATTACAGCCTTGGTCCAAACATGGACAAAAGAGCTGAATTCCAGAGGTGAGGTGAGAGCGACTGCCCTTGACATCAAGGCAGCATTTGACCGAGTGTGGCACCAAGGAGCCCTAGTAAAATTGAAGTCAATGGGAATCAGGGGGAAAACTCTCCAGTGGCTGGAGTCATGCCTAGCACAAAGGAAGATGGCAGTGGTTGTTGGAGGCCAATCATCTCAGCTCCAGGACATTGCTGCAGGAGTTCCTCAGGGCAGTGTCCTAGGCCCAACCGTCTTCAGCTGCTTCATCAATGACCTTCCCTCCATCATAAGGTCAGAAATGGGGATGATCGCTGATGATTGCACAGTGTTCAGTTCCATTCGCAACCCCTCAAATAATGAAGCAGTCCGAGCCCGCATGCAGCAAGACCTGGACAACATCCAGGCTTGGGCTCATAAGTGGCAAGTAATATTCGCGCCAGACAAGTGCCAGGCAATGACCATCTCCAACAAGAGAGAATCTAACTGCCTCCCCTTGACATTCAACGGCATTACCATCGCCGAATCCCCCACCATCAACATCCTGGGGGTCACCATTGACCAGAAACTTAACTGGACCAGCCACATAAATACTGTGGCTACGAGAGCAGGTCAGAGGCTGGGTATTCTGCGGCGAGTGACTCACTGCCTGACTCCCCAAAGCCTTTCCACCATCTACAAGCACAAGTCAGGAGTGTGATGGAATACTCTCCACTTGCTTGGATGAGTGCAGCTCCAACAACACTCAAGAAGCTCGACACCATCCAAGATAAAGCAGCCCGCTTGATTGGCACCCCATCCACCACCCTAAACATTCACTCCCTTCACCACCGGCGCACTGTGGCTGCAGTGTGTACCATCCACAGGCACATGGGAACAACACCACCTGCACGTTCCCCTCCAAGTCACACACCATCCCGACTTGGAAATATATCGCCGTTCCTTCATTGTCGCTGGGTCAAAATCCTGGAACTCCCTTCCTAACAGCACTGTGGGAGAACCGTCACCACACGGACTGCAGCGGTTCAAGAAGGCGGCTCACCACAACCTTCTCGAGGGCAATTAGGGATGGTCAATAAATGCCAGCCTCGCCAGCGACGCCCACATCCCATGAACGAATAAAAAAAAAAGTGAGGAGATCTGATTCCTTGTACCACTGAGTTGCATATTTTAGCCACACTGTTGTGGGGCAGTAGTAAAAAAAATTGGAAGACAAGTTAATCTTATGCTGCTGTCACACTGCTTGGTAGCTCACTAAGTAATATTTGTGGAGGCCTGGAAGCAGGTTATCTGGGTTCTTGACTGCAGATGTTGCATGATCGGGGGAAACTGTGGAAATTAAAAGTAATTCACGTTCTCAAAAAAAAATTTCAAAAAAACCTGTACATGCAGTTCTATATAGGCTTTGGGAGGTTTCAAAATTACCCTGATGCACTTACTGCAGCATTTTGATCAGTTCTTTTGCAGAGCATTCAGCTACCTTGGTCCCATATTCTGAAATAATCTCCCTAACGTCTTTGCCATACCACCTCTTTCCCCTCCTTAAAAAGCCTATTCGGAATTTACCTCTTACATCATGCCTTTGGTTACCTCCCACAATCCTTCTTCCATCATTGCTCTGCGTCCGGTTTTGCCTCTGTGAAACACTTCAGCACAGTTTATCATGTTAAAGATGCTAATAGGTGCAATTTATTGTTAAACTATAGAATGTCTTTTTTCACCCAATGTTCTCCTCTTGCCACCTTCTCGCCTGAGGGTATTGACTCCTTGATGGGGTATGCTTTCATGGTTGCCTCTGATACCTTGCTGAAATGTCAGTTACTCATGTGTGAACACAGACAGTTTGATGGCAAAGTGGGGTGAGGCCGAAAACGGTTGAAGAACCGGCAAGGCCGCAGACACAGGCCCTGCCTATCTTAATGGCAGGTCCTCATTTGCATCTTGTAGCTCCGCCTCCCTCCCGGCAGGTGGCCAAATAGACAGCCTGGTCGATGGGCGGGAGAAAATACTGGAGGCAGGAGGCTGCAGCCACAGACCCTTCGGGATAGACACCGGCAATCAGAAGGGTGAGGATGGGGGCGTGGGGTGGGTCGGCAATTGGGAGGTGGGGGAGGAAGCTCCGGTTGGCAATTGTGTGGTGGGGTAGGATATCATAGGAACATAGGAACAGGAGTAGGCCATTCAGCCCCTCGTGCCTGCTTCGCCATTTGATAAGATCATGGCTGATCTGTGATCTAACTCCATATACCTGCCTTTGGCCCATATCCCTTAATACCTTTGGTTGCCAAAAAGCTATCTATCTCAGATTTAAATTTAGCAATTGAGCTAGTATCAATTGCCATTTGCGGAAGAGAGTTCCAAACTTCTACAACCCTTTGTATGTAGAAATGTTTTCTAATCTCATTCCTGAAAGGTCTGGCTCTAAGTTTAGACTGTGCCCCCTACTCCTAAAATCCCCAACCAGCGGAAATAGTTTCTCTCTATCCACCCTATCTGTTCCCCTTAATATCTTATAAACTTCAATCAGATCACCCCATAACCTTCGAAGCTCTAGAGAATACAACCCCAATTTGTGTAATCTCTCCTCGTAACTTAACCCTTGAAGTCCGGTTATCATTCTAGTAAACCTACGCTGCACTCCCTCCAAGGCCAATATGTCCTTCCGAAGGTACAGTGCCCAGAACTGCTCACAGTACTCCAGGTGCGGTCTAACCAGGGTTTTGTATAGCTGCAGCATAACTTGTGCCCCCTTGTACTCTAGTCCTCTAGATATAAAGGCCAGCATTCCATTAGCCTTCTTGATTATTTTCTGCACCTGTTCATGACACTTCAATGATCTATGTACCTGAACCCCTAAGTCCCTTTGGACATCCACTGTTTTTAACTTTTTACCATTTAGAAAGTACCCTGTTCTATACTTTTTTGATCCAAAGTGGATGACCTCACATTTGCCTACATTGAATTCCATTTGTCACAGTTTTGCCCATTCACCTAATCTATCAATACCGCTTTGTAATTTTATGTTTTCATCTACACTGCTTACAATGCCACCAATCTTTGTGTCATCGGCAAATTTAGATATGAGACTTTCTATGCCTTCATCTAAGTCGTTAATAAATATTGTGAATAATTGAGGCCCCAAGACAGATCCCTGCGGGACTCCACTAGTCACATCCTGCCAATGTGAGTACCTACCCATGATCCCTACTCTCTGTCGCCTTTCGCTCAGCCAACTTCCTAACCAAGTCCGTACTTTTCCCTCGATTCCATGGGCTTCTATCTTAGCTAACAGTCTCTTATGTGGGACCTTATCAAATGCCTTCTGGAAGTCCATATGAACAACCTCCACTGACATTCCTCTTTAGTCACCTCTTCAAAAAATTCAATCAGGTTTGTCAGGCACGATCTACCTTTCACAAATCCATGCTGGCTCTTTCTGATTAACTGAAAATTCTTGAGGTGTTCAGTCACCCTATCCTGAATTATAGACTCCAGCATTTTCCCTACAACAGATGTTAGGCTAACTGGTCTTTAATTCCCCGGTTTCCCTCTCTCTCCTTTCTTAAAAAGCGGAGTGATATGTGCAGTTTTCCAATCCAGAAGGACAGTTCCTGAATCTAGAGAACTTTGAAAGATTATAGTTAGGGCATCTGCAATGTGCTCACCTACTTCCTTTAAAACCGTGGGATGGAAACCATCTGGTCCTGGGGATTTGTCACTCTTTAGTGCGATTATTTTCTTCATTACTGTTGCTTTACTTATATTAATTTTATCGAGTCCCTGTCCCCGATTCAATATTAGTTTTCTTGGGATTTCCGGCATGCTATCCTCTTTTTCTACTGCAAATACTGACGTAAAGTAATTGTTCAACATGTCCGCCATTTCCCCATTGTCAATGACAATATCCCCACTTTCAGTTTTTAAGGGGCCAACACTGCTCCTGACCACCCTCTTTTTCCTAATATAACGATAAAAGTTCTTCGTATTGGTTTTGATATCCCTTGCGAGTTTCTTTTCATACTCTCTTTTTGTAGCCCTTACTATCTGTTTTGTGACCCTTTGTTGATCTTTGTATCTTTCCCATTCGCCAGGATCTGTGCCATTTTTTGCCTTTTTGTATGCCCTTTCCTTATGTCTTATACTGTCCCTCACTTCTTTAGTTGTCCATGGCTGTTTTTTTTGGCAAGTAGAGTTCTTGCCCCTCAGGGGTATAAACCGTTTCTGTATCACGTTAAATGTTTCTTTAAACATTTCCCACTGATCATCAGTCGTTTTACCCATTAACAGATTTGCCCAGTTTACTGTGGACAGTCTCTGCCTCATCCCATTGAAGTCGGCCTTGCCCAAGTCTAGAATCTTAGCAGCTGATTCACTTTTTTCCCTTTCAAACACTACATTGAACTCGATCATGTTATGATCACTATTGGATAGATGTTCACGCACAGTTAAGCCGTTAACTAAATCTGGTTCATTACTCATTACTAAATCTAGTATGGCTTGCCCCCTTGTTGCCTCTAGGACATACCGCTGTAGTAAACTATCCCGGACACACTCAAGAAATTAACTACCTTTCTGACAGTTGCTAGTCTGCTTTTCCCAATCTATGTGAAGGTTAAAATCCCCCATTAAGACCACTATGCCTTTCTTACACACTTGTCTAATCTCTGCATTTATACAATCTAGCACTTCAGAGCTGCTGCCAGGGCTCCTATATACAACTCCCACTATAGTCTTAGATCCTTTCCTGTTTCTCAATTCAACCCATAAGGTCTCTGTTGGCTGCTTACCTCTCGTTATATCCTCCTTTATCATTGAAGTGATTTCATCTCTAATCATTAAGGCTACTCCTCCCCCTCTTCCATTTTCCCTATCTCTCCAGTGGACCTTATAACCCGGTATAATTAGTTCCCAATCCTGACCATCCTGCAGCCAAGTCTCAGTAATAGCTATCATGTCATACCCTCCAATTTGAATTTGAACCTGTAGTTCATTTAATTTATTCCTTATACTCCATGCATTTGTATATAGAACTCTTAGTTGGACCACACACCCTAGTCTGACTTTCAGCTTTGTTGCTGGGTTAATCGCCCTACGCCTTCTAGTTTTTATTTTATCTGTCTTGCCTAAAGTACACTTTCTTTCCGCTGCTCTACGCTTCTGCCTTTCACTTGTTCTTGAACAAGTGTTTGTACTATTTGTATTGTAAATTTCCCCTGGATCTTCCCCTCTCTTGCTGCTCTCAACTTTATTCCCTTCTGACTCCCCGCTCAGGTTCCCATCCCCCTGCCACTCGTTTAAACCTTCCCCAACAGCACTTGCAAACACCCCCGCGAGGACATTGGTCCCGGTCATGCTCGGGTGTAACCCGTCCCGCTTGTACAGGTCCCACCTTCCCCAGAACCGGTCCCAATGTCCCAGGAATCTAAATCCCTCCCTCCTACACCATCCCTGCAGCCACGCATTCATCCTGTCTATTCTCCTGTTCCTATACTCACTAGCACGTGGCACTGGTCGTAATCCTGAGATCATTACCTTTGAAGTCCTGCTTTTTAATTTATCTCCTAACTCCTTAAATTCACCTTGCAGGACCTCATCCCTTTTTTTTTACCCATGTCATTGGACCCGATATGGACCACGACTGCTGGCTGTTCACCCTCCCCCTCCAGAATGCCCTGCAGCCGCTCCGTGACATCCTTGACCCTAGCACCAGGGAGGCAACATACCATCCTGGAGTCATGTTTGCAGCCGCAGAAACCCCTATCTGTTCCCCTCCTGTGCAGCAGAGCCACCCGTGGTGCCCCGAACTTGGCTCTTGCTGCTTTCCTCTGATAAGCCATCTCCCCCAACAGTATCCAAAGCAGAATATCTGTTTGAGAGGGAGATGGCCCCAGGGGACTCCTGCTCTACCTGCCTTGTCCTTTTATTCTGCCTGGCGGTCACCCATTTCCTTTCTGCCTGCGTAATCTTTACCTGCGGTGTGACCACCTCACTGAACGTGCTATCCACGATAGTCTCAGCATCACGGATGCTCCACAGTGAATGCACCAGCTGCTCCAGCTCCGAAATACGGTTAGTCAGTAGCTGCAGCTGGACACACTTCCTGCACACATGGTCGCCAGGGACACTGGTAGTGTCCATGACTTCCCACATCGTGCAGGAGGAGCATATCACGGGTGCGAGCTGTGCTGCCATGACTTGCCCTAGACTCTCAGACTCTCTTCCCGCTCTCGGTCTCCCCTTTTATACTGTGCTCACCTCTCGGACTCTCCTGCCTCACCTGTGACGTCACACAGTAGTTTTCTCTTGTTGCAGGTCTGCTGCTGCTTTTATTCCCCAATCTCAGCCTTCTACGCTCAGCTCCACTGCCGCTGTGGGGAAGAAGTTAGGAAAAGCAAGGCAAAGTAACACCTCCTTCCCCCAATTCCCCCAACTCCCACACTTACCAAACTCGCAGCTGCTTCACTCTGTCCTGTCGCACTGACAGGCCCCTGTATTTCTCCAGTTTGTGACTCAGATGAGTCAGGCCTGCCCCACCTTCAGGTACCAGTTTAATCTCGCTAACCAATTAACTTACTACAGCAGCTCTCTCTGCTGAAGTCTGACAGAAACTTAAAAATTTAAACTTTAAAATTGAACTTAAACAGTTGAAAGCAATATACACTAGATTTTAAAGAGATTAACCCTTAACCTCCCACACTTACCAAACTCTCAGCAGTTCACTGTGTTGTCTGCATATCGTCAGAATTCGGGAAAGGGGGAGGAAGCTCCAGTCGGCAATCGGGAGGTGGGGTGGGTCGGGGGGTAAGGTCGGCAACTGGGAGGGGTGGGGGCTGGACATCAGGGCTGTGGGAGGCCGAAGGCTTCCTGGGGGGTCCACCCTGCTCCTCCTGGAACACAAGGAATGCTGAAAGAGCCACTTATCTTGGAGCGCCAGCAGCTCCCACCTCCTTTTCACTGCCGAGTTTCCCGACCTCAGGGAAACTTATGCAGCACGAGTTAATTTCAAATCGGGCTCCCAATTGTACTGTCAGAGCCCGATTTAAATATGTTAATAAGCGACCTATCTCTCTACAGCAGGACACTTGGATGCCCTGATATCCAGCAGTGTAAAAATGGCGTCATGTGCGTGCACGGCGTGTTGGGGACAGGTTTTGCGCATTTCACATTTTAATCCCTCCGCCCAACTCCCTTCCATCCATCATGGGGTGGGAGGGGGGTTAATATCAAAGCCGAAGTGTCAATAGGTGCTATAACAAGTAGCATCAGAGCCAAGCGCCATCCTCTTCACACTCACTGCTCTATACCAGTGAGCAGTGGGAACTCTGACCAATTTTTCACAGCATTTACGCCAATTGTAGTTCCCTTACCATGGTCTTGCCAGAAATCAACCAAAACTGAGACCAAGCATCGAACGTGGGTCTTTATGCTTCAGCCATTTGATACCCTTACCAGCTGAGAAATGGCTGGAACTTCTATGGAATGATTTTTAAAAGATGGAACAGGAAGACTGCTTTCTTTATCTAAGAAACAGATCAAACTTCAGATGCAGAAACTTAGTTTCTGATTGGAATGGAGGCCTAATAGACAGGGAAAGAAAATACATTTTTTCAGGGCTTTAATATGGAAGGTGTTTGAGTGTTTTAAACGATTCATGTCTTTTTCAAACATTTACATACAGGAAAGCAAAGAAAAACACGAAGTACAGGTCTGATTAATCAGCATAAATGTGTTGCTACAACAAAAGAATACTTAAAAGGGTAAATATGCTTGGACAAATTTAGAGAGGGTGCACTCCCAGCACAGATTGCAGAATTGGGTGTGGAAGTCAGTGTGACCAATTTGCAATGCTTCTAAGTTCCTGGTAATGTCCATGCCAGATTGTCGGATCTGCACACCTTTTGAGGGAGACTCCATACCCAGGGAGAAGCTTCCTAAAATTTACTCTGCTTGACTGACCTAAAGTTTGAAGGCAGACCAAGGTCATGCCAAGCAATTGCTCAATTGTGGAAACATAAAACAGAGAAAAGGATCACCACAGCAAGGGGCCAGAGGTGCACACACCTCTGGGTATCAAGTAGCATAAACAGATATCTGACTCAGACCATGGAAGAAACCCATCACAGCAGAACACATTTTGCCTATAAGTGACTGAATATGAATTTGAGCATAGTCAGGAATGAGGAAGAAATCTATTTCATGAGGAAAAACATATACAAACAAAAATATATTTGTACACTATAATGACTGAGGCTGAGACCTCCTGAGTGCATTTTGAAGAGGTTCGTGTTTTCCTATCTGATAGCAGCTTTGAGCCTTTGTAATGATGTAGAGGTTAATGTTGCCGCTGTGATGACATTGTTTTAAAATATCTTTTGACAACTGTTGCTCCAATGAATGTACTTTTACTTGAACTCTTTTTCTTGTTCAGTGACAAAGCATTCAAGCATGTTTTCCTGCTGTGTGTCTTTATTTCTGCTTCTGTCCTTTTGAAGGGCATACTGTAATTTCACCTCCGAAACTGGAACATTCAAAGTGCTGGAAACACTCAGCAGGTTAGTGAGAATCTGTAGAGAAAACACAAGTTAACGTTACTGATGTAGACCCTTCATCACCTGAAACGTTAACTTGTCTCTTCTCTCCACAGATGCTGACTGACCTGAGTGTTTCCAGCATTTTTTGTTTTTGTTTCAGATTTCCAGTATCTGCAGATTTGTTTTCATTTTGTTTAACCTGGAATTTTTTAAAAATGTAAGATGGAAACTTCAGAATGCAGTGCTGATCTAATGGAACTAGCCCACAAATGTTCTGTTTGCTATCAAAACAATGTTTTAGGCAAGTTTGAATTCAGCATTTCCAGCAAAGCCAAGTCGGACAGTCCAGTGAGAATAGCAGGTGTTAAATCAGTATCGGACTCTGCAGGAAGGAATTGATTGCAGGACAATTCTTATCTCCAGGTCAAATTGGTAGTGTCTGTCTTAATTTAAGAAGTGTGGCAGGATACAGTTTTATTGGGTTTTATCCTGACTCTTTCCATAATTTTGTTTTAATTATCTACACTTCAAATATTTTAAAAATCAATTTGAAGCATTGGAAATATTGGTTCTAAAATTGTCATAAGACCATAAGAGATAGGAGCAGGCCATTTAGTGAGATCATGGCTGATCTGATTTTTACCTCAACTGCACTTTCCTGCCCTTTCCCCATATCCTTTGACTCCCTTGCTGATCAAAAATTTGTCTAACTCAGCCTTGAATGTATTCAATGACTCAGCCTCCACAGCTTTTTGGGGTAAAGATTCACAACCCTCTGGGAGAAGAAATTCCTCCCCATTTCCGTCTTAAACAGGCGACCCCTTATTCTGAGACTATGTCCCCAAGTTTTAGATCTCCCCATGAGGGGTAACATCCTCTCAGCATCTACCCTATCGAGTCCCCTCAGAATCTTGTATGTATCAGTAAAATCTCCTCTCATTCTTCCAATCTCCAATGAGTATAGACCCAACCTGTTCAATCTTTCCTCATAAGACAACCCTTCCATACCCGGAATCAACCTAGTGAACCTGCTCTGAACTGCCTCCAATGCAAGTATGTCCTTCCTTAAATAAGGGTACTAGAACTGTACGCAGTACTCCAGGTGTGTTCTCACCAGCACCCTGTACAGTTGTAGCATGACTTCCCTGCTTTTATACTCCATCCCCCTAGAAATAAAGGCCAATATTCCATTTGCCTTCTGGATTACCTGCTGCACCTGTATGTTGACTTTTTGTGTTTCATATACGAGGACACCCAGATCCCTCTGTACCGCAGCATTTTGTAGTATTTCTCCATTCAAATAATATTTTGCTTTTTTATTTTTCATTCCAAAGTGGATGACTTCATATTTTCCCACATTATATTCCATCTGCCAAATTTTTGCCCATTTGCTTAACCTGTCAATATCCCTTTGCAAACACTTTGTATCCCCAACGTAACATGCTTTTCCACCTATCTTTGTTTAATTAGCAAATTTGGCCACAAGACACACTGTTCCTTCATCCAAGTCATTGATATATATTGTAAATAGTTGAGGCCCCAGCACTGATCTCTGCGGCACTCTATAAGCTACAGATTACCATTTTGAAAATGACCCTTTTATCCTGACTCTTTGTTTTCTGTTGGTTAGCCAATCCTCTATCCATGCCAGTACATTACCCCCAACACCATGAGCTCTTATCTTGTGCCGTAATCTTTTATGTGGCACCTTATCAAATGCCTTTTGGAAATCTAAATATACTGCATCCATTGGTTCCCCTTTATCCACCCTGCCTGTTACTTTCTCAATGAACTAATAAATTTGTCAGACATGATTTCTCCTTCATAAAACCATGTTGACTCTCCTTGATTGTATTATGAGTCTCCAAATGTCCTGCTACTACTCCCTTAATAATGGATTCTAACAATGACAGATGTTAGGCTAACTAGTCTATAGTTACCTGCTTTCTGTCTCACTCCCTTCTTGAATAGGGGTGTTACGTTTGCGGTTTTCCAATCCGCTAGGACCTTTCCAGAATCTAGTAAATTCTGGAAGATTACAACCAATGCATCCACTATCTGTAGCCACTTCAAGACCCTCGGATGCAAGCCATCAGGTCCAGGGGACTTGTCAGCCTTTAGACCCATTAGTTTACCTAGTACTTTTTCTCTAATGATAGTGATTGTTTTTAGTTCCTCCCTCCCCTTTGCCCCTTGATTTTCTACTATTATTGGTATGTTATTAGTGTCTTCCACTGTGAAGACTGATACAAAATATCTGTTCAATTCCTCTGCCATTTCCTTGTTTTCCATTATTATTTCCCCAGTCTCATCCTCTAAGGGGCCAATGTTTACTTTAGCTACCCTCTTCCTTTTTATATACTTGTAGAAGCTTTTACTGTTAGTTTTTATATTTCTTGCTAGTTTACTCTCATAATTTATTTTCTCCCATTTTATTATTCTTTTAGTCATCCTTTGCTGGTTTTTAAAGTTTAAATGATGGTACAGTGGCATCATTGAGTAACCTGGATTCCTAACCTCAACCTTGTCACTGTAGAATTAACAAAAGAAAGAAGTTACATTTATATAGCATTTTTCATGTCCGCAGGATGCCCCAAAGCTTTTCACAGTCAATGACTTACTTTTGAAGTATAATCACGCTTATAATGTAGGCAAACACAACAACCAATTTGTGCACAACAGCAAGAGGTCATCACTCTTCAAGACTGGACACTACTTTACAGACTGAATAGAATGTCGTCAGAGACCTTGGAGCAGATGGACCAGTTACTCTCTGAGAATAAATCTGAGTTCAATTACTTAAAGCTGTAGAATTGATTGTCCTTATATAACATGTATGTGTATTTCAACATTTTAACAGTTGAACTAGAATGACTAGTTCATTTTTATGAAACACTTCTTCCCAATTTGTGTCTTTAAGAACATAAGAAATAGGAGCAGGAGTCGGCCATGCGGTCCCTCGAGCCTGCTCTGCCATTCAATCAGATCATGGCTGATCTTATAGAATCATAGAATCATAGAAGTTACAACATGGAAACAGGCCCTTCGGCCCAACATGTCCATGTCGCCCAGTTTATACCACTAAGCTAGTCCCAATTGCCTGCACTTGGCCCATATCCCTCTATACCCATCTTACCCATGTAACTGTCCAAATGCTTTTTAAAAGACAAAATTGTACCCGCCTCTACTACTGCCTCTGGCAGCTCGTTCCAGACACTCACCACCCTTTGAGTGAAAAAATTGCCCCTCTGGACCCTTTTTTATCTCTCCCCTCTCACCTTAAATCTATGCCCCCTCGTTATAGACTCCCCTACCTTTGGGAAAAGATTTTGACTATCGACCTTATCTATGCCCCTCATTATTTTATAGACTTCGATAAGATCACCCCTTAACTCCACTTCTACCTCAACTCCACTTTCCTGCTCGATCCCCATATCCTTGATTTCCCCTAGAGTACAAAAATCTATCCATCTCAGCCTTAAATATATTCCACCCCAGTCTATCACCGGCAACTCCAACTTGTAATCTTGAATATATTCAGTGACACAGCATCCACAGCCCTCTGGGTTAGAGAATTCCAAGGAGTCACAACCCTCTGAATGAAGAAATTCCTCTGCATCTCTTGAATGGCCGCCCCCTTATCCTGCGATTATGCCCCCTAGTTCTTGACTCTCTAGCCAGGGGAAACAATCTCTCAGCATCTACCCTGTCAAGCCCCCTAATAATTTTATATGTTTCAATGAGATCACCTCTCATTCTTCTAAACTCCAAAGAGAATAGGCTCATTCTACTCAATACTTTATTTACTATTTTTGTTGATCTTGGGCTACTTCACCATGCACATCATTCAGCAGCCTCTGGCTAAATCTGCACTAGATAAGACTAAAAATTCACTGACAAAGTGAGAACTATGTTTAAAAAAAATGTGTTATGACTGAATGTTAGCATCAGTGCTTTGTGCATGTTGGCAAATTTTTTTTCCTACACTACTTGATAATTACGGTATTCAGTTTCCCAGTGCCATTCTGTTTTGGACAAGCAACAACAGCAACTTGCATTTATATAGTGCATTTAATGTTGGAAAATGTCCCAAGATGCTTCACAGAAGCGCAAGACAAAAATTGACAATGAACAAAAGGAGGTATTAGGAGGGGTGACTAAAAGCTTGATCAAAGATATAAATTTTAATGAGAGTCTTAAAGGAGGAGAGAGAGGTGGAGAAGCCGAGAGGTTTAGGGAGGGAAATCCATAGCTTGGGGCCTAGACAGCTGATGGCATGACCACTAATGGTGGGGTAAAGGGAATGGGAGGTGTGCAAGAGGTCAGAATTCGAGGAACGTCGGGATCTCAGAAGATTGTAAGGCTGGCGGAGGTTACAGAGGTAGGGAGGGAATGAAGAGATTTAAAAACGAGGATGTGAATTTTAAATTTGAAGCATTGGTGGACTGGGAGCCCGCATAGGGTTGGGTGATGTGGGAGGAGGACTTGGCAAGGATAGAATATGGGCAGCAGAGTTTTGGATAAGCTGAAGTTTACTAAGATTGGAGGATGAGTGAGCGACCAGAATAGCATTCAAATAGTCAAGGCATTGGTGTCAGGCATGGATGAGGATTTCAGCTGCAGATGGTCTGAGGCAGAGGCAGAGATGGGCATTCTTAAAAGTGGAAGTAGGCGATCTTTGTGATGGAAAGGATATAGGGTTGGAAACTCAGCTCAAGATGAAATAAGACACCAAGGTTGCGAACAATCTGGTTCAGCCTGAGACGGTGGCCAGGGAGGGGGGATGGAATTGGTGGCGAGGAAACGGAATTTATGGTGGGGACCGGAACTGACTTTGGTCTTCCCACTGTTTAATTGGAGAAATTTCGGCTCATCCAGGACTGGATGTTGGGCAAGCAGTCTGACAATACAGAGGCAGTGGAGGGGGCGAGTGAGGTAGAGCTGAGTGTTGTCAGTACACGTGTGAAACTTGATGCCATGTCTTTGGATGATGTCACCGAGGAGCAGCTTGTAGATGATAAATAGGAGTGGGCCATGGATAGAACTGTGGGACACCAGAGGTAACGATGCAGTGCTGGGAAGAGAAGCCATTGCAGGAAATCTCTGGCCATAACTGGATAGGTAAGAGTGAAACTAGGCGAGGGCAGTCCTACCCAGCTGGACAATGGAGGAGAAGCGTTGGAGGAGGAGGATGGTATGGTCGACCGTGTCAAAAGCAAACCGTACGTCATTAAAAAAAATCCTGAAATTTAAGGAAATATGTGTTGAGCTAATCCCTAGAAAATTCTGAAACAAATGCATCTACTGTTGTAAAATTGCATAAAGGGATATTTTAGGGTGCATTCATGCAGCAGCTTCAGCGTTACAGTGATTCGGTTTTTGTGGTGCTGCACTGCTGAAGCTGGTCTGTAAACAGAGATTAATCATAGAAATTTATGACACAAAAGGAGGCCATTCAGCCCATCGTGTCTGTGCTTGCCGAAAAAGAGCTATCCAGCCTAATCTCACTTTCCAGCTCTTAGTCCGTTGCCTTGTAGGTTATGGGATTTCAAGTGCATATCCAAGCACTTTTTAAATGCAGTGAGAGTTTCTGCCTCTACTATCCTTTCAGGCAGTGAGTTCCAGACCCCCACCACCCTCTGGGTGAAAACATTTCTCCTCAACTCCCCTCTAATCCTTCTATCAATTTCTTTAAATCTGTGCCCCCTGGTTAGTGACCTCTCTGCTAAGGGAAATAGGTCCTTCCTATCCATTCTATCTAGGCCTCTCATAATTTTATACACCTCAATTAAATCTCCCCTCAGCCTCCTTTGTTCGGAAGAAAACAACCCCAGCCTACCCAATCTTTCCTCATAGCTAAAATTCTCCAGTCTTGGCAACATCCTCGTAAATCTCCTCTGTACCCTCTCTAGTGCAATCACATCTTTCCTATAATGTAACCTGAACTGTACACAGTACTGTAGCTGTGGCCTAACTTGTGTTTTATACAGTTCTAGCATAACCTCCCTGCTCTTATATTCTATGCCTTGGCTAATAAAGGAAAGTATCCCGTGTGCCTTCTTAACCACCTTATCTACCTGTCCTGCTACCTTCAGGGATCTGTGGACATGCACTCCAAGGTCCTTCTGTTCCTCTACACTTTTCAGTATCCTACCACTTATTGTGTATTCCCTTGCCTTGTTTGCCCTCCCCAAATGCATTAGCTCACACATCTCCAGATTGAATTCCATTTGCCACTTTTCTGCCCACCTGACCAGTCCATTGATATCTTCCTGCAGTCTACAGCTTTCTTCCTCACTATCAATCGCACGGCCAACTTTTGTATCATCTGCAAACTTCTTAATCATGCCTCTCACATTTAAGTCTAAATCATTGATATATACCACAAAAAGCAAGGGAGCAAGTACTGAGCCCTGTGGAACCCCATTGGAAATAGCCTTCTCATCACAAAAACACCCGTTGACCATTACCCTTTGCTTCTTGCCACTGAGTCAATTTTGGATCCAACTTGCCACTTTCTCTTCGACAATGGACATTGACTTTTCTGACCAGTCTGCCATATGGGACCTTGTCAAAAGCTTTGCTAAAATCCATGTAGACTACATCAAACCTCCTTGTTACCTCCTCAAAAAATTCAATCAAGTAATTCAAACATGACCTTCCCTTAACAAATCCATGCTGACTGTCATTTATTAATCTGTGCCTTTCTAAATGACGATTAATAATATCCCTCAGAATTTTTTTCCAATAATTTGCCCACCACCTAGGTTAGGCTGACTGGCCTGTAATTACTCAGTCTTTCCTTTTCTCCCTTTTTAAACAACGGTACAACGTTAGCAGTCCTCCAGCACCATGCCTGTAGCCAGAGAGGATTGGAAAATGATGGTCAGAGCCTCCGCTATTTCCTCCTTTGCTTCTCTTAACCGCCTGGGATACATTTTATCTGGGCCGGACGATTTATCTACTTTCAAAAATGCTAAACCCCTTAATATTTCCTCCCACACTATGTTTATCCCATCCAATATTTCACACTCATCCTCCTTAACTGCAATGTCTGCATCGTCCCCCTGTTTTGTGAAGATAGACGCAAAGTATTCATTTAGAACCATACCTGCGTCTTCCGCCTCCACGTACGGGTTACCTTTTTGGTCTCTAATAGGCCCTATTCTTTCCTTAGTTATTCTCTTGCTCTTTATGTATTTATAAAACATCTTTGGGTTTTCCTTGATTTTACTTGCCAATATTTTTCATGCCCTCGCTTTGCTTTCCTAATTTCCTTTTTAATTTCAACCCGGTACTTCCTATACTCCTCAAGGCTTTCTGCAGTATTGAGCTCTCGGTGTCTGACATAAGCTTCCCTTTTTTGCCTTATCCTACCCTGTATGCTGCTTGACATCCAGGGGGCTCTAGATTTGAAAGTCCCACCCTTTTTCTTTATGGGAACATATTTGCGCTGAACCCTCACTATCTGCTCCTTGAATGCCTCCCACTGCTCTGACACTGATTTTCTTTCAAGTAGCTGTTTCCAGTCCACTTTTGCTAAATCACATCTCAGCTTAGTAAAATTGGCCTTTCCCCAATTGAGAACTTTTACTTCTGGTCTACCTTTATCCTTTTCCATAACTACACTAAATCTAACTGAATTATGTTCACTACCACTAAAATGCTCTCTTACTGATACCCCTCCTCCTGCCCAGCTTCATTCCCTAAAACTCTCTTGTTGGTCTTGCTACGTACTAGCTAAAAAAGTTCTCCTGAATGCATTTTAAGAATTTTGTGTCCTCAATACCTTTTACACTGATTCTATCCCAGTTAATATTAGAGTAGTTGAAATCTACTATTACTGCCTTATTGTTTTTGAACTTCTCAGAAATTTGCCAACATATTTGCTCTTCTACCTCCTTCTGACTGTTTGGGGGTCTCCCAGCAGTGTGATTGCCCCTTTTTTGGTCTTCAGTTCAACCCATATGGCATAATTTGATGATCCTTCTAACATATCATCCCTCCTCACAGCTGTAATTGTTTCTTTAACCAATATTGCGAACCCCCCCCTCCTCTTTTATCCCCCTCTCTATCTTGTCTGAAAACCCTGTAACCAGGAATGTTGAGCTCCCATTCCTGCCGTCCTCTAAGCCATGATGCTAGCAATCAGAGAGCAGATTGCATTGGAGCTTCTCAGGTAAGACTGGGGGTTTCAGTCTTAAAGTACAGATACCAGACCGCAGTATTAATCTGGTATTCTGTAGTTTGGATTCAGAAGTGAACAGTAAAGCAAGGACATAGCTGAAATTTTGCCAGCAATGGCACATACATAAACTTTGGAGATTAATACTCATGCATGGTGAAGCAGTGCAAAATCATCAGAAAGTTAATGCATAGCAATGAATTCATTTTTGTACACTATTCTGCTCTCTATTCCTCCAACATGAGCAGATGATCTGCTTCCAGACCTCTGCCAAACTATAACTAGGTGCTAGAAAGAGCTCAAGGGTAACTTGTCCTAAATTCTTCCCTCCCTTTCATTAGCAAGGCATCTGGCTTCTTTCTGTATTTTCCTGACATTGTGAATTCACCATCTGGAGAGATGCAAATGTGAATCTATGCTTTACAATTTTATGACACATGGTGGAACTGCCACTGTGCCATGTGACGATGCATTTTCACATATTTAGAAGTAGATTTTTCAATTTCCCATTACTTTTCAGTACTTGAAAATGGATATATCTTCCAGTCATACAGAATTGCTGTCTTGTTAATGTCATCACTAGTGCTGACAATCATTCTGATAGTTATTTTTGAAAAACATTTCACAAGGTTACAATTCTACTGGAATGAATAGTGGAGTATCAGCATTTTATTATTGTGTTTTCCAAATCTAAGTAAATCCAAAGATGCCAATATTGGAGCAATAATTAGAAGTGATATTTTTGATCAGTGAGAGTGACATAGTTTGCAAACTCATTGAAATTTATAGATTGTGCTTATTTGTACGAGTGTCAAGCATACAACATAGGTTACATTTTATACTAGAATCAGTAATTGTCACTCCTAATAAATGACACTTCAGTGCCCTAGGGTGCATAACAGTCTGGTTACGCTCTTCTTGGATATTGCAACTTGCTGACCCTTTTGTGTTATGTTTCTATCCAGCATTTTCACCTTTTCATTAAGTTTCCTCAGCAATGGAATTACAATTGCGCTTGGAGTCAATTTCTCATTTCAATATCCTAGTTCATATACATCATGTAAAATGCTGTTGAGGGATTTGAAGGTCTTTCTGATGACCTTCATAAATCCACCAAGCTATTGCTCTTGCAGTTTATGACGCCATTGCAACCCTGAATTACAGCTTTGTAATTTCCACAGTCTGTATTGCTTTGTACATCATAATGCATGTGATCTACACAGTTGAGTAAACAGCTTTGTTTTACCAACCTGTGAATTGCTTTATATATTTAACTAGTCTGGTTTTAGTGATTTACTGAGGTATTGCACGTAGAATAAGAGTGGAAGATGTTTTTAAGGTAATAATTCAATCTCAGAATTCAACAAGTATTTGTAAACAACTTTCATGGTTTACTGTAGCCAGGGAATCTCATGCAATGGGTTCTCTTTCCGCCTCACATCGTTATGCCTACAATCTGCCCCCTCAGTGACATCATCCAAAGACACGACGTCAGGTTCCACGTACGCTGATGACACCCAGCTCTACCTCACCACCACCTCTCTCGACTTCTGCACTGCCTCTGTGTTGGCAGACTGCATGTCCGACATTGAACATTGGGATGACTGAAGCCATCATCTTCGGCTCCTGCCACGAATTGCATTCCCTTGCCAACGATTCCATTCCTCTCCCAGGCCACTGTCTCGAGCTGAGCCAGACTGTTCGCAATCTCGACGTCCTATTTGACCCTGAGATTCCAACCCCATAATCCTCTCCATCCCAAAGTCTGCCTACTTCCATCTACGTAGCATCGCCAGTCTCTGCCCCTGTCTCAGCTTATCGGTTGGTGAAACCCTCATCCATGCTTTTGATACCTCCAGATTCGACTATTCCAATGCTTTCCTGGCCGGTCTTCCATTTCCACACTGCATAAACTTGAGGTTATCCATTGGCTCCTGGTCCAACAACACTTTGATTTAAAATTCTCCTCCTTGTTCAAATCCCTCCATGGGCTTGTCTCTCCCTATCTCTGTAACCTTCTCCAGCCCGACAACTCTTTGTGAACTCTGTGTTCCTCCAACTTTGGTCTGTTGTGCATCCCCCACTCCCTTCGCCCCAATAATGGTGGTTGTGCCTTCAGCCATGTAGGTCCTAAGCTCTGAAATTGCCCCCTTAAACCTCTCCACCTCTTTCTCTTCCTTTAAGACGGTCCTTAAAAATTACCTCTTTAATCAAGCTTTTAGTCACCTACCCTATTATCTCCTTCTTTGGCTCAGTGTCAATTTTGTCTCATTATGCTCGTATGAAGCGCCTTGGCATGTTTTACTATGTTAAAGGTGCTGTATAAATGCAAGTTGCTGTCCTACTATTTGAGCTTCTTGATTGAATTATAGCCTTGTAACTAACTCCACTATATACATCCTTTATTTTTACCTTTCCTCTTTCCAACTTCTACGCTTTCCCATCTTCTTCTGATGAATGTGTTGTCTCCTTGCCACAGGCAACATTTTTTTTCTGGTACCTCATGCAAATTACTATTAATATGTGAGCCTTGATGACACATTTCAGCAGGCTTTCCAACCACAAGATATATTGCAACCGAGCCTGACGCTGTCCTTGTCGTGTACACATGCACACTTCTGGCAGGATAATCACACAATCCCCTGTGCAGTAGGGGAACGAATTGGTAGCTCTTCCAGAGAGCCGGCACTGGCTCAATGGGCTGAATGGCCGCCTCCTGTGCTGTATGATTCTATGGTTCTATGATTCTATAATAGTGATCAGCAGTGGGCGCCCTCTCTAACCTAAGAGCACGGGCCTAATTGTAATCCCCCACTGCCTGCTGGGTTGAGATCTGTTAAATGTACACAAGCCGGGGATTGATCCTGGGTCATTGCTGTTCTCTGCGGATCAGCTGCACACTGGATAAAGCAGCTGAATCATCGGGGAACTCCTGTATCTATTGCTTTATAAATCATTTTTGCTCCTTTCTGTGTGGTTCAAGATTTGTTTTTCGTTCTGCTTTAATACATTGAGGATTATTAGCCTGAATATATTTTTGTAAATGGCATGGAATTCTCGGAAGCTCTTGTTTATCTCCTGGCTTATTTCTTCAGCTATGGTTAAAGGTTTTCTATGTTTAGAAATGGCATCATCTCTACTGCAACAATTCAGATATCTACTGGGAATCCTTGTTCTCTTATTCCACTTGAAGTGGTGGATTTTGCGATATAATTAGACCCATCCTCCAACAATACAGTTGCAATATTACATAGAATGAATACAGAGCAGTGTGGTACTGTTAATATTTCATCGACTGTAAAGATGTCAGAAGTATTGGGAGCAACATGACCTGTATATTTTTCATTAAGTCTGAGGACTGGCTAAGATCAGCTTTATAGTTATTATCAACATTTGGTTTGCAAAGATTATTTGATTAGTTTAATGGATGGAAGGGATATTGTAGTTCAGAAATAGAATTTTAAGAATGGTATGGTGGAATGGAAGAAGTTATGATGTGTGTGCTGTACTTGCATCTGTTAGTGTGTGTATCTATCTATATATATATATATATACACACAAGATTGATTGGGTCTTTCATGGCATTGCTCTTCATTTTATATGAAGTGCTTTATAGCATATGAGAAGGTTGACTGATTTGTCATGTTTGAATAATTCAAATTACATTTTATTACAAGTATTATGAGCATTCCGGGGTTCAAATTATGTGATTATGTCCATATTTTCATGGAAAACAATGACTTTGTTTATCATATGTTTGTTTCCTTATGTATTTACATGTCTTTTTTAAAAAAAATCCAGGATCCACAGGAAGGTGATCAGTAGAGTTAAGGAGAAATATATTCCTCTCAAAAGCAAGAACAAACTAGCCAGTAATGAGACACCATGGATGAATAAAGAGATAAGGGTAAAATTGAAACTAAAGAGAAAGGCATACTCTGAGTACATAGACAATTAAGGAGAGGATGACAAAAGGGAATACAAAGAGGTTAGGAAAGAAGTCAAAAAAACAATCAGGAAGGCAATGAGGAATTACAAAATGAAAGGATCAAAGAATATAAAAAGAAATAATGAAGTATTCTATAGACACATAAATAACAAAAGGAAAATTAAGATAGGGATAGGGCCACTAAGGGATTCACAAGATAAACTCACGGGTAATGATAGAAATATTTAATAGTTACTTTGCCTCAGTATTTACATAGGAGCAGGAGTAGGCCCTTTAGCCCCTCGAGCCTGTTCCACTATTCAGTGAAATCATGGCTAATCTGTGACCTAGCTCCGTGTACCTGCCTTAGCCTCATATCCCTTGATACGTTTGGTTAACAAAAATCTATCAATCTCAGATCTAAAATTAACAGTTGAGCTAGCACCAACTGCTGTTTGTGGAAGACAGTTCCACACTTCTACTACCCTTTGTATGTAGAAGTATTTCCTAACTTCACTCCTGAAAGTCCTGGCTCTAATTTTTAGGCTATGTCCCATAGCCCTAGACTCCCCAACCGGCAGAAACAGTTTCTCTCTATCTACCCTATCAATTCCCCTGAATATTTTGAAAACTTTGATCAAAGTTTTTGTTCTTTATTTGCTTTTGCTCTTACAAAGAGCCAGCATGGGCTCGATGAGCCGAATGGCTTCCTTCTGTGCTGTAACCATTCTATGATTCTGTGAAGTGACCCCTTAATCTTCTAAATTCCAGGGAATATAACCCTAGTTTGTGTATTCTCTCCTCATAATTTAACCCTTGGAGTCTGGGTATCATTCTAGTAAATCTATGCTGCATGCCCTCCAAGGCCAATATATCCTTCTGGAACTGAACACAGTACTCCGGGTGTTGTCTAACCAGGGCTTTCTATTGTAGCATAACTTCTACCCCCTTGTATTCTAGACCTCTAGCTGTAAAGGCCAGCATTCCATTATGCTTTTTGATTATTTTCTGTACCTGTCCATGACATGGACCCCAAAGTCTCTTTGGACCTCCACTGTTTTGAGCTTTTCACCGTTTAGAAAGTACTCTGATCTATCCTTTTTAGGTCCAAAGTGGATGAGCTCACACTTGCCTATATTGAAATCCATTTGCCACAGTTTTGCCCATTCACTTAATCTATTAATATCTCTCTGTAATTTTATGCTTCCATCTACACTGCTTACAATGCTGACTATCTTTGTGTCATTGGCAAACTTGGATATGTGGCTCTCTATCCCGTCAACAAAGTCGTTAATAAATACAGTGAATAATTGAGGTCCCAACACAGATCCTTGTGGGACACCACTTATTCCGTCCTGCCAATTTGAGTACCTGCCCATTATTTCTACTCTGTCTCCTGCCACTCAGCCAATTTCCTAACCAGGTCAATAATTTGCCCTCAATTCCATGAGCTTCAACTTTAGCTAACAGTGTCTTATGAGGGACTTTATTGAAAACCTTCCATAAGTTCATATGAACAATACCCATAGACATTCCACTACTTTAATCACCTCTTCAAAAAATTCAATCAGGTTCGTCAGGTTTGACCTACCAGGGAGTCTAACAAGGTGGACATGACATTAGAAGAAGAGAACAAAAAGGATATCAAAACAATTAAGATGGAAAGGAGGGAGAAAATTGATAAACCAGACAAACTTAGAGAGGGTAAGACCCTTGGTTCAGATGGATTGCATCTGTGCAAACTCAAAGAAGCCAGTGAAGAGATAGCAGAGGCACTAGTGTGTCTGTATATGTGTGTATATAAACATACGTACACATACATATGTATATAGAAAATGGAATAGTGCCAGAGGACTGGCAGACAGTTAATGTCATTCCTATATTTAAAAAGGGAAATAGAACAAATCCAGGGAACTATAGAACAGTTTAAACAGCTTAACTCGGTGGTAGGACAGATATTGAATCTTTACTCAAAGATCTAATAAAAATAAATCTAGAAACCAAAAATATAATAAAGAATACTCAGCACAGATTTCGAAAGCGAAGATCATGCTTGACCAACCTTATTGAATTCTTTGAAGAGGTAACAGAAAGAGTAGACAAGGGTAATGTAGTGGACATGATATACATGGACTTTCAAAAGGCTTTGATGACGTACCACATAATACGGTCAGAGCATGTGGAGTCAGGATACCAGTAGCAGAATGGATAGCAAACTGTCTACAGAACAGAAAACAGAGAGTAGTGGTTTAAGGTAGTTAACTTTTTATGACTGAATTTTA
Organism: Heptranchias perlo; assembly: GCF_035084215.1. Classification (NCBI taxonomy): domain Eukaryota; kingdom Metazoa; phylum Chordata; class Chondrichthyes; order Hexanchiformes; family Hexanchidae; genus Heptranchias; species Heptranchias perlo. Next base: position 151,467,823 of record NC_090325.1, on the reverse strand, counting down.
ATATGTCTATATTTGTCTCCCTCAATTTTCCCCCTTTCATTTTTATCTGGGTCTCAGATTTTGACAGGGTCCTGTGCTTCAAGTACTATGGGCAAAGCCATGGGAGATTTACTAGTAATTTTATATATCTGGATGTGTATTATATCTATTCACTGTTATGAAATAAACTGAATGATAGGTTAGGAGTAGAGCAGCTGTAAGAGTGTTATGATTGTGAGTCATTGGAACCAGATAATAGGAAGGAAAAAATTCAAGGGTGAATTAAGGTGCTTTTACATTAGTTATTTTCCAATCTGGTTTTGAAGAAGCAACCTCCATGAAACTGATCTCCCTCATTGATATTTGTTCAGATTGTTGCTGCTCGCTGGCATATGGGGGGCCACTGTGAAATAATTCCTGGTGGGCCGAGTCTGGGAATTAACACATCCTGATACTCACTGCCATGGGCCTGAGAAAAATGACAGTAAAATATTACACAAAAAGAAATTTTAATTGAAAGCAAGGGTACATTTTCTAGCTGTTAAAGGACAGTTTGAAGATGTTTCCAGCCCAGAGTTAGTTCTGTTCATGCATCATGGCATTATTTTTCATCTTGACACAAGCATGCAGATGGACAGAACCAGCTCAACTTATTTAGCGAACTAGGAATGGAGGGGCCAGATCACTAGACCTATGACAATCTGTTCTATGGTGTCACCAGAACACTAAAAATCCAGTCATTTATATTAGCTAGTGTTGATGGCAGGAGTACAGGGCATTGGCCATCAAGAATACTCAAAGATAAAATTGCCTTGACTTTACTAAATTAGGGTTTTTAATACTTTTGTCTTTTAAATCGACTGCAACCACAGCTGATTCCCGAGTTGGACGGCCATTTCAAATGGGCATCCTTTAGAAACAAAGTTCTGTGCGCTTGATTATCAAGGAATGGCATGCAAGACTAATGAATATTTAAATGAGCACCTGCCTAATTGAGGTGGTTGTTACCTACGCTATTAGCCCCCACCCACCAGACACTACACCATGGAACTCCTGTCCATTTTCTGCTGCCAGTCACCCAACCTATGCCACTACAACGGGTGACTGGCAGTGGAAGATCTAGGCTAATGTGTCATCAGGTTCAACTTGGACCCTGTACAACAGCCGGAGTACCTTTTATCGATTTAAGAAGAAGTAAAAATTCAATCAATCTACCGTTTAGTCTTGCTGAAACAAAAAAGAAATGATGTTTCGCTTTGGATATGATGTGTTGGAAGGTTGTACTTATTAGGAACCAAGTGTAATACGTAATGTTTACCCTTTGTTTAGAGGTGTACTGTAAAGTACCTACCAAGTCAGCTGAGTGGTAATACTAAGTGTGCAAATGGGGGTTAAGTAAAAAGAGACCAGTTTTCTATCATTCATCAGAGTTAAATCATGGCACCAGGAAGTCTGTAGTTCTAGCATAGCATATAAAAGAGCAGGATTACTGTACAGATTCATTTTCAGCACCAGCTTTACAAGGGAAATCATTGAGGTAACCTCCATTAGTATTTGTTTATTTGCCATCTGTGTCTGTGGATTTGTATTGTGATGTTAATTCAGAAGTTCTAATCCTATCAATTGAGGGTCAAAAGTGACGCACTTCAAAGTCTATGTGAAACACAACCATGATGCAGATACCAGAGTGGAGACTAATAAGGTAAACATACAAAGTGATTAAAGTTAACATAACAACAGCAACAACTTGCATTTATATAGCGCCTTTAACGTAGTAAAATGTCCCAAGGCGCTTCACAGGAGCATTATCAAACAAAAGTTGACACCGAGCCATATGAGATATTAGGACAAAGAGGTAGGTTTTAAGCAGCGTCTTAAAGCAGTAGAGAGGAGTAAAGAGATGGAGAGGTTTAGGGAGGGAATTCCAGAGCTTAGGCCTAGGTAGCTGAAGGCACGGCCGCCAATGGTGGAGCGATTTAGATCAGGGGTGTGCAGGAGGCAAGAATTGGAGGAGCTCAGAGATCTCAGAGGGTTGTAGGGCTTGGGGAGGTTACAGAAATAGAGAGGGGTGAGGCCATGGAGGGATTTGAAAACAAGGATGAGAATTTTAAAATCGAGGCGATGCCGGACTGGGAGCCAACGTAGGTCAGCGAGCACAGGAGCGATGGGTGAATGGGACTTGGTGTGAGTTTGGATACAGGCAGCAGAATTTTGGATGAGCTCAAGTTTATGGAGGGTGGAAGATGGGAGGCTGGCCAGGAGAGCACTGGAATAGTCAACGGCATGGATGAGGGTTTCAGCAGCAGATGAACTGAGGTAGGGATGGAGACGGGCGATGTTACAGAGTTACATAAGTTAATGGTGCAGTGGCATACCAGTATATTGTACAGAAAGAAAGGGAGACCACACCTTACTGGCTGAAGCAGGTGTGAGTTAGTACTTATGTTCGGTGTTGCTGCGCATTCCACTATCATGACTAATTCTGGTCACGATTTTTCACGGTTCTGAAGTTTGAATCGGAAATATGTGTAAGATTCCTTTCACACTATCTTTGCCCCATTCCCTTTAGGTCCTTGGGTAAGTGTGAGTAGCTAACTTGCTCCTAGACCTCTGTCATGTGTAACTGTTTGCTGGGTTTTTAAGAAATGAGAGTGCATTTTCCTCTCACCACACCCTCTCTCCCTCCCCCTTGATATCCTAATGAAATTGGAACTTTATTTTTTGTGAAGCACGTTTCAAATTAGCCGGGGAGGTAGCTTTCAAATATTGCATCTTTTAGATGCTTTGAAATACAGCGGAACAGTGCCTGCAGCTGTAATATGCTTCTATTTAATTAAATAGCTATTCTATACACAAGTCAAGCTGTGGGAGGCAGAAAGTGAAGGTTAAATCAAACTGAATCACTTTCTTCAGCCAGTTGCAGACCATTATATATAGAAACCTGAGAAAGATTTGTAAGACGAACATTACATGTTGCTGATCCCAAAACGAAAGAGAAAATAGCTTACTCAACTGGAGGGACTTAGAGAGAAAGGGAGTAATATAAAAATTAAAATTAACATACCAGATTATCACTGATTTTTTTTTTTGTCTTCCCCCTCATCCCTTTCAGATTAGTAATTGAAGAGCACTTGTGTAGGTTCAGTGTTTGCCCAAACAACTTACACAGGGCAGATAATTAATAACTCTGAAAGGAGCTTCTGCAATGGCACAAGTTTGTCCATTGAATAGTTGATCCCTACAATCCAGGAAAGTCATAAATTTGATTCCTAGTCTGTATTAAGTTCTTAGCTGGGCAGTATATGGGCGCTATAATTGGACGATGCCGTTAAGAACGACGAGGAGAGGAGTGCGGAAAATTAAGAAATAAAACAAAAATAACATGAAACATTCAATTATTAACAAGAAACTTCACTGTTTCGTTGTAGAATGGATATTCAGATCTTGTGATCACCTCCAATTTTGATTAAAATGCCCCGAAATATGAGTGGGGCCCAGTATGTTAATGAATGAAGCTTGTCATAAATATAACAAAAATAAGAAAAGTACTGCACTTTATGTATCACATAATAGACTTGTTAGCAAAATTGAAACCCATTGGATTAAATGGGCAGTGGCAGTGTGGATACGAAATTGGCTAAGAGACAGAAAACAGAGAGTAGTAGTGAATGGTTGTTTTTCAGACTAGAGGGAAGTGTACAAGGTCCCCCAGGGGTCGGTATTAGGACCACTACTCTTTTTGATTAGAGATATATAAATGACCTGGACTTGGGTATAGGGGGCATAATTTCAAAGTTTGCAAATGACATAAAGCTTGGAAATGTATTAAACAGTGAGCAGGTAGCAACAGGCATTAGGAGGACATAGACAGACTGGTGAAATGGGCAGACACATGGCAGATGAAATTTAATGCAGAAAAGTGTGAAGTGATGCATTTTAGAAGGAAAAATGAGGAGAGACAATACAAACGAAATGGTACAATTTTAAAGGGGGTGTAGGAACAGAGAAAGCTGGGGGTTTCACATACAAATCTTTGAAGATGGCAAAACAAGTTGATAAGGCTGTTTAAAAAGCATATGTGATCCTGGGCTTTATAAATAGAGACAGTATATAAGCAAGGAAGTTATGCTAACCCTTTATAAATCGCTGGTTAGGCCTCAGCTGGAGTATTGTGATCTATTCTGGGCACCACACTTTAGGAAGGATGGCAAGGCCTTGGAGAGGGTGCAGAGGAGATTTACCAGGATGGTACCAGGGATGAGGGATGTCAGTTATGTGGAGAGACTAGAGAAGCTGGGATTGTTCTCCTTAGAGCAAAGAAGGTTAAGGGGAGATTTAATAGAGGTGTTCAAAATTATGATGGGTTATGATTGAGTAGATAGAAACTGTTTCCACTGGCAGGAGGGCCAGTAACCAGAGGACACAGATTTAAGATAATTGTCAAAAAAGCCAGGGGGAAGATGAGGAGAACTTTTTTTTTTACTCAGTGAGTTCTTATGACCTGGAATGCACTGCCTGAAAGGGTGGTGGAAGCAGATTCAGTAGTAACTTTCAAAAGGGTGTTGGATCTATATTTGAAAAAGAAAAGCTTGCAGGGCTATGGGGGAAGAGCAGGGGAGTGGGACTTACTGGTAGCTCTTTCAGAGAGCCGGCACAGGTACAATGGACCGAATTGCCTCCTGTGCTGTATTCTATGATTCTTTGGTATGTAAATGTACATTCCAAGTTACATCAAAACTACAGCACAGAAACAGACCATTCGGCCCAACTGGTCTATGCCGGCGTTTATGCTCTACACGAGCCTCCACCCACTACTTCAACTAACCCGATCAGCATACCCTACTATTCCTTTTCCCCTCATGTGCTTATTTAGTTTCTCCTTAATGCATCTATGCTATTTGCCTCAACTACTCCTTGTGGTAGCATGTTCCATATTCTTATCAATCTGGGTAAAGAAGTTTCTCCTGAATTCCATATTGGATTTATTAGTGACTACCTTTTATTTATGACCTCTAGTTTTGGACTGCCCCCACAAGTGGAAATATTTTCTCTACGTCTACCCAATCAAACCCTATCAATATCATAAAGACCTCTATCAGGTCACCCCTCAACCTTCTCTTTTCTAGAGAGAAGAGCCCCAGCCTGTCCAGCTATTTTTTAATTTCAAAATATACTTTATTTCATAAAATTTAAAGATAGTGCAATTCCAAGGTGATGCAATTCAAAGCAATACAACACGGATCGTACATAATACGATTCTAATATTACATTTTAAAACACAGCACATATCTTATAATACGTGCTGTACAATACAAGATGGAATGGCCTTACATGGTGGCCTTTCCTCATAGAGCCTTTGCATAGGTCGCACCTCGCTTCAGTGCATCCCGCAGCACGTACTCCTGGACCTTGAAGTGTGCCAGTCGGCAACACTCAGTCGTGAACCAGCTCCTTCAGCTGAAAGACCAACAGATTTCGGGCGGACGAAAGAGCCTTACCTGATAAGTATATCCTCTCAGTTCTGGTACCATCCTTGGGAATCTTTTCTGCACTTTCTCCAATGCCCCTACATCCTTTCAATAATATGGAGACCAGAACTGTGCACAGTACTCCAAGTGTGGTTCCAACCAAGGTTCGATACAAGTTTAACATAACTTCTCTGCTTTTCAATTCTATCCCTGTAGAAATGAACCCCAATGCTTGGTTTGGCATTTTTATGGCCTTGATAACACGTGTCGCTACTTTTAGTGATTTGTGTATCTGTACCCTGAGATCCCTTTGCTCCTCTACCCCATTTAGACTCTTATTATCCAAGTAGTATGTGGCCTCCTTATTCTTCCTACCAAAATGCACCACCTCATACGTATCTATATTGAAAATCATTTGCCAATTACACCCCATTCTGCAAGTTCATTAATGTCCTCTTGCATTTTGACACATTCTTCCTTTGTATTAACTACACCCCCCCAATTTGGTGTCGTCCGCAAATTTTGAAATTGTACTTCTGATTCCCGAATCCAAATCATTAATGTAAATTGTGAACAACAGTGGTCCCAGTGCCGATCCCTGTGGAACACCACTTCCCATCTTTTGCCAGCCTGAGTACCCTTAACCCCTACTCTCTCTTTTCTGTTTGTAGCCAGCTTGCTATCCATTCTGCTACGGGTCCCCCGACTCCACATGCCCTGACCTTAGTCATGAGTCTACAATGCGGTACCTTATTGAAGGCCTTTTGAAAATGCACTCACTCACACTATACACCCTTGGGAAACACTAAGTTCAGTACAATACTGTAAAAATGTAAATCAACAAATATATATTTTTGAACACAACTTATTTTATGCCACTTGCAGATGATTTTAAATTATCGTAATCTTAAAAATTATTGTAATTTTAAATTATTGTAATCTTAAATGTGCTGACAATGGTGAAATATAACAAGAAAGCACAAAAATAAAATAAGCAGCGCGATAATGTGCTGGAATGCTTTAGTCTGACTGGAACAATTGCATCAGCCCTGAGTTTAACCCTTGCCAGCACAGTACTCCTCAGGAGAATCCAACTCTGTAGAAACTTCTGAGAATTCCCGCAAAGAAAGGTTTCAGAGTTCAGTTCAAGTAAATTTGTTGGTTTCCTTCATTCCTACCTTTCTGAATTTGTAAACAATTTTACAACACCAAGTTATAGTCCAGCAATTTTATTTTAAATTCACAAGCTTTCGGAGGCTACCTCCTTCCTCAGGTGAACGATGTGGCTACCTCCTTCCACATCGTTCACCTGAGGAAGGAGGTAGCCTCCGAAAGCTTGTGAATTTAAAATAAAATTGCTGGACTATAACTTGGTGTTGTAAAATTGTTTACAATTGTCAACCCCAGTCCATCACCGGCATCTCCACATCATTTCTGAATTTGTGACATAGACGTTGAGGGTACTGATTCGCCAGCGCTAGCCAGCCAATCACAACTTTTAGCTATGGCGATCTTCCTCATTCTGTCACCTGCAGTGAAGGTATGGAGGTCTTCGGACATTTGAGTTCACTCAGTTTCCGAGCAACAATTCCAACTAATTGGTGTTACTGGTTGCTGAGGAAACTGTTTAATGCCTCCCCCATATCACAGCTAGTTGTTCACCAAAGAGCAGTTTTAACAGTGCACAGTATCCATGCCTGGAGATCTCTTTAAATATGTCTCCTTTGTGCCAATGCCAGACCATCTTGACCCATTTTGCCAACAGATTTCCAGTCATCAAGGTAACTTGAGAATGAAACTCAACAGCGATTGTTGGAAGATGGTTAAAGAAAACTGTTGGCTTCAACGTGTTATTTTTAGTACTGGGATAAAGTTGGGCCATTTGTGATTCGTTACCACTCGCATTGACTGTTGCCATCGGCAGTCCATGATTCTGCTTTCGGATGCATCAAAGCCAATAAGAACTTTAGAAATAAAAAAACAAAATGGTGGAAGTCTAACATACAAATAGGAAAAGCTGGAAATGCATGGCACCTGAAAAGAGAAAAACTAGGTTAACAGTTTGGGCAGTTCTGACAAATGGGCTTTATCTGAAATGTTAACATATGGTCCACAGTTCTATGACTGTGTACCCTTGGCCCATTCTTCTTCATTCAGTTAAACATCCCAGTTCGACTGCCTTTGACACAATAATATTTATCTGTGGGTTACTGTGATTTGGATTTGAAATTTGACCTTTTACTTGCTCTTCCCACTACTCTGATTAGCACTCTTTCTTGTTCATGGAAAGGCACGTGAAAATACCCTCCATCCAACAATCTTGCATGCTGGATTTGTTCATATTCAATGTATTGTTACGGTTATACTCCCCTGACCTTCAACTAACTCTTAGCACTTTCACCTTGAAGGCAATAGGATACCTCCTTGTCTGAGATTTTTTAAGTTGCATTCGCAGTGAATCATAGAATGGTTACAGCATGGAAGGAGGCCAGTCGACCCATCGAGTCCGTGCCGGCTCTCAGCAAGAGCAATCCAGCCAGTCCCACTCCCCAGCCCTATCCCTGTAGCTCTGAAAACTTTTTCCCTTCAAGTACTTATCCAATTTCTTTTTGAAAGCCATGATTGAATCTGCCTCCACCACCCCCTCGGGCAGTGCATAACCACTTGCTGTGTAAAAAAGTTTTTCCTCATGTCGCCTTTGGTTCTTTTTTCAATCTGCTTAAGTCTATGTCCTCTGGTTCTTGGCCCATCGGCCAATGGGAACAGTTTCTCTCTATCTTCTCTGTCTAGGCCCTTCATGATTTTGAATAACTCTATCAAATCTCCTCTCAACATTGTCTGCTCCAAGGAGAACAATCCCAGTTTCTCCAGTCTATCCAGGTAACTGAAATCCCTCATCCCTGGAATCATTCTGGTAAATCTCTTCTGCACCCTCTCAAAAGCCATCACACCCTTCCTAAAGAGGGGTGCCCAGAACTGGACACAATACTCCAGTTGTGGCCGAACCAGTGCTTTATAAAGGTTCATCATAACCTTTTTGCTTTTATAGTCTCTGCCTCTATTTATAAAGCCCAGGATCCCGTATGCTTTCTTAACCGATTTCTCAACCTGCCCTGCCACCTTCAACGATTTGTGCACATATACCCACAGATCGCTCTGTTCCAGCACCCCTTTTAGAATTGTAGCCTTTAGTTTATGTTGACTCACCTCGTTCTTCCTACCAAAGTGTAACACTTCACACTTTTCTGTGCTAAATTTCATCTGCCATGTGTCCGGCCATTCCACCAGCCTGTCTATGTCCTCATCAAGTCTACTACTAACCTCCTCATTGTTCACTACCCTTCCCAGTTTTGTGTCATCTGCAAATTTTGAAACTGTGCCCTGTACACCCAAGTCCAAGTCATTAATATATATCAAGAAAAACAGTAGTCCGAGTACCATTGGTTGTCCTTTGAAGACAGGTTGAGTAGAATGGGCCTATACTCTCTGGAGTTTAGAAGAATGAGAGGTGATCTGATTCAAACATATGAGATTGTGAGGGGGCTTGACGGTAGATGCTGAGAGATTGTTTCCCCTGGCTAGAGTCTAGAACTAGGGGGCATAGTCGCAGGATAAGGGGTCGACCATTCAAGACTGAGGTGAGAAGGAATTTCTTCACGCAGAGGGTTGTGGATCTTTGGCATTCTCTACCCCAGAGGACTGTGGATGCTGAGTGAATGAATATATTCAAGGCTGAGATGGATCAATTTTGGGACTCTAGGGGAATCAAAGGATATGGGGATCGGGCGAGAAAGTGGAGTTGAGGTAGAAGATCAGCCATGATCTGATTGAATGGCGGAACAGCCTCGAGGGGCTGTATGGCCTGCTCCTGCTCCTATTTCTTATGTTCCTATGTGCTGACCCCTGAGGAACACCACTGTATACCTCCCTCCTGTCTGAAAAACAACCATTCATCACTACTCTCTCTTTCCAGTTACTTAGCCAATTTCGTATCCATGCTGCCACTGCCCCTTTTATCCCATGGGCTTCAAGTTTGATGACTTTGTGGCACTTCATCAAATGCCTTTTGGAAGTCCATATACACCTCATCAACCCTATCTGTTAACTCATCAAAAAATTCAAATCAAGTTATTTAAACACAATTTGCCTTTAACAGATCCGTGCTGGCTTTCCCTAATCAATCCACGCTTGTCCAAGTGATTGTTAATTTTGTCCCGGATTATCATTTATAAAAGTTCCCCCACTACTGAGGTTAAACTGACTGGCCTGTAGTTGCTGGCTTTATCCTTACACTCTTTTTTGAACAAGGGTGTAACATTTGCAATTCTCCAGTCCTCTGGCACCATCCCCGTATCTAAGAATGATTGGAAGATTATGGCCAGCAACTCTGCAACTTTCATCCTTTTTTAAAAATTCGTTCATGGGATGTGGGCGTCGCTGGCGAGGCTAGCATTTATTGCCCATCCCTAATTGCCCTTGAGAAGGTGGTGGTGAGCCGCCTTCTTGAACCGCTGCAGTCCATGTGGTGAAGGTTCTCCCACAGTGCTGTTTGGAAGGGAGTTCCACGATTTTGACCCAGCGACGATGAAGGAATGGCGATATATTTCCAAGTCGGGATGGTGTGTGACTTGGAGGGGAACATGCAGGTGGTGTTGTTCCCACGTGCCTGCTGCTCTTGTCCTTCTAGGTGGTAGAGGTCGCGGGTTTGGGAGGTGCTGTTGAAGAAACCTTGGCGTGTTGTTGCAGTGTATCCTGTAGATGGTACACACTGCAGCCACAGTGCGCCGGTGGTGAAGGGAGTGAATGTTTACGGTGGTGGATGGGGTGCCAATCAACCGAGCTGCTTTGTCCTGGATGGTGTCGAGCTTCTTGAGTGTTGTTGGAGCTGCACTCATCCAAGCAAGTGGAGAGTATTCCATCACACTCCTGACTTGCGCCTTGTAGATGATGGAAAGGCTTTGGGGAGTCAGGAGGTGAGTCACTCGCCGCAGAATACCCAACCTCTGACCTGCTCTTGTAGCCACAGTATTTATATGGCTGGCCCAGTTAAGTTTCTGGTCAATGGTGACCCCCAGGATGTTGATGGTGGGGGATTCGGCAATGGTAATGGCGTTGAATGTCAAGGGGAGGTGGTTAGACTCTCTTGTTGGAGATGGTCATTGCCTGGCACTTGTCTGGTGCGAATGTTACTTGCCACTTATCAGCCCAATCCTGGATGTTGTCCAGGTCTTGCTGCATGCGGGCACGAACTGCTTCATTATCTGAGGGGTTGTGAATGGAACTGAACACTGTGCAATCATCAGCGAACATCCCCATTTCTGACCTTATGATGGAGGGAAGGTCACTGATGAAGCAGCTGAAGACTGTTGGGCCTAGGACACTGCCCTGAGGAAGTCCTGCAGCAATGTCCTGGGGCTGAGATGATTGGCCTCCAACAACCACTACCATCTTCCTTTGTGCTAGGTATAACTCCAGCTACTGGAGAGTTTTCCCACTGATTCCCATTGACTTCAATTTTACTAGGGCTCCTTGGTGCCACGCTCGGTCAAATGCTGCCTTGATATCAAGGGCAGTCACTCTCACCTCACCTCTGGAATTCAGCTCTTTTGTCCATGTTTCGACCAAGGCTGTAACGAGGTCTGGAGCCAAGTGGTCCTGGCGGAACCCAAACTGAACATCAGTGAGCAGGTTATTAGTGAGTAAGTGCTGCTTGATAGCACTGTCGACGACACCTTCCATTACTTTGCTGATGATTGAGAGTAGACTGATGGGGCGGTAATTGGCCGGATTGATTTGTCCTGCTTTTTGTGGACAGGACATACCTGGGCAATTCTCCACATTGTCGGGTAGATGCCAGTGTTGTAGCTGTACTGGAACAGCTTGGCTAGAGGTGCAACTAGTTCTGGAGCACAAGCCTTCAGCATTACAGCCGGGATGTTGTCGGGGCCCATAGCCTTTGCTGTATCCAGTGCACTCAGCCGTTTCTTGATATCATGTGGAGTGAATCGAATTGGCCGAAGACTGGCTTCTGTTATGGTGGGGATATCGGGAGGAGGCCGAGATGGATCATCCACTCGGCACTTCTGACTGAAGATGGTTGCAAACGCTTCAGCCTTGTCTTTTGCACTCAAGTGCTGGACTCCGCCATCATTGAGGATGGGGATGTTTACAGAGCCTCCTCCCGTTAGTTGTTTAATTGCCCGCCACCATTCACTACTGGATGTGGCAGGACTGCAGAGCTTTGATCTGATCAGTTGGTTGTGGAATCGCTTAGCTCTGTCCATAGCATGTTGCTTCCGCTGTTTCACATGCATGTAGTCCTGAGTTGTAGCTTTACCAGGTTGGCACCTCACTTTTAGGTACGCCTGGTGCAGCTCCTGGCATGGTCTTCTACACTCCTCTCATTGAACCAGGGTTGATCCCCTGGCTTGTTGGTAATGGTAGAATGAGGAATATGCCGGGCCATGAGGTTACAGATTGTGCTGGAATACAATTCTGCTGTTGCTGATGGCTTACAGCGCCTCATGGATGCCCAGTTTTGAGCTGCTCGATCTGTTCTGAATCTATTCTATTAGCGCGGTGATAGTGCCACACAACACGTTGGATGGTGTCCTCATTGCGAAGATGGGACTTCGTCTCCACGAGGACTGTGCTGACTTCCCTCAGCAATCTCGGGTGTATCCCATCTGGACTGGGTGACTTATCTACTTTAAGTACAACTAGCCTTTCTAGTACCTCCTCTATCAATTTTTAGCCCATCCAGTATCTCAATTACCTCCTCTTTCACTGTGACTTTGGCAGCATCTTCCTTGATAAAGACCGATGCAAAGTACTCATTTGGTACCTTGGCCATCCCCTCTGCCTCCAAGCGTAGAACTCCTTTTTGGACCCTAATCGGTCCCACCCCTCCTCTAAGTACCCGTTTACTGTTTACATACCGATAGAAGACTTTTGGATTCCCTTTTATGTTTGTTGCCGGTCTATGCTCACACTCTCTCTTTGTCCCTCTTCCTTTTTTGCTTTCCCTATGAACTTTCTATATTCAACCTGGTTCTCACTTGTATTATCAACCTGACATCTGTCATACACCCCTTTTTTCTGCTTCATCTTACTCTCTCTCTCTCTTTTGTCATCCAGGGAGCACTGACTTTAGTTGCCGTACTTTCTCCCTCGTGGGAATGTACCTAGAACGCACCCAAACCATCTCTTTAAGGGCTGCCCATTCTTCAATTACAGTTTTGCCTGCCAATCTTTGATTCCAATTTACACTGGCCAGACCCATTCTCATCCCACTGAAATTGTCCCCCCTCCAATTGAGTATTTTTACTTTAGAGTGGTCCTCGTCCTTTTCCATAGTTAATCTAAACATTATGATACTATGATCACTGTTCCTTAAATGTTCCCCCACTTGCTCCATTTGGCCCACCTCATTCCTTAGAACCAGACCCATCAATGCCTTCTTCCTCATTGGGCCAGAAACGTACTGGTCAAGAAAGTTCTCCTGAACACACTTCAAAAATTCCTCCCCCTCTTTGCCCCTTACAGTATTGCCATTGCAGTCTATATTAGGATAGTTGAAGTCCCCCATTATCACTGCTCTATGGCTCTTGCACCTCCCTGTAATTTCCCTGCAAATTTGCTCCTCCGTATCCTTCCCACTAGTTGGTGGCCGATAGAATACCCCCTGTAGTGAAATGGCATTTCCATTGTTTGTTAACTCTAACCAAATAGATTCTGTCATTGACCCCTCCAGGACATCCTCTCCAGCACTGCAATATTCTCCTTAATCATTACTTCCACCACTCCCCACCCCCCACCCCCCACCTCCTTTCTTTCCTTCCCTATCTTTCCTGAAAACCTAGAGGGAAAAATTGGTTAAGGTTCCGTTCTGGGCGATGTTAACGATGCGCTAACACCCTGCGCCCGATAACCATGGGCAGGCAAGACGCAAGTTTGGTCCCAAGGGAGCACTTACCTGCAATCGGCGGTCTTTTCCAGGCCTTGCACGTGGAATGTATGCAATTTGTACTTTCCACGACCAGAGGGCGCTCCATCTCTTAAAGGGAAGATGTTTCTTAAAAATCTCTTAAAGGTAGCTTGTACCTGGTATTTGCTGAAAATACCAGTCTTCTGCCTGCATGGAGTCAGAACAGAGATCAGACATCGCACACATAAAACACAGATGCAGATCCCATCCCTATGTTTACACACTGATGAGTTATGTTAAAACATTGAATAAAGGTTGCGCACTACTAAATCCCACATCCCCCAATCTGCACGCCAGACCTCACCAATCTGCTGATCTGAGTTGGTACCAGGCCTGCGAGAGTGCATGCACCAAGGTTCTCTGCTGATGCATTAGAGACCTTGGGTGCAAGAGGTGGACATGAGGAAGGACGCTCAATATCCGCAGCGGGGTGGGTGGGGAGGGGGTGGAGCAAGAGGCCCTCCAGACATATACTCAAAAGACAGTGGGAGGCAGCAGGGGATGAAGTCAATGCCAGGCGCACAGCATCATGAACATGGATGCAGTGCAGGAAGAAGTTCAAAGCTTTGACATGAGTGGGCAAGGTGAGTGAGGTCAACTGTCAAGTGGAGTCTCCGACCAACTGCACCACACACCACACCCCCCATCCCCCATATATCAATAAACTCTTTCCATCAGTACTCAACTCTTTCAATCAGATGTTTCCTCCCACCTTTACACATTACCACTGTTCCAAGCTGCCCACCCACAACTCACAGGCCACACACACTGGCAGCTATGTAACCATGACAGGCACATCACCCAGACACACGCCTCGCTTTCTTGCAGGAGAAGATGGCGCATGTCAAGAGGCAGCAAGTGGCAGTGGCATTTAGCCCCTCGAGCCTGTTCCACCATTCACTGAGATCATGGTGGACCTGTGACCTATCTCCATATACCTGCCTTAGCCCCAATACCCTTGGTTCACAGAAATCTATCAATCTCAGATTTAACATTCACAAGTGAGCTCGCAACAACTGCCGTCTGTAGAAGAGTGTTCCAAACGTCTCCCACCCTTTGCGTTTAGAAGCATTTCCTAACTTCGCTCCTGCACGTCCTGGCTCTAAATGTTAGGCTATGTCCCCGCGTCCTAGTATTGAAGTCCAGGAGACCTCCAAAAACGGTGACAAATGTCTCGGCAGCTGGAGGTAATAATCCAGCCACTAACCTGTAAATCTTGCATGGTCCCTTTAAATAGCGCCGGTGGGGGGTCCTCCAGGCACTCTAAGACACGTTCAGATGGTCGGAGTTACGACTGTACGTTGCATTGAGTATTAAGTCCCAAAATGGTGTCCATCACTTTAAATCAGTGTTGCACACTGATTGAAGCCATTTTCTCCCTACTTTACATGATTCCTGTAAACAATTTTACAACACCAAGTTATAGTCCAGCAATTTTATTTTAAATTCCAGCATTCGTTATCTGTGCCTGCGCAAACTCCTATGTCAAGATGGCGTCTGGCGCACGTCACGCAGGAAACGTGCGTGTGCATCCATGACGCCATCTTGGATGTTGGAGAGGCCGTGCAGCACCGAAACAACGGGCGCTACTTGGCCCAATTTAGCGCCCCTTGTATCCAGGAATATTTAGTACCCAATCCTGCCCTGTTTGAGCCAGGTCTCCACTATCGCCACATTATCACCTCATGGCCCGGCATATTCCTCATTCTACCATTACCAACAAGCCAGGGGATCAACCCTGGTTCAATGAGGAGTGTAGAGGAGCATGCCCGGAGCTGCACCAGGCATACCTAAAAATGAGGTGCCAACCTGGTGAAGCTACAACACGACTTACATGCATGCAAAACAGCGGAAGCAACATGCTATAGACAGAGCTAAGCGATTCCACAACCAACGGATCAGATCAAAGCTCTGCAGTCCTGCCACATCCAGTCGTGGATGGTGGTGGACAATTAAACAACTAACTGGAGATGGAGGCTCTGTAAACATCCCCATCCTCAATGATAGCAGAGTCTAGCACGTGAGTGCAAAAGACAAGGCTGAAGCGTTTGCAACGATCTTCAGTCAGAAGGGCCTCTTCCCGATATCCCCATCATTGCAGAAGCCAGTATTCAGCCAATTCGATTCACTCTATGTGATAGCAAGAAACAGAGTATACTGGATACAACAAAGGCTATGGGCCCTGACAACATCCTGGCTGTAGTGCTGAAGACTTGTACTCCAGAACTAGCTACCCCTTTAGCCAAACTGTTCCAGTACAGCTACAACACTGGCATCTACCCGACAATGTGGAACATTGCCCAGGTATGCCCTGTCCACAAAAAGCAAGACAAATCCAATCCGGCCAATTACTGCCCCATCAGTCTACTCTCAATTTCAATCTAGCACAAAGGAAGATGGTAGTGGTTGTTGGAGGCCAATCATCTCAGCCCAAGGGCGTTGCTGCATGAGTTCCTCAGGGCAGTGTCCTTGGCCTAACCATCTTCAGCTGCTTCATCAATGACCTTCCCTCCATCATAAGGTCAGAAATGGGGATGTTCACTGATGATTGCACAGTGTTCAGTTCCATTCGCAACCCCTCAGATAATGAAGCAGTCCGTGCCCGCATGCAGCAAGACCTGGACAACATCCAGGCTTCGGCTGATAAGTGGCAAGTAACATTTGCACCAGACAAGTGCCCGGCAATGACCATCTCCATCAAAAGAGAGTCCAACCACCTCCCCTTGACATTCAACGGCATTACCCCCACCATCAACATCCTGGGGGTCACCATTGACCAGAAACTTAACTGGACCAGCCACATAAATACCGTGGCTAAAATAGCAGGTCAGAGTCTGGGTATTCTGCGGCGAGTGACTTACCTCCTGACTCCCCAAAGTCTTTCCACCATCTACAAGGCACAAGTCAGGAGAATGATGGAATATTCTCCACTTGCCTGGACAAGTGCAGCTCCAACAATATTCAAGAAGTTGGACACCATCCAGGACAAAGCAGCCCGCTTGATTGGCACCCCATCCACCACCCTAAACATTCACTCCCTTCACCATCGGCGCACCGTGGCTGCAGTGTGTACCATCCACAGGATGCACTGCAGCAACTCGCCAAGGCTTCTTCGACAGCACCTCCCAAACCCGCGACCTCTACCACCTAGAAGGACGAGGGCAGCAGGCACATGGGAACAACACCACCTGCACGTTCCCCTCTAAGTCACACACCACCCCGACTTGGAAATATATCGCTGTTCCTTCAACGTCGCTGGGTCAAAATCCTGGAACTCCCTAACTAACAGCACTGTGGGAGAACCTTCACCACACGGACTGCAGCGGTTCAAGGCGGCGGCTCACCACCACCTTCTCAAGGGCAATTAGGGATGGGCAATAAATGCTGACCTTGCCAGCGATGCCCACATCCCATGAACAAATAAAAAAACCTATCATATTCCCATATGGCTAATTGTGCCTTCAGCTCACCAACCTTGTTTACACACATGCACTGTAAACCCATATTGACCACGACCTCTGGCTGTTCACCTTCCCCCTTCAGAATGTTCTGCATTCTGAAATGTCATAGAATCATACAGCAGAGATGGAGGCCAATTGCCCCATCGTGTTTGTGCCGGCTCTTTGAAAGAGCTATCCAATTAGTCCCTCTCCCCTGCTTTTTCCCCATGGCCATGCAAATTTTTCCTTTTCAAGTATGTATCTAATTTCCTTTTGAAAGTTACAATCGAATCTGCTTCCACCATCCTTTCAGGTAGTGCATTCAGATCGTAACAACTTGTTGAATAAAAAAAATTCTCCTCGTTTCCCCTCTGGATTTTTCTGTCAATTATCTTAAATCTGTATTCTTTAGTTACTGACCCTCTTGCCAGTGGAAACAATTTCCCTATCAAAACCCCATATAATTTTGAACAGCTCTTAACCTCCTCAGCTCTAGGGAGAACAATTCCAGCTTCTCCAGTCTATCTACGTAACCGAAGTCCCTCATCCCTGGTACCATTCTAGTAAATCTTCTCTGCACCCTCTCCAAGGCCTTAACATCCTTCCTAAAGTGTGGTACCCCGAATTGGGCACAATGCTCCAGCAGAGGCTTAACCAGTAACTTATAAAGGTTTAGGATAACTTCCTTGCTTTTGTACTCTATGCCTCGATTTATAAAGCCCCGGATCCTGTATGCTTTTTTAACAGCCGTATCAACTTGTTCTGCCACCTTCAAAGATTTTTGTCTGTGAAACCCCCAGGTCTCTCTATCCCTGCACCCCCTTTAAAATTGTACCATTTAGTTTATATTGCCTGACAATATTGAGATAGCATAGAAGTGTTTTTTTTTAGTGAGTGCTGAAAACTTATCAGATTTGACTTGGATGGTTCAAAATTCATCCATTTGAAATGATGGGGCCTGGAAGCCCCTGGGTCATGCCTTTGTACTGATGTTAATTCAGCTCTCTTGTATTGTTCGGGTCAGTGGCTCCTCTCAGCTGAATTTCTGATGATGTCATCAGCATTGTTGAAAATCAAAAAATTGGGAGATGGGATAAACAAAAAGACATTAGTCTTTGATTTTTTTAAAGAAGTATTGATGGTGTGATTTCTTTTTAATGAAACAAATAACTAACACACCATTACAAGAAACTAAAAAGGGAAAATAAATCCTAAATACATGGAACATACTTTACTGTTCATATGTTAATGAATAAATATTGAAATGATATCCACTGCTCCATACAGTATTCAAAAATATTTAAATGAAAATTACAGGAAGTGCTCCTTCATTGTGAATAGACTGATATTCAGAGCATAATACAATGAAACCAATGTAAACACATTAGAATGAGCTCTCACCTCATTGTTCAGGAGGGTGGGGAGGGATGATGTCAATCAGCACTTGAAAGCAAATGGCAGGAAATGGGAATGTTGTCCCTGTTAACAAATGCTGGTGAGGTTAATGCTGGCATACTATGGTCTGCCCAATAAACAAATAAGATTCTCTACTGTGTATCACTGGGGAAATGCGGTCAGTAACTGCAAATGATCATTTTTGTTAAGTTTTTATTTAACAAAACAAATGTGGCTGACACAACACAGCTTTGGCTCCGGCTGTGCTTCTTCCAGAATTGATATGGGTTGTATGTTATGTGGAATAGTCAGATTCTCAGTAATAGTGAATGGTCTGATGTGCCTCCAAAGGTGAGAAGAATGTAAAGCAGGAGTCTGTTGCTATGCAGTGATCATAATGCAGAGAAAATATAGTTATAGTAAAGTGAGGCAGTGGGGATTTCTGTTGGACCTCGCTAAAATTTGATGCAATTGTTGATTGCCTGATTAGATTGAAAGAGAGTGGTGCAGATTATGGCTGATCTCTGCCTTAATGTCCATTATAATGATCTTACAAGATCTGTTTTTATGTAATTTTTTTAAAATGTAATTGAGAAACTGGAAAGGCAGTGTTTGTGACAAATGCAAGTTCAGCATCCAGCTGGTATTTCTGGACACCAGAAGTTCTGTAAGTCATTGTGTTTGGCTCTCCTCTTCTCCCCTCCTCCCACACACTTGATTAGTCTTTTTGCATTTTAGCAAAACAAATAAGGTTGTTCTTTGGTGCTACATCAGTTACATATAACCAGTATAAGCATTAAAAAATAAAATCCCTGTACAGTTAATTACCATGAGATGGACTTCTTCAGTGGAGGCAGCTGCAAATTGCATTTGGGTAGCTTTGAGATGCATATTATGCATGTGTGTGTTTAGCTTTTGAAGCAAACAGACATTGTATGCTTGCTGGACCAGAGCACACAGCAAAATGGATACTGTGAAGCAGCTACTGCATGGGCATATGGTCTGTGATTTAGTATGCATTTAGTGCCTTCGTGTGCTGATGTGTATGTGTACATAGAAGACTGTTCTAAGCAATTGTTGAGTTTGTTGCAGCTAATTCAAGACCTTCTCCAGGTGATGTCATTCAATTATCTTAGCTGTAAAGTTATAATCCTGCTTCGTATCCAGTCTCTCTAGTGATAGATTTCATTTTGAAGCGGAGCACACAATCGATGGATGGACTCCCTAAGGGACCTACAAGGTTAGCTGATAGAAAACAGGCTCTTGATTATTACTTTATCCTAGCTTACCCATCTGTTAGTTCCATCTTTGCATGTGTAACTGCTTTGTAGTTGGAGGGGGAGGGTGGGGGTTGGGGGGGCGGGTGGTTTGGTGAGGAGATGAATCTCTGAAACAATACCGTCTGATTATTCCAAAACAAGAACCAGCCTGGGATGCATCATGAGCATTGTACTTTGATTTTGACTGTGTAGGTTATGTGTCAGACTACAGCATTGAGCCTTCTCAGAAGACATGGTGTGTGTTTCCTACGGGGACTACAGGCCGCTTTGTGTGAAAATTTTCTTCTGCCTTTTTTGTTTTTGAAAGGAACCTTTTTTACTATCCAGGAAATGGCTTTTCTTGTGTGTTGCTATGCCAACTACTTACAGCCATGGTGTTCTAAAGTAAGCATGATAATACAATTACTGTGTAATATTCTGTTTTGACATTAGTAAATTTGGCAGTTTATTATTTTGCTTGTGACATGTTCTTGTGGCTATAATAACTGCTCACATAGCATAGTGTGTTTGCCTCGTGTGCAAGAAATAGAAGTGTTAAATGAAACGTCAGTTACTGTCATGGTGTTAAGATTAATTGTTGAAAGTTGGTTAGCTCAGCTAAGCAGGGACCAGCAGTGACCACTCAGTCAGCATTGTTAGCAGCCAGGGAGGAGGTTCCTATTCATATGTACTGCCTTGATTCTTTAGTTGCGAATGGAACGGGAGTATTAACAATGCCTTGCTGAATGCTGGAGGCTGGTTTCTAGTCCTCGACTAATCTAATACTGCATTAAGCCTTTTGAGGGAATCTGTGTGCGGTCAGCCATTTTAGCTCTCTCACAACCATCGGATCTGCTCTTGTTCTGAAGGAAGCTAGATGTTTACTTTTACAGTGGCTTTTTTCCTTCCATATTTGAGGTTCTCCTAGTTTGTTTAACCTTTTCATTATGAGGAGAAAAAAGCATCTGCTCGATTGATCTTAGCTTCTGTGCCAAATCAAACCCTGTTGGTAGTGACACTTCAACTGCAGCTTTTCATGCTGTAATGGGTGAATTGATGAGCTGAAAGGAATTAGTCCATGATGTTTAAATTCAGTTCAGCACGTATTTCTTCATTATGAAACCATTAGCAATTGCAACTAATCATCCAATCATGGGGCAACAAGACAAAAACACAGTGAGTATTTTAAAGCTGCCTAGTGCTATAATTGAATATTATACCATATTAATATTTACATCATTACATTTTAAAAATTGCTCTGGTATTGATTACTTTGCTTTGGTGCTAGATCTCAGAGGCAGAGTTCAGCGTGATGGAATAGTCTAATGGCAGGAGTGTCACTTCAACTAATTGTCATTTAATGTACCACTGTCATTATAGATTTTTTTCCCAATACTGTTCTTGAGTTATTTAATTTATTTGTTTCTCAAAGTCTGTTTGTTATATGGAATCAGTTCAGTAGAAATTATCTCTACTTTTAGTTTTCTTCTAGCCATTGTATAGTCAGAGGTTCCAAATCGTTAGATACAGGATTTGTTGAGTGGCGGTCCAAATTGTCTAATAGATGTGAATTAACTATTCAAAGCACAACAGTACTCATTTAGTGCAGTATAAAAATGGAGACAGTTTTCTTCATTTTTGGGAATGTTCTGGCACAGTAGTTGTCTTTGGTGTCAAAAAGGCTGCTGAAAAACAATTGCATAGCTTGTGAATGCATATGTTAGAAGATAAATATGTAGCTTTTATTTTAGAAAGCATTTAACAAAACAAGGGATGTGCAAGTTGAAGTTGCGTCCTCTAGATATCCCAGTAAGTTCAATTTTAAATCTTGCAACACAAGCACCAAAATTGTTAGCAACTTAAGGGAAAACAAAGACACGAACTGGTGTTTTTATAATTGGTCCCTTGAGTCAGCTTTATCTTTATCACATTCGAATCCCTTGGTTCGCCACTGTGTTGTTTGTTTTCTACGTGGTGAATGTATGGAATGTGATGAACATAATTTTTTTGAGCAAGACTAGGTTCTCTGTATTTATACTCTGTCTTTGCATGGAGCTGGCCAAGGATAACTTAGATCTGGAGAGCAAATCCTTTATGATGGTTGACTAAGGTTAGTTGAGTCTAAAAATAAAATCTCCACAGCAGTTTTTCTAACATATTTTATGTATTAGACATAGTTGATGTAAGGAAGAAAGTGAGTAGTGGAACTGTAGGAATTGATAGTGATGGTTTTTATAGGACCATAAAAGGTATATAATTGTAAAATTAATGGAGCATATCAATCCAGATATTCTGACTAGCTAGAAACTGTGCAGTGAAGTTTAGAGGTAGATTATGGAGTTAGTAAGAGTTTCTCATGCTCAATAGATTATTTTTCTTCTCTAATAACTTTACAATTTCCACATTATGAACTTTAAAAGATGATAACTTATGAGTTGCCTATTTATTCAAGGTGTTAAAATGGCTTATGAAGTGGAAATGTAAATTTAGAAAAAGATTCAAGTTAAGGGATGCAAATGTAATTTGCAGGGTTTTTTTAAACGTAAGAGACTTGGAGTTGAACTGCAGGAATGTGTTAAAATGTAAAAAACTGATCATGACGATCATTCTAAAGTTTGAAAAAAAAACAAATTTTGTCTGATCAATGTGTTCTCCAATCTCTGTACATTTTTACGTTGCACCAGAAAAGGCTCTGCAGTGCATTTGGCTGATCCCAAGAACTGAGATCCTTCATCGTCCACTCCCTCAAATATCTAGTTTTAGCTTTGATTTTTCCACTTATCTGCCTCCATTGCTTGGTTGGGTAGTCTGTTCGATATGTTCCCTTGTATAAAACATTAAACTATCTGTGCATCTTCCTCTTTTAAGTTCAAATCCATGTGCCCTGCCTCTGGAGTTTGTGGCCATCTCGAATATGTTATTTGGTTTCAATTTCTCCTCTCTAGAATAAGCAATCCTCTCCTCATAGCTCAGATGCCTTAAGCTAAGTATCAGTTTTCTGTACTGCCTTCAATTCCTGGATATCCTTACTGTGGTATGATGCCCAAAATTTTGCACAGTATTCCAGGTGTGGCTGCACTAGTGCCTTATATAGACACTTACCTCCTGGGATTTGTGCTTTATCCTTCTGGCTATGCTTTCCTTACTGGTGTCACACATTGTACCGTTTTCAGTGAGCTGTCTACCAACATCCCCAGATCATTCTTCTATTTGTATCTTATAGTGCAGAGCCATTTAGTTTTATCTTCTCACTGTTTATTTCACTTCCTTAGTCTCATTACCATGCATTTGTCCATATTAAATTACATTTGCCATTCATCATCCCACCTTCCCAAACTATCCAGATTGCTTTGTATTTGGTTTGCCCCTTCCCTGTTAGTTGACCCTCCTTCCCCCCACCCCCAAATCTGCAGTTTAGAGAGTTGTGTTTCTGTCCCCAGCTCCAAGTCACATATGTACACATATCTGCAGCAGTGTCTCCAGCACTGATCTCTGTGGCGCCCTGTTAGTGACCCTTACTTCGTTGATGCCACCCCATTCACAACCACCATTTGCTTTCTCTGGTTTAGCTAATTTTGAATTAACCTCAGAACCTTGCCTCCTATTCCTATCTTGTAGACTAATTGCTTGTGTAACATGGTATCCATATCTTTGCTGAAATCTAAGTATTTGAAATCCACAAAATTTTCATCTTCATCAAAACTTATTTCCTTGAAGAGCTTCAGAAAATTTGTTAGGTTAGTCAGCCTTCCCATGAACCTATGCTAACTTATTCTTACCATACCATATCTTTCTAAATGTTTCATCATCCTCTCTTTCAAAATGCATTCTATTTCCTTGAGTTACAACAGATATTAAGCTCACTGGCCTGTCATTTCTTCGGTTGTTTCTATGCCTCTTTTTAAACATTAGTGATATGTCAGCTACTTTCCAATACTAGTGATGATGTGGAGATGCCGGTGATGGACTGGGGTTGACAATTGTAAACAATTTTACAACACCAAGTTATAGTCCAACAATTTTATTTTAAAATCCACAAGCTTTCGGAGGCTTCCTCCTTCCTCAGGTGAATGTGGAAATGAAATCCTCGAACCTATCGCATTTATAAATCACAGAACAATGCCTGGTGATTACAGATAGTCTTTTCAACTGCCCGTTGCCAAGGCAACCAAAGTGTTCAGACAGATAGGTGTTACCTACAGGGCCACCGGATATACAAACGTCCAGAACTAAAATAACAGATGATGTGGAGATGCCAATTAAAAAAACAGAGCAAGAGAGGCAGAAACATAGAAACATCCGGAAGGAAAAGACAGCAATTGACCCGTTATATTGAAAACAGATAACATTTGTTCGCTGGTGGGGTAACGTGTAGCGTGACATGAACCCAAGATTCCGGTTGAGGCCGTCCTCATGGGTGCGGAACTTGGCTATCAATTTCTGCTCGACGATTTTGCGTTGTCGAGTGTCTCGAAGGCCGCCTTGGAGTACGCTTACCCGAAGGTCGGTGGCTGAATGTCCTTGACTGCTGAAGTGTTCCCTGACTGGGAGGGAACCCTCCTGTCTGGCGATTGTTGCGCGGTGTCCGTTCATCCGTTGTCGCAGCGTTTGCATGGTCTCGCCAATGTACCATGCTCTGGGGCATCCTTTCCTGCAACGTATGAGGTATGAGGTAGACAACGTTGGCCGAGTCACAGGAGTATGAACCATGCACCTGGTGGGTGGTGTCCTCTCGTGTGATGGTGGTATCTGTGTCGATGATCTGGCATGTCTTGCAGAGGTTACCGTGGCAGGGTTGTGTGGTGTCATGGACGCTGTTCTCCTGAAAGCTCTCAAGACCAACCGCAACATCGTCATCAAACCAGCGGACAAAGGAGGAGCCATAGTCGTACAGAACAGAACAGACTATTGCAAAGAAGCATACCGACAACTGGACAACCAGGAACACTACAGACGGTTACCCGCAGATCCGACCAAAGAACACACCCACCAGCTCAACAAACTGATCAAGACCTTCGATCCAGACCTTCAAAGCATCCTACGCGCTCTCATCCCACGTTCTCCCCACGTGGGAGACTTCTACTGCCTCCCAAAGATACACAAAGCCAACACACCCGGACGTCCTATCGTATCAGGCAACGGAATCCTGTGTGAGAACCTCTCTGGATACATCGAGGGCATCCTGAAACCCATCGTACAGGGAACCCCCAGCTTCTGTCGCGACACTACAGACTTCCTACAAAAACTCAGTACCCACGGACCAGTTGAACCAGGAACACTTCTCACCACGATGGACGTCTCGGCACTCTACACCAGTATCCCCCACGATGACGGCATCGCTGCGACAGCATCAACACTCAACACCAACAACAGCCAATCTCCAGACGCCATCCTACAACTCATCCGCTTCATCCTGGATCACAATGTCTTCACCTTCGATAACCAGTTCTTTACCCAAACACACGGAACAGCCATGGGGACCAAATTTGCACCCCAATCCAATACGCCAACATTTTCATGCACAAATTCGAGCGGGACTTCTTCACTGCACAGGACCTCCAACCAACGCTATACACCAGATACATCGACGACATTTTCTTTCTATGGACCCATGGTGAAGAATCACTAAAGAGACTACACGATAACATTAACAAGTTCCATCCCACCATCAAGCTCACCATGGACTACTCCTCAGAATCAGTTTCTTTCTTGGACACACGAATCTCCATCAAAGACGGGCACCTCAGCACCTCACTCTACCGCAAGCCCACGGACAACCTCACGATGCTCCACTTTTCCAGCTTCCACCCTAACCACGTCAAAGAGGCCATCCCCTATGGACAGGCCCTGCGAATATACAGGGTCTGCTCAGACGAGGAGGAACACGATGGACACCTACAGATGCTGAAAGACGCCCTAGTAAGAACGGGATATGACGCTCGACTCATCGATCGACAGTTCCGACGGGCCACAGCGAAAAATCGCATAGACCTCCTCAGAAGACTAACATGGGACGCAACCAACAGAGTACCCTTCGTCGTCCAGTACTTCCCCGGAGCGGAGAAACTACGCCATGTTCTCCGCAGCCTTCAACATGTCATCAATGACGACGGACACCTCACTATGGCCATCCCCACACCTCCACTACTCGCCTTTAAACAGCCACCGAACCTCAAACAGACCATCGTTCGCAGCAAATTACCCAGCTTTCAGGAGAACAGCGTCCACGACACCACACAACCCTGCCACGGCAACCTCTGCAAGACATGCCAGATCATCGACACAGATACCACCATCAAATGAGAGGACACCACCCACCAGGTGCATGGTTCATACTCCTGTGACTCGGCCAACGTTATCTACCTCATACCTCATACGTTGCAGGAAAGGATGCCCCAGAGCATGGTACATTGGCGAGACCATGCAAACGCTGCGACAACGGATGAACGGACACCGCGCAACAATCGCCAGACAGGAGGGTTCCCTCCCAGTCAGGGAACACTTCAGCAGTCATGGACATTCATCCACCGACCTTCGGGTAAGCGTACTCCAAGGCGGCCTTCGAGACACACGACAACGCAAAATCGTCGAGCAGAAATTGATAGCCAAGTTCCGCACCCATGAGGACGGCCTCAACCGGGATCTTGGGTTCATGTCACGCTACACGTTACCCCACCAGCGAACAAATGTTATCTGTTTTTAATATAACGGATCAATTGCTGTCTTTTCCTTCCGGATGTTTCTATGTTTCTGCCTCTCTTGCTCTGTTTTTTTAATTGGCATCTCCACATCATCTGTTTTTTTTAGTTCTGGCCGTTTGTATATCCGGTGGCCCTGTAGGTAACACCTATCTGTCTGAACACTTTGGTTGCCTTGGCAACGGGCAGTTGAAAAGACTATCTGTAATCACCAGGCATTGTTCTGTGATTTATAAATGCGATAGGTTCGAGGATTTCATTTCCACATTCACCTGAGGAAGGAGGAAGCCTCCGAAAGCTTGTGGATTTTAAAATAAAATTGTTGGACTATAACTTGGTGTTGTAAAATTGTTTACAATTTCCAATACTAGGGCATTTCTAATGATTCCTAAAGATAGTGGCAAGGATACCAATATCAGTCGTCATGTCTTTAATACCTTTGTATGAAGACTTGTTGCTTTTTCTTTCCATCTCTAATTTTAACTGCATAACAACTGCATCTGTTCCTTACATGCTTCCCTTATTAGACTGCAAAGTTCTTGGTGCAGTCTGCCCTCCTGACCTGGTGTTCTATAGCCCATAGTTAGTTTCCTTCCCTCATGTCTCTCATCCCTATCCATAGGGTTTCCACCTTACTTGCACAGACCAGATAAGTTCATCTCTGTTATAATCAAGTTCTCCTTCACATAAAAGGCCATACCAGTTGAGTTTGTCTGTTCACTCTGAAAAGTAATCTGCATCCCTATACATTTTTAAAACATCATTGCTCTGTTTTAAAAATCCTAGGTTAGAAAGTATCTGTTCATGTTCGTGCTTTATTTGTGACAACTGCATTTTTGCATTTATGTACTTAATGACTACAATGATGAACAATTCGCTTTGGAATTACAACCTTTTTGTCGACTTAGGAAATTATTATTTTCAATTACCAACTTGTGTTGGATCTTCGCATCAACAGTAATTGCCAATAACTGCAAAATGCATCCTTCACAACACAGTTCAGGAAATCTTTAGAGGTGTGTTACTTTATTTCATACCCGATTATATTCAATATTGTCTCTACTGTATGTTCGTTCCCCTCATTAGTTCCTTCATATTATTCTCTGAGCAGGTACTATGCTCTCAGCTTCCTGCCAGTACCACAGATAAACAAATCAACGTGTGAACATGGCTAGCAATGGGAAATGCCTGGCATTTCTTGTATTCTTATCCTTGACCACTAGACCAACACTTCTGTGTGGCAATTATGTGCACGAATTCATGTCATACCACTCCTGAATCCTGATGTTGGAGCACCATCTACATCCCACATTTTTCATAAGCCGGTTATAACCTGAAACTATTACCTACGGGAGGTAATTTTTAACCTTGCTACCTGGGTGGTAACCTAGCAGGGTAGGTTGCTTGCCCGTTGTAGAACCCATCCATTTTGTTCCATTGAAAAACTGGAAACACTCAGCAGGTCATGCAGCATCTGTGGAGAGAGAAAACAGAGTTAATGTTTCAGGTCGATGACCTTTCAGGTTACTGCCCTGGCAGCAAAGTTCAAAATTACCCCCACAATAGTTCCAATATTTTCATGTTATCTTGAAACTTATTGCAGCTGGATGTCATTACAATACATAAAAGATTGATCTCACAAGGATCTTGTTATAATCTGGGTAGCTGTACTGTAATGCATGATTTTCCTGTATCTCTGTGCATGCATTTCAAACCAAAAAGCAAATGAGTAGTAAAACCATGTTCCAATATACAAATCGAGACATAATTTTTTTTGCTTGATGGATCTTTTGGGTGGTAATTTGGGAAACCATTCAAGGTGTATTGTAAAGCTTGTAAAATTAAAGATCACAAAGTACAAATGAGGGAGACCACATGGCCCATCTTGCTCATTCTTCCAGTTAAACTTATCATCCGCCTCTTGAATGATTTCAGAGATTTTGCCTCCACTACCAAGAATGCTATTCCAAGTATTAATCACTCTTTGGTGACGAGAACTGACCAGAACAAGATGTCACCTGACCAAAGCATTATATAGCTTCACTTTGATACTCTCATACTGTGTTGGTTTGTCATTAATGTTTTTCACTAATTGTTTCTGTAATAAGTTGTATCAGTCTAAGCATAAGCGTTAGATTATGAGAAGAGATAGCGAATTGTGTCGACAAATGAAAGCAAGCATGATCCTTAATCATTTGATTAGTAGAAAGTAATGACTAGAGCCAAAAATTTTGCTCCATATGTTTGTTCTCAAATGAACTGAAGCTATACTTAGTGTAGTGCTTGTTGCATAATCTTAATAGCTATTCAGAAGGAAGTTTCTGACAGCTGTATTTCTCTTCTCCATCCTCCAATATTGTAAGTTTACTTAAAAAAAACAAAATGGTATTTTCATTCAAGTGCAAAATACCATTATCTGGCCAAGAGTGGGCAGGCAGGTGTGCCATTCTTTGGTGTATGTCAGTAGTACTCTGAAACTGATCTCTAGGAAGTTTCTAAGAATGACATGGGTCAGCTGACCACCAAATGTTATTTTTATTATTTTCCCCATCATTCTAAAGAAATATCTGCCCTCTGTGGGATGAGGAATTTACTTTTCGGAACATCGCAGAATAGAGCTAAGTCCAACTACTAGGTTATGCAATATTTCACCACAATGTTTTGCCACAGGGCAGTTTCTGCAGCAGCTTTTGTTCACAATCTACTGCACCTAGCGTGTTAGTTGTGACTGTCGGAAGTTACTGAAGTATCCACATGTGTATTGTTGTCTTCCTATTGAGGCTTGGTATAAGAATCAATGACATCTGTAAGTTGAATCTTTCCCTACAACAAGCTTGCCAGCTTTTGGAACTGTTTTTGTTGATGACCACACTTGTTTTATAGTTATGCTACTTTATATTTTTTGAATGACTTCCACAACCTTGCCTGTTAACACCTTTTACAGAGGAATATTTGTGAGGGCTCCTCACATTTGTAGTTGTGAATGTGACAGGTATTGCATGTCAGAATTGCAGGTCATGACATTGCCATAAAGCTTGGGAGCAGTTCAGTAAATTAACATTACCTTATATCTGGGGTTTCTGTCAAGTTAAATGGCAAAAAAAAAATCATGTGGAACCCTACTGACTTGTCTTGAGAAGATTAATGTTTCCAGAGCTTGGTTAAACATAAATTTTGAACTCGATTTGATTTTCATTGTCCATCTTCAGTTTAAAAAAAACTTCGATGTATTTTGGGTCGGAGTTGTTTGGTGTATGAAAAATTAAAACATAATTCCTTGTCAGTAGTGTCTGGTATTTTTCTACACTTTTAGTACATTTTGACTTGGTTTCATGAAGCATTTTTGGGCTTTGTAATGTGTTGTAATTATATACAGCAAGGCTATATTTTAATTTTGAGGTCAAAGCCAGGTTTAAAATTTCACAAAACAGCTATCATCTTCTGTGTTGTCTAAACTGATGTGCAGGGTATTCCTCCAGAGTTAGAGTTGAATAAACATCACTAGAATCACTGCAGGAAATCTAGTAACATTTCAACTGCTGTAATTTTTTGACCTTCATAGTGTAATAGAATAGTGCAATCTGCTGTGTTGTAAACTGTTATGAATTTGTTGTGTCAATAATGTAATGCATTCAGTAGCATGTATGCTCTTATTAACATATTCTAAGAAATTGAGGAATGAGTTGATTTTAGGCATGTCATATTCATTAAGAATTTTTCTTTCATGTTTTTCCATTTTTTGTTTTATTTATATCTTTCTTTCTGGTTCCTTTGGCACATTGAAAGGATTTATTGAAGCACTTTTTTTTAACAGAGCAGGCCAACTTGATATATTCACATGTCACCGTAATAGTTGACAAAAGTCTGAAAAATGGTAGGTGGAAAAAGGGAAATGATGATGGGAAAAAGGATAGGAAGTGTAGCTTTCCTGAGCAGAATGGAAAATGGATAATGGATAACATGTTAAATCGATGTTTTTGTTAAGGTTCTTACTGGAGCCATTCTGACCCTTCTTATATTTTAGAAACATCTAAAATTATGTTCTTATATTCTATATTAGTATTATAGTTTGCATGCTTCTGAATGATTGAGGGATTGCCAAAAATAACTAAAATATCAGATTTTTCTTCTTTTAAAAAAAATAATGCCTAGCCATAGAATGGAAGCATGGAGAGATGAAGAGGTGATGATGACATCGAAACTTCCCAGGCTGATTGGCCCTGAGGCTGGGACAGCTGTTAGAATAATATCTTCATTAGGCCAGATTCCTATGGGGCTTAGATGCTTCTTGCAGAAACAAAATGCCTGAATAAAATGTCTATTATAATCAGAAAATGTGAAATGCGATTCTACCTTTATGTTAAAGGAAGCTCACTTCATAATCATACTTGGGTGTTTGTTGTTCATTGAGTGGAACCTTGTTCTAGAATTAAATTATATGAAAACCCAAATTTTCATTCTTTAGTTCCCTTGCCATAATAGTATTGTTTATTAATTACCATTTCTTCTTTTGCTTTCCATTTGGCAGTCAAGCTCAGAACAGCTCACAAATGTGAAAAGGCATTTCAATTTAGGTGTAGCTAGTTGGAATAATTCTGTCTTTCATATGATATTACAGTCGAAGCTTCTTAACATGAATTCCACTGTGCAGATCAAAAAAATTAGTTTAGTGAATCATTTTCTTATTATTTAAATATCATTGCAGTATCTCTTCTTGAAAAACAATCTGTTATGATTCATTTCTTATTTTATTTAGTCCGTTTCTATTCATTTAAAAAAGGGTGCTGTTCCATTTCAAAAATGGCAGTAAGGATTAAGATTGGCTGAGAGAAAACGACTAAGTTCAGAGGTGTAAGGACACTATTGAAATGACTAGATCAATAAAGAATCTGATGTGGCTTTTGCATTGCAGTTTTCTTCTTATCTGGTGTCAGGAGAATGGCTATGGTTTCCCTTGGTTTTATTATTCATCTGGCCCCATTCTCCATAGGTCTGGTTAGAGGTTGCTCTGTAATATAAAGATCCATTTCAACATCAACATGCATGTGAAGATCATCATAAAATACTGCTTCAGATCACTTAAGTTCATGGTGTGAGCAGGCCTGTCAATCAAAACATAATGCAGTTACACATCATAAGTGACATTTATGATGCATAACTGCATCATGTGTTGATTGACAAACATGTTTTAAAAGCATTGAGACAGAAGGTTGTTAAAATGCTAAGGGGCTAGGCATTGAAGTTGTATTCCCAAAGACTGTAAACAATAAGGAATTTATTATGTCGGTAATTGATAAACATCTTACACCAATTACGTTGGGAGGTGCCTGACCTAAGGTGCTCGACACGGGTTGTTTGGCATATGCCCTCTCGGGTTATGAACACAAGGTATGGACAGAGACAGAATCATGCTGACAGTCAGATTTTTTTTAAACAGAAAGCTGCAAGGGTACGCTTTTGCAAGATGTGGAAGATTAGAATTTAGGAGGGTACGTTATTTTTTTTAAGCCCAGCAAGATGACCCACTGATGTGGAGGAGGGTAGCACATTCATTATTTTGTATTATTAGCAAAGGTAAGTTGTACTGATTGAACTAAGTCAGTCTGATCGTAAGTGTTGCTCTGTATGTTCACTTGCTATCAAATAAAGCAGCTCATATCTGGCCTTGTCTTACCAAATCTTTTCTTGACTTGCCTTTGAAAAGATTGAAGAGATGCACATGGGAGTATGTGTGAAAGACACCAATGTCCAGTTTAGATCATAAAGGGGTACTATTGTTACACTCCTGGGTCACACTATCATAGAGTTAGATATTGGATAGTATGGGCACACATCCAGACGTAATAATCATCTACATGCTGCCCCTCGGCGACATCATCCAAAAACACGACGTCAGGTTCCACATGTACGTTGATGACACCTCACCACCACCTCTCTCAACTCCTCCACTGGCTCTGTGTTGTCAGGCTGCTTGTCCAACATCCAGTACTGGATGAGCAGGAATTCCCTCCAATTAAACATCGGGAAGACTGAAGCCATTGTCTTTGGCACCTGCCACAAACTCTGTTCCCGAGCCACCGACTCCACTCCCTCCCTGGCCACTGTCTGAGGCTGAACCAGACTGTTCACAGCCTTGGCGTCCAATTGGACCCTGAGCTGATCTTCCAACCCCATATCCTCTCCATCACAAAGACAGCCTACTTTCACTGCTGTAATATCACCCGTCTCCATCCCTGCCTCAGCCCATCTGCTGCTGAAATCCTCATTCGTGCTTTTGTCACCTCCAGACTCAACTATTCCAGTGCTCTCCTGGCCAGTCTCCCATCTTCCACCCGCCATAAACTTAAACTCTGCTGCCCGTATCCTAACTTGCACTAAGTCCCGTTCACCCCTCACCCCTGTGCTCGCTGACCTATATTACCCTGGTCCACCAACTCCTCATTTAAAATTCTCATCCTTCTGTTCAAAGCCCTCCATGGCCTCGCTCCTCTCCATCTCTGCATCCTCCTCCGGCCCGACAATCCTCCAATTCTGGCCTCTTGTGCATCCCCAACTTTCTTCGACCCACCATTGGCAGCTGTGCCTTCAGCCATCTAGGCCTTAAGCTCAGAAATTCCCTCCCTAAGCCTCTCCGCCTCTCCATCTCTCTCTCCTCCTTTAAGACAGTCCTTAAAACCTACTTCTGACCAAGCTGTTGGTCACCTGTCCTAATGTCTCCTTCGGCTCAATGTCAATTGTTTTGTCTGATTTTGCTCCCGTGAAGCCCCATGGTATGTTTTACTACGTTAAAGGTGTTATATAAATCATGATGTGGAGATGCCGGTGATGGACTGGGGTTGACAATTGTAAACAATTTTACAACACCAAGTTATAGTCCAGCAATTTTATTTTAAATTCACAAGCTTTCGGAGGCTTCCTCCTTCCTCATTTCCAACAACGTTCACCTGAGGAAGGAGGAAGCCTCCGAAAGCTTGTGAATTTAAAATAAAATTGTTGGACTATAACTTGGTGTTGTAAAATTGTTTACAATTATATAAATCAAGTTGTTGCTGTTGTTATTGTTGTAAGGTGTTCAGACTGTTTACAGGTGTGATCAGCACCACTTTACCCGAGAGAATATGTAAAGCAAGGCCCACAATTGTAAGAATTGCAAAAAAAAAACTTTTTCGTCACATTTCCCAGTCCTTTGCAATGCAGTTTGCCATTTTCAGCCTTATGCATCTTTGGGGGTGGGTTGGGGATGGGTGGGAGTTGAAAATAGTTGTTTTTTGGGTCGCGACCGCAACCCGGCTTTATTTCCGGTTTTAACGTCGGCGTGTAAAAGGACAGGCTTCCCACTGGGAATGTAAAGTCTGAAAATTTTGTGGTTGCGACCCAAAAAAACCCAACTATTTTCAACTCCCACCCGCCCCCAACCCACCCATTCTTAGGGTTTAAAATCACCCCCTTTGTGTTTGCATCCACCCAAGTGAAAATAACTGGCTTGTGATATTTAGCGGACCAGGAGCAAAGGCACTAGACCTGACCATAGATTTCTAAATGCACGGAAATCTGAGTCTATGCTGTCATCAGAACACTGGATGTTGGTTTTTTTTTAAGTGCCAATGGCCATGAGAATACTGTTGGCATTCCAGCAAATTAAAAGTGCCTTGAAATGAATGCCCATTTACCAGATTTAATTCAGCAGTTTCATACTGTTAAGAGTTCAAAGTTCGGCAGTTTCTCCTTTGAACACCATTGTTTAAACAAAAATAAAATGGAGCACCGATGGTGAACTCACTTCAAAAGTAGTCCATCAGACAAGTACCTAAGAATTCCTGAATATAGCTTCAATAGGTTCTGATTAATTAATGATAGCATACTATTGAATTGACTCCATTGTGCATTTTTAAATTTGTCAGATTATCATTGTAAAAGAGCTTAAAAAACGCTGAGCTGTAAATTAGAATCTTGTGGAATAAATGGTAATGAAAACTGGCTAAATGCCCGTAGGCAGAATGTTGTAGTCAATGGATTTGGAGACCGGGTACCAGTGGTGTCCCGCAAGGATCAGTGATCGGAACGTTGCTATTTACTATTTTCATTAATAATTTAGATGTAGGTATTGGAATGATTCGCAAGTCTCCAGATGATACCAAGATATGTGCGTATATTAGGACTGTAGAGGATGCTCAACTACTGTAAGCAGGTCTTGATGTGTTGGAAGAATGAGCCCATGTTGTAAATGATGTTTAACTTAGAAAAGTGTAGTGTTATGCACGTGGGCAGATCAAATGCTGAATATACTTATACCTTACAGGGGACATAATTAAAGCCAGTGATGAAAGAAAGAGATTTAGATATTTTAGTGTATCACTCTCTAAAGGGTCAGGACCAATGCCGTGAAGCTATAGCTAAAGCAAACAGGGTTATTGGTTGTATTCAGAGGACAATTCACTATAAAATATGGACAAAAGAGCTGAGTTCCAGAGGTGAGGTGAGAGTGACTGGCCTTGACATCAAGGCAGCATTTGACCGAGTGTGGCACCAAGGAGCCCTAGTAAAATTGAAGTCAATGGGAATCAGGGGGATGTTCGCTGATGATTGCACAGTGTTCAGTTCCATTCGCAACCCCTCAAATAATGAAGCAGTCCGAGCCCGCATGTAGCAAGACCTGGACAACATTCAGGCTTGGGCTCATAAGTGGCAAGTAACATTCGCGCCAGACAAGTGCCAGGCAATGACCATCTCCAACAAGAGAGAGTCCAACCACCTCCCCTTGACATTCAATGGCATTACCATCGCCGAATTCCCCACCATCAACATCCTGGGGGTCACCATTGACCAGAAACTTAACTGGACCAGCCATATAAATACTGTGGCTACGAGAGCAGGTCAGAGGCTGGGTATTCTGCAGCAAATGACTCACCTCCTGACTCCCCAAAGCCTTTCCACCATCTACAAGGCACAAGTCAAGAAGCTCGACACCATCCAAGATATAGAAGCCCGCTTGATTGGCACCCCATCCACCACCCTAAACATTCACTCCTTTCACCACCGGCGCACAGTGGCTGCAGTGTGTACCATCCACAGGATGCACTGCAGCAACTCGCCAAGACTTCTTCGACAGCACCTCCCAAACCCGCGACCTCTACCACCTAGAAGGACAAGAGCAGCAGGCACATGGGAACAACACCACCTGCATGTTCCCCTCCAAGTCACACACCATCCCGACTTGGAAATATATCGCCGTTCCTTCATCGTCGCTGGGTCAAAATCCTGCAACTCCCTTCCTAACAGCACTGTGGGAGAAACGTCACCACACGGACTGCAGCGGTTCAAGAAGGCGGCTCACCACCACCTTCTCAAGGGCAATTAGGGATGGGCAATAAATGCCAGCCTCGCCAGCGACGCCCACATCCCATGAACGAATAAAAAAAAAACAACGCTTACAATTTTCTCCTTGTCCAAGACCTTGGTTAAGCGTCAGTTAGAATAGTGTGTTCAGTTTTGGTCTCCTCACATGATGGGGGATATTGAGGCTCTGGAAAGGATGCAGAGGAGGACCACAAGATTAATACCTAGTTTAAAATACCTTAGTTACATAGATAGGCTCAAAGAGCTGGATCTTTATACTTTAGAAAAGCGTATGGACGATTGATTATTATTTTATAAACCTCAACGGGACTAGATTGTGTTGATCTGGACCAATTATTTAACTCAATAGGTTAGGCAGGACCAGGACTCACGCTTATAAGTTATGTAAGGGCAGAAATAGGTTGGATGTTAGGTGGTTCTTTTCTCAGACAATGGACCTGAATTCCTTCATCGAGAGCTGGACCTGTTTCTGGCTGGGGTGGAGATCACCTCGTACAAGATGTAGCTGCCCTATATTGTAAAGCGGGATCTATGTAATCTCCTGGACCAGTTTTGATTGTCCAAAGGGTTCGGAGAGGAATTGTCCAGATTTTTTTTTACCTATATATCCCTGTGAGGAGGAAAGACTCCACAAAAAGGGTGAACCAACCATGGCTAACTAAGGAAGTCAAGGATGGTATCAGGTTAAAAGAAAAAGCATACAACATGGCAAAGATTACTGGTAAGCCCGAAGATTGGGAAAACTTTAAAAACCAGCCAAGGATGACTAAAAGAATAATAAAGAGGGAGAAAATAAATTGTGAGAATAAACTAGCAAGAAATATAAAAACTGACAGTAAAAGCTTCTACAAGTATATAAAAAGGAAGAGGGTAGCTAAAGTAAACATTGGTCCCTGAGAGGATGAGACTGGAGAAATAATAATGGAAAACAAGGAAATGGCAGAGG
Source organism: Heptranchias perlo (assembly GCF_035084215.1). Classification (NCBI taxonomy): domain Eukaryota; kingdom Metazoa; phylum Chordata; class Chondrichthyes; order Hexanchiformes; family Hexanchidae; genus Heptranchias; species Heptranchias perlo. The sequence continues at coordinate 151,431,294 of NC_090325.1, read as the reverse complement.
AATTGGAACAGATATGTTGTATCTGTCTTCACAGTAGAAAACACTAATAACTTACTAATAATAGTAGAAAATGAAGGGGCAAAGGGGCGGGAGGAACTAAAAACAATCACTATCACCAGAGAAAAAGTACTAGGTAAACTAATGGGTCTAAAGGCTGACAAGTCTCCTGGACCTGATGGCTTGCATCCGAGGGTCTTAAAGGAAGTGGCTACAGAGATAGTAGATGCATTGATTGTAATCTTCCAGAATTCACTAGATTCTGGAAAGGTCCCAGCGGATTGGAAAACCGCAAACGTAACGCCCCTATTCAAGAAGGGAGTGAAATAGAAAGCAGGTAACTAGAGACCAGTTAGCCTAACATCTGTCATTGGGAAAATGCTAGAATCCATTATTAAGGAAGTAGTAGCAGGACATTTGGAGACTCATAATACAATCAAGGAGAGTCAACATGATTTTATGATGGGAAATCATGTCTGACAAATTTATTAGAGTTCATTGAGGAAGTAATGGGCAGGGTGGATAAAGGGGAACCAATGGATGCAGTATATTTGGATTTCCAAAAGGCATTCGATAAGGTGCCACATAAAAGATTACTGCACAAGATAAGAGCTCATGGTGTTGGGGTTAATATACTGGCATGGATAGAGGATTGGCTAACCAACAGAAAACAAAGAGTCGGGATAAAAGGGGCTTTTTCAAAATGGCAATCTGTGGGGTGCCGCAGAGATCAGTGCTGGGGCCTCAACTATTTACAATATATATCAGTGACTTTGATGAAGGAACAGAGTGACTTGTGCCCAAATTTGCTAATTAAACAAAGATAGGTGGAAAAGCAAGTTGCGATGAGGACACAAAGTGTCTGCAAAGGGATATTGACAGGTTAAGCGAATGGGCAAAAATTTGGCAGATGAAATATAATGTGGGAAAATGTGAAGTCATCCACTTTGGGATGAAAAATAAAAAAGCAAACTATTATTTGAATGGAGAAATATTACAAAATGCTGCGGTACAGAGGGATCTGGGTGTCCTCGTACATAAAATACAAAAAGTCACCGTACAGGTGCAGCAGGTAATCCAGAAGGCAAACGGAATATTGGCCTTTATTTCTAGGAGGATGGTGTATAAAAGCAGGGAAGTCATGCTACAACTGTACAGGGTGCTGGTGAGAACTACGTACAGTTCTGGTACCCTTATTTAAGGAAGGACATGCTTGTATTGGAGGCAGTTCAGAGCAGGTTCACTAGGATGATTCCGGGTATGGAAGGGTTGTCTTATGAGGAAAGATTGAACAGGTTGGGTCTATACTCATTGGAGTTTAGAAGAATGAGAGGAGTTGGGGACGAAGGAGGAAGCCTCCGAAAGCTTGTGATTTCAAATAAAGCTGTTGGACTATAACCTGGTGTTGTAAGACTCCTTACATTTGTCCACCCCAGTCCATCACCGGCATCTCCACATCACAGATTTTTGATCAACAAGGGAGTCAAAGGATATGAGGAAAGGGCGGGAAAGTGGAGTTGAAGTAAAAATCAGATCAGCCATGATCTCGTTAAATGGCGGAGCAGGCTTAAGGGGCCGAATGGCCTACTCCTGCTCCTATCTCTTATGGTCTCATTGGTCTGGGTTTTTATCTTTTTTCGCTTCTCCCAGGAAATTACATTGCTCCAGGCGTGCGGGAAGTGTCTGTATTGTGATGCACTAGGCATCTCAACTATACAGACCAATCGGTGGAATGTTTGTTCGTATGTTCGTAATAATTGGAGGCACACGAATCTAGTGGGTCAATATTTAACATGTTGCAGCTGTTCAGGTTTGACCCTGGAACTCACTTTTGGAGCAATGAGAAGGGCAGCACAGAGTCTTTCTGTTCACTTATAAGGAGAAAGCTAAGTTCTAGGCTTATGGTTTAAAAACGTACCGAGAGCTCTGCTCACTGGCCTGTGACTAATAGTAAAATAAAATCTAATTTTGGAAAGAGCAGATAGAATAGTTGGCACTTTTCTAACATAAAAAATTTCAAGTTTCTTAAACAAAATGCCAAGTTGAGTCTGGTTCAGTTGCAGTTACACTGATCATCTAGCATCACTGAAATCACCATTTTGTAGTGACACAAGATAGAACCATAGAATCATAGAAAAGATACAGCACAGAAGGGGGCCATTCAGCCCATCATGTCCGCGCCGGCTTGAAGAACAACCAGGTGCCCATTCTAATCCCACCTTCCAGCACCCAGTCCGTAGCCCTGCAGCTTACAGCACTTTAGGTGATGTGTAGCATAACTGTATTGCCTGATCAAATAACATAGGTGCAGAAGTCGCGTTTATTATGAAATTAATTCTAGGGGGTAACTAACTTTTGTAACAAGATTGTGCTATGTTTTCAATCTCTGTCCCAAATTTATGGTATTTTTGCAGTAAGCTTATACTATATATATTTTCCCAACTGGCTCAAGAACTGAAGAGGGCCAGGAATAGATTGCTTGCTAGTCCACCTATGTAGGACAGCAGGTCAGAGCATTTAATTTAAATGCTGTTTCTTGAAGTTGGGGTTTGATCAATTTAGAATTTCAAGTGTGAAGTATACACTAATGTTAAATGGAACACCTGTCAAATCTTTTGAGAAAGAGGATTAACTACTTTGTGTGACTTGTGTAATCCTGATCAAATCTATGGGTGGCATCTATTGGCATAAATCAGTTGGAGTTAAGAATGCAGCCAATTTACATTTACATCAAAGTTTCTGATGTAATCTGACATGACTGATGTCATTTTTCCTGAAGTGTTTCCATTATCAGTTTAGAAGTTAAATTCAAGTTCATTTAGCACTTGCATTTCCTGAAAAAAAATTCTACTTTGCATGTATTTATATCAGAATGTCCAAATTATTTTATTGTACCATTGAGATCTGTTAATGTCTGGTTGGGATCTCTTTGGGATACAGATAACTTCAAGAAGATTTGGTGGGCGATGGAAGATTGGAACCGAGTTAATCCTCCATGGCAAACTCAGAACCAGGCAAATCCACAGTAGTTCAGGGCACTGTTGATTATTGACCAGCCAGCCTGCAGAGGTAGCCGTGTCACTGGGGGTTGAGATTCTTTCCGATTGACTCCATATAACAAATTAGTGCCTTAACAAATAGGATGGTCCTGACTGGACAAGCAGTATTAAGTTTACCAGTGTCTGTGCTGGTAAGCTGTACAGTTCTAGGCTAACTCCAGCAAGAGATCTGCACATACTTGGGAGCCCCTTAGCTTTGGCTTTTGCGCTTATGCCCTCTGATGTTGGATAACTGGGGTGTTTTCCTATGCAGAGAAAGTATGCACTCTGTTTCTGGCAAACAGAAAATCTACCTATGAGGATTTTTCAGTAATCTGGTGTGGAGACTTTCAAACAATGCACATGGCCAAAAAAAATCTATCCCCTATAACAACACATCATTATTCAGTAGCCAGTGCCAGCCTTAGCTGTGTAGTTAAGATGCTTACTCATTTCCATCATTGAATGTAAGGGGTGAAAAACAAAGTGTTGATGTATTATGGCAAATGATATGGTCTATGATGAATTGAGCATCTGATGTGGAAATTTACATGCATTGAGCTTGTATTTTGGGTGTGAAATGGGCGCAAAGCATACAGATTTAGCAGTGGGATGGCTTGCGTCCAATCTGCGCAGGCATTGGTCCACTGACAAATTTATGGGGCCCATTTTTGGGTGTCCTGGGTAGCCCCTTGCATATGTAAATTAGGGGCTTAACACCTGTTAAAGGACTCCTTTGACAAATTGGTCACAAATTAGTGGACAGGCGTTGCGCCTGCCCTCACTCAGCATTCTTCAGTCTCAGGTGCACGCTGCTCATGCGGCACCAAGTCTGGGTCCAAACTAATTTCTACCCCACCGCCCCCCCCCCCCACCCCCCCGTATGGATCCCTGTTGGTTTGAGATTTGTGCATAAACTCGTGGTTGTGTTAGTCCACAAATTGGCTCCAAAACAACATTGCAGTGCCACTTTGCCCCATGCTGCATCTTATAAGACCACCTTGATTTTATTAAATTCCATCCCATGTTCCAGGAGGTTAGGGATGTATTCGCATATGTGAAAATTCAGCTGCCTTTGTATAATAGGGCATATTTTGGAGCACTAGTCCTTTAAAATGGAAGCTGAAAAAGCAGGTTACAAAAGCATGGGGTCATTCATCATCAGTAGATTGTGGTCCAAGTAACTGTTGTACTCATTCCGGCATGGTCCCAACGGCAGAGCTACCAGCAGCTGGAGAAACTATATGGGTTTACTGGACTGCTAGCCTCAGAATCCTCAAATTTCCTTGTACTATTTCAGTGGGAGCATTTGTTTACATTGACTAGCTTGCTGACTACAACCTGTTCTGGCAGAGATTGAGACATAGCGGGACCTTCTAGATCTAGTATTGGAAGGGTGGTTTTCCTCAGCTGGAGTAATGGGATAGTAGGAGAGCGTTTATCCTCAGAAGTGGTTATAATTTTCCTTTCTTGGTTACTGTCATGCCAGCCTGGTTTGGGGTGGGGGGGGGGGAGAATATTAGGTAGATGCAGTTCAGAGGGAGGAAAGCAATAGAGAGTGACCATCCTAAGTGTGACATCACCAGAAGTCCTCACAAATAAAATGTTTGTGAGATTTACAATAAAATCCTAAAGAAAATGACTGCCTTTTGGTGCTACACAGTGGTCAGCTAAGAATTAGATTTAACCAGAGTCTTGTCACTGAGCTTGAAGGACAACACTACCCTAACTGTGACTGGAGAGAGACAATAAAATTAACCAGTTTACTCTAATGCAAATTGTTCTATTTCTATAATACATCACTCACTCAAACACTCTGATATACTGGACGTGAAATTGGATTTTGGAGGTAGCACAAAACTCGTGATAATGAATCGGCAGCCCATTTTACACTCCACCCAATTTTCTGTTCCATTGACCTTAAAAGGCCATTCTTTTGAAATTGTTCTACATTACCTTCTATTTAGCTGTCGTCTTCCAATGTTTTAAGAATCTTTTGAAAAGCAGTTGGATTCTATCATATATCTCAATTAACTGTAGATGACTGACCTTACGCCAGTAGCTTTGTTGAGTTAGAATTAGACCAAAGCTCACTACAATGACAATAACTCTCAGCTTACCTTAAATTGTTCAGTTTGTAGCTATACAGAAATTTAATTCTGTGCATTATAGTTCTGAAGGGCTAAAAGGTTAATCATGAGGACAGGTTGCATTGCTTGTATTCCCTTGAGTATAGAAGATTAATGGGTGATCTAATTGAGGTGTTTAAGATGATTAAAGGATTCGATGAGTAGATAGAGAGAAACTATTTCCTTTGGTGGGAGAGTCCAGAACAAGGGGGAATAACCTTACAATGAGAGCTAGGCCGGACAGGGGTGACGTCAGCAAGCAAATCTTCACACAAAGGGTAGTAGAAATCTGGAACTCTCTCCCTCAAAAAGCTGTTGAGGCTTGGTCAGTTGAAAAATTCAAAACGGAGATTGATAGATTTTTGTCACGTAAGGGTATTAAGGGATATGGAACAAAGGCAGGTAAATGAAGTTGAGGTACAGATCAGCCATGATCTAATTGAATGGCATCAAGCTTGAGGGGCTGAATGGCCTACTCCTGTTCCTTTGTTCCTAAAAGAAAAATACAATAACATTTGGGCATTATGACTGAGGTGTTTGCTTTGCTGTAGTGTGTATTCATTTGTTTCAAATACTGTGCCATTTAACGAAGAATTGAAGGACTGTTCCGTTATCACCAAGAAACTTGCGCAGAGTATTCATGAAACTGATCATTTTGTCTATCTACGTGAGTCATGGTGCAAAAGACACTTCAATGATATCTGAGAGACATTCAAAAAGTGTATTATAGCAAGGGACACATTAGATAGTGTTTTATGTGGTTTCCCGATTCCCGATTAAGGTAAAAGCAATGAACAACATGTATTAAATCTTAAGGCCATGCTATATTAGTGGAATAGTAAGAGGACTAATGTATGTTGGTACAGTTTCTGAAAATACTAGTAACATGTCACATGAATGACTCCTGATAACTAGTAGAAATACATTTAAACATGCTTGCAGATGATTTAGTTCATTAACATGAAAGAATTATTTGTGAGTTGTATCTGTAAGATGCTGTGCTCAGTTGGACATGGTTTGCACTCAAGGTATCTTCACTGATTATCTTGTTCCTTTTAAGTTTAGACTAAAAATATTTGAATGTGTTGCTTTACTTTTTGGGTCTTTTGATGGTACCTAGCTCTTTGTACTAGAGTAGCCCATACATCTTCGAATATAGATATGCATGCTACATCGGATCAGTTCTGTAGTCCTGCCACATTCAGTCATGAATAGTGTTGGACAATTAAGTAACTAACGGGAGGAGGAGGATCCATGAACATTCCCATCCATAATGGTGGCGGAGCCCAGCCTGTGAGTGCAAAAGACAAGACTAAAGTGTTTGCAGCCATCTTCAGCTGGAAGCATTCACCTGAGGTCCACACCATCAGAGATGCCGATCGCCAGCTAATGCGATTCACTCCATGTGATATCAAGAAACGGCTGAGTGAACTGGATACAGCAAAGGCTACGAGTACCAACAACATCCCGGCTGTAGTGCTAAAGACCTGTGCTCCAGAACTAGCCGCGCCTCTAGCCGAGCTGTTCCAGTACAGCTAATACACTGGCGTCTATCCGACAATATGGAAAATTGCCCAGGTATGTCCTGTCCACAAAAAGCAGGACAAATCCAATCCGGCCAATTACCATCCTATCAGCCTACTCTCAATCATCAGCAAAGTGATGGAAGGAGTCACTAACAGTGCTATCAAGTGGCACTTACTCACCAATAACCTGCTCACCGATGCTCAGTTTGGATTCCACCAGGGCCACTATGCTCCAAACCGCATTCCAACCGTGGCCCAAATATGGACAAAAGAGCCGAATTCCAGAGGTGAGGTGAGAGTGCCTGCCCCTGACATCAAGGCAACATTCGACCAAGTGTGGCACCAAGGAGCCCTAGTAAAACTGAAGTCATTGGGGATCACGGGGAAAACTCTCCAATGGCTGGAGTCATACCTAGCACAAAGCAAGATGATTGTGCTTGTTGGAGGCCAATCATCTCAGTCCCAGGACATTGCTGCAGGAGTTCCTCAGAGCAGTGTCCTAGGCCCAACCATCTTCAGCTGTTTCATACGAACATACGAATTAAGAGCAGGAGTCGGCCATTTTATCAAATCATGGCTGATCTGATTGTGACCTCAACCCTTCTTTCCCGTCTACCAAGTATAACCTTTGACTCCCTTGTTAATCAGCAATCTATTTGACTCAGCCTTAAAAATATTCAATGACCCTGCCTCCACTGCTCTCTGGGGAAGGGAGTTCCACAAACTCACGACCCTCTGAGAGAAAAAAATTCTCTTCATCTCAGTCTTAAATGGGAGACCCTTATTTTTAAACTGTGGCCCCTAGTTCTAGTCTCTCCCATAAGGGGAAACATCCCCTCAACTTCTACCTCTTCTAGTCCCCTTAGGATCTTATACATTTCAATAAGATCACACCTCATTCTTCTAAACTCCAATGTATACAGGCCCAACTTGTCCAACCTTTCCTCATAAGATAACCCCCTCATCCCAGGAATCAGTCGAGTGAACCTTCTCTGAACTGCCTCCAAAGCAATTATGTCCTTTCTTAAATAAGGAGACCAAAACTGCACACAGTATTCTAGATATGGTCTCACCAATGCCCTGTACAACTATAGCAAACATCTCTACTTTTATATTCCATTCTCCTTGCAATAAATGACAACATTCCATTTGCCTTCCTAATCACTTGCTGTACCTGCATACTAACTTTTTGTGATTCACGTATTTGGACACCCAGATCCCTCTGTACCTCTGAGTTCTGCAGTCTCTCTCCATTTAAATAATATACAGCTTTTCTATTCCTCCTGCCAAAGTGGACAAGTTCATATTTTCCCACATTATACTCCATCTGCCAAATTTTTGCCCACTCACTTAACCTATTTATATCCCTTCACAGACTCCTTGGGCCCGATTTTAGCACCCGCTACCGGGTGCGTTCTCGGCGGGGGGGCCCCGAAAATCCCGAAATCCAGGTGCGGGACCAGATCACGCCTCGATCCCGCCCACTTCCGGGTTCCCCGATGACGCGCCGGCGTGCGCGTGCAGCCCCCGCTGGTGGGAATCCCGCAGGCAATTAAAGCCAGCGGGATGCCACTTGAGAGTATTTACTTTGCTTGTTCAGGTCATTAACTGACCTGATTAAGGGACTGTGTGTGATTTTGGATAAACATGGGACTGTTTCACACAGTGGGGGAAACACTCCCAGTTGAAATGGACGTGTTGCAGCTGTCAGCCTGTGGCAGCTGCAAAGGTCCATTTGACAGGTGGCGGGGGGGAGACCCTCAGCCATTGCAGGAGGCCGCTCTGTCACTTGGGACAAAGTTTGGCCTCCACCACCCTCCTCCTGATGGTCGAAGTCATCAACCTGCACACTTACCCCGGGGTCCGGAGACATGTACCTACCTTGCGGACCTCCTCAGATGTACATCTTGCGGATGGGGGCCGCCGTAGCTGCGGTCATGACCTCCTCGGAGAGCGAACAGCATCACCAGCCTCGCCATCCACGCCGTCCACCTCTGACACGTGGAGCTCCACAACAGAGTGCTGAGTGCTGTGACACATCCACCTGTACAGCAGGAGGGAGGGCTACCGCAGAGAGAGATGCGTCGCAGAGGGCACTACCCTCGCCACACGTTCCACAGACCGAGGTTCAGCCTCCTGGACCTCTCTGAGCAGCAGTGCACACGGAGGCTCAGAGTCAGTCGACATGTAGCCGTGGACATCTGCAGCCTCTTTCATGCCGAGCTGCTCCTGGCTGGCCTGTGCACCATGTTCCTACCTGTCGCTGTCAAAGTCACCACTGCCCTCCCGAACTTCTGCTCCACAGCCTTCCAGGCTGCAACCGGGGACATCCCCGATGTCTCTCAGTCGTCTGCGTAGAAGAGCCCTGCAAATACACCTACACCCACTCTGCAGTGACACACTGGGTGGCATCAGTGGTGGGTCCTCATAGGGATACCCAGGAGCGGGCATTATTGCACAAAACCGGACAGGATTCGCGAAGACATGGCAGTAGTGGTGCCAATATAATATGTGATGTGAGTTGTTGTTTAATTCAATAGAAGTAAGAACCATGACAAACCCTCAAACACCCTTGTGCATCCCCTTCATGCTCACGACACGTTTGCCTTACACTGCCTACTGCACATATGTGATGCATGCCCTGTGGCTGCAGCACAGGTGGTGGCAGTTTGAGTGAGGCTGGCCGTGAGAGAGATGCACGAGAGGGTGAGTATGGGATAGAGCCATGAGATTGTATGAGGATTGGGTTGCGTGGTAGTGGCGGGGTGAGTACTCGCGAGGTGAGTAGGTGCAGGTAAGATGAGGATGAGGTTTGAGTGGGTATGAAGGGTGATGTGACAGAGTAGTGTTGGCAGTGCCGAAGGAGATGTGGGGTGTGGGCAGTGTTGTGGCAGACGGAGTGTAGGGGAAAGACTACGTGTTCTCACTGTGGCTGACCTACTGAGGTCATAGGAGCGCCTCCTGCACTGTATGCAGGTGGGCGATATGTTGGTGGCGCTGGTGACCTCCTCTGCCACCTCGAGCCAGGCCTTCTTGGTGGCAGTGGCAGAGGCAGGCCGCTTCCTCCCGCCCGCTGGGTGGAAGATCTCTGTCCTCCCCCTCCTCCTCACCCCATCTAATGATACCTGGGGTGAGGCATCATTAAACTGGGAGCAGCCTTCCCCCTGGGCTGCTCCATGCTGTAATTTTTGCTGTTTGTGGCAGCATCTGTCAGTGGAGGACTGCCCCTTTAAATAGAGCGCCTCCAGCTGACAGATCTGACTGCGCATGCGCAGCCCGCCCGACGCGCAGATCAGCAGCGGGGATCCCGGAGGAGCAGGTAAGTGAATCCAATTAGTGTGTTGCCTGCTACGATCGCGCGGGCAACCCACTAATTTCAAAACGCGCCCGCTGGCCCACCCGCCGAGAATCCGCACCCCTGGTAAAATCGGGCCCCTTATGTCCTCTTCACAAGTTACTTTCCCACCTACCTTTGTGTCATCAGCAAATTTAACAACCATAGATTTGGTCCCTTCATCCAAGTCATTGATATCGATTGTAAATAGTTAAAGCCCAAGCACTGATCCCTGTGGCATTCCACTCGTTACATCTTGCCAACCTGAAAATGACCCATTTATGTGTACTCTCTGTTTCCTGTTAGCTAACCAATCCTTTATCCATGCTATTATGTTACCCCCTACACCATGAGCTTTTATTTTGTGCAGTAGCCTTTGATGTGGCACCTTGTCAAATGCCTTCTGGAAATCCAAGTACACCACATCTACGGGATCCCCTTTATCCACATTGCTTGTTACTTCCTCAAAGAACTCTAATAAATTAGTCAAACACGATTTCCCTTTCACAAAGCTGTGTTGACTCTGCCTGATTTCATTGAGATTTTCTAAGTGCCCTGCTATAACCTCCTTAATAATAGATTCTAGCATTTTCCCTATGACAGATGTTAAGCTAACTGGCCTGCAGTTTCCTGCTTTCTGTCTCCCTCCTTTCTTGAATAGAGGAGTTACACCAGCTATTTTCCAATCTGATGGGACCCTCCGGAATCTAGGGAATTTTGGAAAATTAATACCAATGCATCTACTATCTCTGCAGCCACTTCTTTTAAGACCCTAGGATGAAGTCCGTCAGGACCTGGGGACTTGTCAGCTTTTAGTTCTAATATTTTTTTTCAAAACCCTTTCCCTGGTGATTGTAAATGTTTTAAGTTCCTCCCTCCCTTTCACCTCTTGATTCACAATTATTTCTGGCACATTATTTGTATCCACTAAAGTGAAGACGGACGCAAAATATCTGTTCAGTTCTTCTGCCTTTTCCTTATTCTCCATTATTAATTCCCCAGACACTCTCTGGAGGGCCAACACTCACTTTACTTACTCTTTTCCTTTTTAAATACCTGTAGAAACTCTTACTATCTGTTTTTATATTTCTAGCTAGCTTTCTCTTGTACTCTTAACTTCTTCCTCCTTATTTTTCTTTTAGTCATTCTTTGCTGTTTTTTATATTCTGTCCAATCTCCTGACCTGCCACTAATCTTGCGGACTTGTATGCTTTTTCTTTCAATTTGATACTATCTTTAACTTCCTTAGTTAGCCTTGGATGGTACGTCCTTCCCCTGGAGTCTTTCTTTCTCACTGGAATGTATCTTTGCTGAGTGTTATGAAATATCTCATTAAATGTCTGCCACTGCATCTCTACTGACATATCCCTTAACCTAATTTCCCAGCTCACTTTAGCCAGCTCTGTCTTCATGCCCTCATAATTGCCCTCATTTAAGTTTAAAACACTAGCCTTAGATCTACTATTCTCTCCCTCAAACTGAATGTGAAATTCAGTCATATTGTGATCACTGCTACCTAGAGGCTCAATTACAATGAGGTCATTAGTTAATCCTGTCTCATTACATATTACCAGATCTAGAATAGCCTGCTCTCTGGTAGGCTCTAGAATGTGCTGCTCTAAGAAACTGTCCCGAAAGCACTCTTATCAACTTATCTTTGCCAATCAGATTCTTCCAAACTATATGTAGCTTAAAATCACCCATGATTATTGCTGTTCCTTTCTCACAAGCCCCCATTATTTCTTCCTGTATACCCTGTCATACAGTGTGGTTACTATTAGCGGGCCTATAAACTACTCCCACCAGTGACTTCTTGCCTTTACTATTTCTTATCTCTACCCAAACTGATTCTGCATCTTGGTCTTTCGAACTAAGGTCATTTCTCTATTATACTCATGTCATCCTTAATTAACAGAGCTACCCCTCCACCTTTTCCTAGCTTCCAGTCCTTCCGAAATGTCAAGTACCCTTGAATATTCAGGTTCGAGCCTTTGTCATCTTGCAGCCATGTCTGTGTAATGGCTATCAGATCGTACATATTTATTTCTATTTGAGCTGTCAATTCATCTAATTCATCAATAACTTTCCCTCCATCATAAGGTCAGAAGTGGGGCTGTTTGCTCATGATTGCACACTGTTCAGCTGCATTGCAATTCCTCAGATAATGAAGCAATCCATGCCTACATGCAGCGAGACCTGGACAACATCCAAATTTGGGCTGATAAGTGGCAAGTAACACGCAAGTGCCAGGCAATGACCATCTCCAACGATTGTAAACAATTTTACAACACCAAGTTATAGTCCAGCAATTTTATTTGAAATTCACAAGCTTTCGGAGGCTTCCTTCTTCCTCAGGTGAATGTGGAAATGAAATCCTCACCGCCATCATCTCCAACGAGAGAGAGTTCAACCACCTCCCCATGAATTTAAATGGCATCACCATCGCCGAATGCTCCTCCATGAACATTCTGGGGGTTGCCATTGACCAGAAAATCAACTGGACCAGCCACATAAATGACTTGGTTACTAGAGCAGGTCAGAGGCTGGGTATTCTGTGGTGAGTGACTCATCTCCTGACTCCCCAAAGCCTCTCCATCACAAGGCACAGGTCAGGAGTATGATGGAATACTCTCCACGTGCTTAGATGGGTGCAGCGGCAACAACACTCAAGAAGTTCAACACCATCCAGGACAAAGCAGTCAGTTTGATCGGCAACCCATCCACCACCTCAAACATCCATTCCCTCCACCGTGGCTGCAGTGTTTACTACCTATAGGATGCACTGCAACAACTCGCCAAGGATTCTTCGACTGCACCTCCCAAACCCACGACCTCTACCACTTAGAAGGACAGGTGCAGCAGGTGCATGGGAACACCATCACCTCCAGGTTCCCTTCCAAGTCACACACCATCCAGACTTGCACATGTATCACCGTTCCCTCATCATCGGGTCAAAATCTTGGAACTTCCTACCTAACCTTTTTGTGAGAGTACCTTCACCATATGGACTGCAGCGGTTCAGGAAGACGGCTCACCACCACTTTCTCAAGGGTAACTAGGGATGGTCAATAAATGCTGGCCTTGCCAGCGATGCCCACATCCCGAGAATGAATAAAACAAAAAGAATTAAGCAACAATTCATATCCATGTCTACAGTGGCTTGACAAATTGAACAATGTTGGGTTACTGAAGTTCAAGAAAAAAGATCAAGATCATCAGTCTTCCAAACTAGTCTCAATTGGAAAGAATATGCATACCAAGTCTGTCATTCATTTATATTTTAGTGCCATATTTTAAGAAACTTCTACTGTATTCCCTTTCCAAGTATGTAGTTGAACTTGGCTGGAACACTGAAACTGGAGTTATCAAATTTTCTTCACTTAGCCCAGCTGCTTGAGGAATTTCAGCGTTTAAAAGAAGTACAGCTTCAATTGTGTACAAAGTAATCTTTGATCAGTATTCCAGTAAAGTCCTGTTGTATAGCTTCCTGAGACCATTCGATCTATTAAACTTGTTTTGAGTTGGTACCAGTTGTAATTTGAACATGGTTTTTAGTAGACTATTCAAATTCTAAGTTATATGTTAGTTATTTTCATGGAGGAATCTTATATTCCAATAAACATTTGTTGAAAGGGGTCAGACTTAAAGCAAAAGCTGTGTGAATTTGATGCGAAATTATTAATGTTTTTATACTTCCTGGTTACAGCATTTACATAATCTAATTAAACTTTCTCACGCAGGAAATAGATTGCCTCATTTTTTTTACACTTAATTTGCAATGCATGAAAAGGTGTGTACATCTTCGGGTAACTATGATAGAAAATATCATGAGAAACAAAACAAACTCAAAGGAACTTCAGAAATTGTGCACATTTTGGTTGTGAAAAACCACACTGAAAACATTCCAAAATATACATTTCCAGTGTGCCACTGATTTTTAACACCTTTTGCCTCAGTGTGTCATCACATGAATGTATAAAGCTACTTCAAAAAATATATTAAAACAAAAATGTAATTTATTGACGACACATTTAATCTATAATATTACATTTTATGGATGACGAATTTTCAAGATTCCCCCCCCCCCCAATTGGCCTAGGTTTTTATCTTTTTGCCTCTCCCAGGAGATTACATAGTTCCGGTGGGGTGGGGAGTCTTTGTATGGTGTTGCATAAGGCATCCCAACTGTGTGGGATAATCTTGCTGGACCAGTAGGTCTTTCCCTGTCTTGTCATTTTTCATATGTGCGTATGAGATAAAGAAGAAAATAAATCATGAAGGGGAAAGGGACTCACTGGATGTATGTAAGAAAATGCAAAAATATGTTAAATAGTGATCAGAGTGGTGAAGGGAAACCTGAGGCTAAGTATCATATTAAAAAAAAATCTTTCAGTACCCCAACAGTAAAAGGGAAATCAGAGAAGAAGTGAAAACCATAAAAGACACAACTGAGCTTGAAACTGAGGATGAGAACCATATAGTATATATTTTAAATGACTACTTCCTCAAAGTATTAATAAGGGAAGACAGGAGCAACATGCCCATTCCAAGCAAAGATATCCTAAGTATAAGCAATGAGATGGAAGTTTTAGACAGGCTAAATGGGCTCAAAACAAAACTACCAGGGATAGGTAGTTTTTATCGCAGAGGGCTGAGACAGGCTATGGAGGAGGCACTGACCATCATTATGAGGAAGTCATTGGACATTGGGGAGGGGTCAGTAGATTGAAAACAACAACTACTTGCATTTATATAGTGCCTTTAACATTCCAAGGCGCTTCACAGGAGCGTTATCAAACACAATTTAACACCAAGCCACATGAGATATTAGATCAAGTAACCAAAAGCATGGCCAAAGAGGTAGGTTTTAAGAGGCGGAGAGGTTTAGGGAGGGAATTCCAGGGCCTTAGGACCTAGGCAGCTGAAGGCAAGACCACTAATGTCGGAGAGATTCAAGTCGGGAATGCCTAAGAGGCCAGAATTGGAGGACCGCAGAGTTCTCCGAGCGTTGTTGGGCTGAAGGAGGTCATAGAGATAAGGAGGGGTGAGGCCCTGGAAGGATTTGAAAACAAGGATGAGAATTTTAAAATTGAGGTGTTGCCGGACCGGGAGCCAATGTAGGTCAGCAAGCACAGGGGTGATGGGTGAACGGGACTTGGTGCGAGTTAGGATATAGGTAGCAAAGTCTTGGATGAGCTCAAGTTTATGGAGTGCGGAAAATGGGAGGCCGGCCAGGAGAGCATTAGACTAGCCAAGTCTAGAGGTAATAAGGTTTTCAGCGATGAGCTGAGGCAAGGGCGGAGACGGGCGATGTTATGGAGGTGGAAGTAGGTGGTTTCGGTGTTGGAGCAGATATGTGTTCGGAAGCTCATTTCAGGGTCAAATAGACGCCAAGGTTGCGAATGGTTTGGTTCAGTCTCGGGCAGTGGCCAGGGAGAGGGATGGAGTTGGTGACTGGGGATTGGAGTTTGTGGAAGGGACCGAAGACAGTGGCATCGGTCTTCCCAATATTTAGTTGGAGGAAATTTCTGCTCATTGGATATTACAACAGGGGACATTGATTCTCTCTAGAATGATGAATTGAGATGGGCTGAATGACCTTTCTTGATGTATTTATCTTGTGATGCAGGCATCTTCATCAGGTGAGCCCTCATCATGGAACCTAAAGTAATATTTTGAAAGGACAGTTGTGGCCCAACACACTTTTCTTTTAGTCCAGCCTCAGTTTGTATCAGACAAAGTGCCGAACAAAGCTTTGTTTCTGGTTGATATGAAACCAGACATTATCTTCACCTACCTTTTTGTGTCATCACCAGTGTCATTGAATACCAAGACATGCTGACAAGAAGACAGATCATGTTTGGGCAGGCAGTCAGACAAGAAGTTCTGTTCGCTGATAACCTTTTCTGAAAGGTGCTTTGACTTGATGAGTGCTTATCTCGGATCTTGCTGTTATAAGTGCAACGGAAGCAACATGCTTATAGACAGAGCTAAGCGATTCCACAACCAATGGATCAGATCAAAGCTCTGCAGTCCTGCCACATCCAGTCATGAATGATGGCGGACAATTAAACAACTAACTGGAGGAGGAGGCTCTGTAAACATCCCCATCCTCAATGATGGCAGAGTCCAGCACGTGAGTGCAAAAGACAAGGCTGAAGTGTTTGCAACCATCTTCAACCAGAAGTGCCGAGTGTATGATCCATCTCGGTCTCCTCCCGATATCCCCACCATCACAGAAGCCAGTCTTCAGCCAATTCGATTCACTCCATGCGATATCAAGGAATGGCTGAGTGCACTGGATACAGCAAAGGCTATGGGCCCCAACAACATCCTGTAGTGCTGAAGACTTGTGCTCCAGAACTAGCCGCGCCTCTAGCCAAACTATTCCAGTACAGCAACAACACTGACATCCACCCGACAATGAGGAAAATTGCCCAGTTATGTCCTGTGCATAAAAAACAGGACAAATCCAATCTGGCCAATTTCCACCCCATCAGTTTACTTTCAATCAGCAGCAAAGTGATGGAAGGTGTCGTCGGCAGTGCTATCAAGCGGCATTTACTTACCAATAATCTGCTCACCGATGCTCAGTTTAGGTTCCGCCAGGACCACTTGGCTCCAGACCTCATCACAGCCTTGGTCCAAACATGGACAAAAGAGCTGAATTCCAGAGGTGAGGTGAGATCAAGGCAGCATTTGACCGAGTGTGGCACAAGGAGCCCTAGTAAAATTGAAGTCAATGGGAATCAGGGGGAAACCTCTCCAGTGGCTGGAGTCCTACCTAGCACAAAGGAAAATGGTAGTGGTTTTTGGAGGCCAAGCATCTCAGCCCCAGGACATTGCTGCAGGAGTTCCTCAGGGCAGTGTCCTTGGCCCAACCATCTTCAGCTGCTTCATCAATGACCTTCCCTCCATCATGTGGTCAGAAATGGGGATGTTCGCTGATGATTGCACAGTGTTCAGTTCCATTCGTAACCCCTCAGATAATGAAGCAGTCCGAGCCCGCATGCAGCAAGACCAGGACAACATCCAGGCTTGGGCTGATAAGTGGCAAGTAACATTCGCACCAGACAAGTGCCAGGCAATGACCATCTCCAACAAGAGAGAGTCTAACCACCTCCCCTTGACATTTAATGGCATTACCATTGCCGAATCCCCCACCATCAACATCCTGGGGGTCACCATTGACCAGAAACTTAACTGGACCAGCCATATAAATACTGTGGCTACAAGGGCAGGTCAGAGGCTGGGTATTCTGCGGCAAGTGACTCACCTCCTGACTCCCCAAAGCCTTTCCACCATCTACAAGGCACAAATCAGGAGTATGATGGAATACTCTCCACT